>NC_134273.1:72475108-72822608 GCF_031893055.1 Leptodactylus fuscus | reverse complement strand
AAGGAAATAAAAAGCAACTGTAAATTGTATTGTTTATCCCGCACCACGTGGTCTATTGTAATTAAAGGGAATGTATCACTAAATAGACATATGTTATATTCTGGGGATACATACAGCGCCACACCTCCCATGAGGCGACCTGAAGCGACCGCTTCAGGCGGCGCTATGCCAGGGCCTCGGGAGGGCGGCATTTTTGCTGAAGTAAGCCAGTCCAAGACAAGCTGTCCTGGACTGGCTTAGCATCACCGTGTCTGCAGCCCGACACAGGAAGCGAGCGGTGTATTGGGGCAGCCCTGCTGGACGCAGCACTGCTCCAGCAGCCTCCCCTCACACTTAGGCAGAAGGCAGGTCCTCTCCCTGCCTGCTCTCTGCCTGCGAATGCCGCTCGCTCCGCTCGACCCCGCCCCCTTTCAGCTTGGTCCCGCCCCTTTATTGTGATCCCGCCCTCAGCTCCGCTCCCTCCTCGGAGGGGGGGGGCGGCTTTCTGACGTCCACTTCAGGCGGCAGAAAGCCCAGGTTCACCCCTGGATACATATATATGCTGCAGCCAACCAAGGCCCCTCATGTGGCAAGTAATTGACTGCGGTGGGCATATGCATATACAGCACACCATTGCCACCAAGAAGTCAACAAAGACCAGGGACCAGTGGTGGATCAAAAGTGGATTTATCAAGATAGAATCGTTTTATTGAATTTTTCAACTATTTTTTAAGTCTGGATAACCACATTAAAAAAGGGGACCCCATTTAGCACCACTAAGGTAAAATGTTTAGACTTTATGAAAGCGATCTTTGTGTAGCTCAGATGAGTTTTTTTTATTGCTGAAAATACTTAAAGAGGTCCTTTCATGTCCTTGGGCACATGTGGTTTTATATACCGCGAGAAAGCTGACAGTGCGTTGAATTGAGCACACTGTCGGCTTTCCTGTTATGTGTCCTGGTGCAAGAGCTATCAGTGCTGTTACCAATATCTCTTGACCGTTAGAAGGGCGTTCCTGACAGTCTAGCTTAGCTGTGAGGAGTGCCCCTCCTGATAGATAGTAGAGTCCATAGCGCTGTACTGTCAGAGGGGAAGTTCCTTACCTCCCAGACATGATGCTTAGCAGTGAGGAATGCCCCCCCCCCCCAGTACTATTCTATGGATGAGTACAGTGAAGAGGAGGGGGGGGTGCTCCTCCCCACTCAGCATCATTGCTGGGCGGTAGGGAACGCCCCATCTGACAGTATAGTGCTATGGACAGTACTGTCAGGAGGGGCGTTCCTCGTAGCCCAGCTAGACTGTCAGGAACACCCTTCTGACAGTGAAGAGATATTGGTAATGGCACCGATATCTCCAGCCCAAGGGCATATATTGGGAAAGCCAACAGTGCACTGAATTCATTGCACTGTCAGTTTTCTATCAGTATTTAAATCTGCATGTGCCCGTGGACATGAAAGGTCTTCTTTAAAAAGATAGGTCCCTACCAGATACAATTTGTAAGCAGATACCTCTCTCAGTTTTACATCTTTCATATACAGTACCCTATCTATGCCTTGTTGCTTAGATATAGTGCAATATATTGGCAACAGTTTGTACAGTGGTGCACACATTATTTATAACCCATATACCCCCTGTATGCCACCACGTGGTGTTTCTAGAACATGACATGTACGTCTGTAGGCAAATATTGGTTTTTAATGCTGCAAACACTAAGAAAAAAACCTCTAGACTGTATATAAGAGACATGACAGTAAATAGGAATTGTAACTCAAGAAGCCTGTTTGGTTAAAACAGAAAACATGTGAATATTTACACATACTCCTGCTATGGTGCCGAAAGATGTGCCCAAAGGACAAAGGGTTTCTAAAGGGATTGAAAAGGTTTAGAAGAAGAAATGATGTGATTAAAAAAAAAAAACACTCTTCATCTGGTGAATCCTCCAGCGCCAGCTCTCCAGTGGTCCCATCTGTTCTATACCAGTCTCGCTGACTTCTGCCATTTATACAAATCTCAAGTCACAAGTCAAAGAGACCAGGAGCAATGGTGGATTTACCAACGAGCCCTCACTTCCTTAAGATTCCTTTAATGAAGTATGTAATTGTTTGCAAATTGTATCCGAAACAATTCCTTACCTTGTTTGCTCGCTCTAGACACAAGAGGTAAAAAGTCTTTCGATGTATAAAAGCCTTGCTCTATTTTAAGACCACGAAAAACATCTTCAACTTTTGGCTCAGGCAATCCTAAAAGAAGAGGATAAAAGTCACTTGCTTGAAATAAAAAAAAAAAACAAGTTATGATTAAAGGAACATTCCCTTCAAAACTGATGTTGTGCCAAGTGCAAGACCTGAGGGTGCGGGACGTGACACTGGGATTTTTATCTTTGGTGTTTGTTAAATCTCTGAGCCAAACGCCTTTTCCCCTTGGCAGATAAATTCAACCTTTGAAAATATGTTTGAGGATATTAAAAACTTTTTTTTGCAAAAATGTTGCTTGTTTATTAGAATTACACAAAATGTTTATATATACAACACAAAAAGTGGATAAATACAACACAGAAATATTTAGTTATACAACACAACATCCTATCCTATCCTTCCTCCTCCTATCCTATCCTCCTACTAATATTATATCCTACTAATAATATCCTATCCTACTAAGCCTCCTATTAATAATATTATAAATAATATAAATAATAAATAAATACATAAATAATAAATAAATAAGATGTTTGTTACTCAATCACGCAAAAACAGCCAAATGGATTAGAATGAAATTTGGCACTTAGATAGTAACCTCAATTAAAACATAGGCTACTTTTTATCCCAGTAAATGACATGGTTTCACAACTGTTATGAATTTATGTTCACATATTATGTTTAATCAATGTTTATGTTCACATATTATATTACACTGCTCTTGGCAGCAGCTTATCTCAGCCAGGTCGGTTATCTCTCTATGTAAACACACAGCTAACCCTGTGTCCATTGTGTACAAGCATTTTCATATTATTTGATCTGCTCTGGGTAGTGCTGGCACACTGGATGGGAAAACACCTTTAATCCAAATTGACATTTTGCCAATTTTAAACATGCCGGGAAAAAGAAAATCAAATTTGTCACAAAATTCTAAAACAACGAGAGCTATGAAGAAAGCCAGAAGTCAACAGAGTTCTCCTCAAGCGGAGCTCAGGGGGATCATCGATGCCAACAACACACATTATATGGCATCTTTGAGAGCTGCTGAGATGCAGGAACAATCACAGGCACGGCGTAAGGAACAAGTTCAGCAGCAGGACAGCTTGAGAACTGCCGAAACTCCGGAGTAGGTGAACTATCAATGGCAGCAATTCGCTGAATATAGGTGGATCATTAACGGCAACAACACGCAGAAAAAGTCGCAGGCAGAGACTAATGTTTATATATACAACAAAAATGTATAGAAATACAACACAGAAATATTTCTATATACAATACAACATGTTTTTATATATAAAACAAAAATTATATAAATGC
This sequence comes from Leptodactylus fuscus, assembly GCF_031893055.1. Taxonomy (NCBI): domain Eukaryota; kingdom Metazoa; phylum Chordata; class Amphibia; order Anura; family Leptodactylidae; genus Leptodactylus; species Leptodactylus fuscus. Next base: position 72,819,117 of record NC_134273.1, on the reverse strand, counting down.
ATCAAAAATGTTTCTAAATACAACACAGAAATTATATATATATGGGAAAGGTGGAAATTGTGGAAGCTTTTAAAACCTCGTAAACAATGTGAAAGTTAGCTAAATATACATTTAAGGAGCGCCATGTTAGGACCTTACAGTGCAATGATCAATTTTAATGAGCTGTCCTATTTTTAGGCCCATGCGTTAGCTCCGTACATGCACCTTGCACCTCGGAGGATCAATATGAAATCCACATTGACTGCCTAAACCAAAGAGGCTACTTTTTTATTCAACAAGCAGAAGTAGGCATTAAAATAGGACATGTGGCTTTGTAAACCTTTTATAAACACAGGTTTGCAACTGAACAGTATTGATCCGTAACGCAGTGGTAGATAAATGAGAAAATCAGCATCACATAAGGGGGAAAGAGTAAAAAAATAAAGTGCGAAAACTGGTTACAGGGAAAAATAGAATTCTGAGTATATTCATGTTTCCAGGGATATTGCACGATGATATAAAAAGAATTGTATTTTATATACCAATAACACAATGATTTACTGAAATATAAGATATATATATATATATATATATATATATATATATATATTAGAATTTTCATATATTTTACATTAAAAACCACATATGTAGTATAGACTTATTATATCTGCTATTATTTTCTCAAATTATGACAATTAAATTTCTTAGTTTGTCAGTTAAAATTCATTAAAATCAATTTACACGCCCAAAGCTACTACATATAGTTTAGGAACTAAAGTCACAACATCGTATTCCTCATATCTTTAGTATCTCTACAACTACACATAATCCTCATGGGGTGTAGGGGATTGTAGGGTTATAGGTTGGACTTGATGCATTGATGTCTCCTTCCAACCTCATCTACTATGTAACTACGTAACTAGGTAACTAATATACATAAATCAAGGGCAGCGCCGCACCTCCCATGAGGCGACCTGAAGCGAGCACTTCAGGCGGCGCTATGTCAGGACCCCAGGGAGGGCGGCATTTTTGATTACCTAAGCCAGTCCAGGACAAGCTGTCCTGGACTGGCTTAGCACCGAGCGGTGGTTTGGGGAGGCCACTGGAGCAGCGCTGCTCCAGCAGCCTCCCCTCATGCTCAGGCAGAGAGCAGGTCATCTCCATGCCTGCTCTCTGCCTGCGAACGGTGCTAAGCCCCGCCCCATTCGCTCCACCACGCCCCCTTACCTCGGCCATGCCCCTTCGCTCCGAACCCTCCTCCCAGGGGGGGGCTTTCTGTAGTTTGCCTCGGGCGGCAACAGGGGTAGGTTCACCCCTGATCAAGGGCATAGCTAGGTATGGATGTAGGGTCATGTTCCATGGGTGCCTGTTTCTAGGAAGGAGAAGGTGAAGTGCCATCAAGCCACTCTGCCTTACCAAGTGTGATTATATTATAGGATACAGGCTCAACTTTTGTCACCTTAGAACAGTGATTCCCAAAGTGGTCCAGGTGGACCCCCAGGGGTCCACGGGAGACTCGATGGGGGTCTACGTTGGCATGGATATTATATGGAAATATCCAACTATGGAATATGGTAGAAAGGTAGCAGCAGGGGCATCCACCGAAACCAGTAAAAAAAAAAAAAAAGTTTGGGAACCTCTGCCTTAGATGGAAATAGCCTATCTATGACTCTTATATACAACTCACTGGTTAAATTTTTTTTGGAATTTTATGAATTTTTGAATATTATTGTAGCCTTTAAAAAAAAATTAGATACAGAAATGTTCACAGTCAAGATAAGTTAATAAAAAGATAGCGATATAATATACATGACCGGTAACAGTGTGAAACACTTATGGCACTTAGACAAATGTAAGATTACACAGTAATAGTGACCTAAACAATAAAATGTAAAATATATTACTCTAAGTAATACATATCCCTTATCATAATGCTCTGCCCCACCCCCATAGCCTATACTGTTCTCTATATCTGTTCTTTAATTCTTTACCAACCTCAAAATTTCAAAGAAAGAGGCCAATGCCACCATACTTTAGATTAATATAGGTTTCTCACCATTCTAGAACTTATACAGCTGGAGCAGCACAGCACTATCTGAATGGAAACCATCACTCCACTCACTACAGAAAAAAGAAGACCATTCACAACATCAACCAATTATAGTTCTTAAAATCATCTTTTAATAGGTGCCGCTCATCTGATTCCAGCACAGTTGGCATTTTTTTCTAGTCTCCAACATTACTGAGCAACAAACGCAGTTGGTTTTGGTGCCCGATGTGTTATTTAAGCTCTGTAATGTCAGAGTGGTGGTGTCAGGCAGGGGGCGTGATTCAGAGCTCCAATCATAGCTCAGAATCACACCCCTTGTCTGACACCACCCTCCTGACAGTACAGAGCCTACATAGTATATCAGGCACCAAAACTAACAGCTTTGCCCGGGAGCGGTGAAGGCTAGAGAAAAAATTCCAACTGTGCCAGAATCAGATGTAAAGAACTGGACTTATTGAAGGTGTTGAAAAGTCTTCTTTAAGCTTTACAATATCTGTATAAAATACATTAAACCGACTCAATACAGTTAAATGAAACTGCTGAGTGCAGTAACCTCTGTATGAGGGGGAAGCATTCAGGATGGACTTCTAACGTTTACGTCCTCACTTGTTTCCTTTCTGGAAGACTCAGCCTTTTATCTACTAATATATTAATGTCAAATAGTGGCTCTAATTTCTCTTTTATTTGTGCATGTAAGTTCCTGTATAATAAATGCAACCAGCAGATGAAATGCCATGCGGGTTTAATTAGTAAATGATACTAATTGTATTGTTACTGTACACTCCAAATGGCAGACGTTTAATAATATCCCAATGGGTTTATAGTGTGAAAAGAGCACAAGAAATGGTTATTGATTATCAAAATCACAATAGCTAAAACTTATTTCATAATGAAAATATTAAAGTATAGCATAACTGAACAGTACAGTACAGAATATACAGATCTGTCCTTTCTTACCTGGCTGGGTGTTTCCACATACACAGTCCAGTCATAGTAATGTGACTATTCATTTGCATATTTTTAAATAATTTCTAGGCAATGGAGGCATGGATTTCTTAAAGAAAAGTTGTTACAAGGCATTACATTCATGTAAGCCCGATCTATCTAACGGTGCTGCCAGGTTAATATGCCTAAACAAATCAGAGCTAAGTTAAGAGCATGGATACATCTGTAGGTTTCAGTGAGTAAGTAGGAAATCTATTTAGCAGAACAAGATGTGCACTCAAAACCCACAATTTTTTCAGAACATAAAATGAATGATAGTGAAAAATTCTAATACTGAAATCTTGTTATGCATTGTATTCCTCATATCTTGTTACATATTTCTAATATAGATTTATGTAATCCTCATATCTTGGGATGCATCCCTTACTAACTTGAGACAAGGTAATAATCTTTCACAAAACATAGCTGCTTTGGTTATGCCATTTTAAAGGTTATCATGACTAGATACAGATGTGCCCACCCTTAGCTTAGTTCAAATGAGGTTACGGACTGCAATTTCTCATGAAACTAACTTAATCCAATATTGCAATGTAATAGAAAACCTGTTGACAACAAGGATATAAATGGAAAAATAAATTAACCATACTTTTAAGGCTATGATTTCAGAAAGTGCACACAGCCAATGTCTTGTCCAACTATGGTGGTCATTAACCACACGAACTGGAACATAATAGGTCTGTAAGGGGATTGCTAAAGGAGCAATTCCCCAGTAGCTGGTGGTGAATCCTGGGGGAAGGGGCACGGCAAGACAGTGAGCCCTAAGCTGAACCTGTTCTTGTCTACTTGCTTCACTGCCCTAGGTGACAGACGACAACTGGACGGCAAAACCCTTCCTAGATATAGGTGATGACACAGAATTCAGACAAGACAAACAACAACAAAAGGGAGGTTAACTAGCCAAGGGGTCACTAATAATTGAGTAACACAGTACAGAATCGTAATCCAAGACAATAGGCATCCAAGAGGCATGGCAAGACAGTGAGCCCTAAGCTGAAGCTGTTCTTGTCTACTTGCTTCACTGCCCTAGGTGACAGAAGACAACTGGACGGCAAAACCCTTCCTAGATATAGATGATGACACAGAATTCAGACAAAACAAACAACAAAAGGGAGGTTAACTAGCCAAGGGGTCAGTAATAGTTGAGTAACACAGTACAGAATCGTAATCCAAGACAATAGTCAAAGGTAAAGCCAGAGGTCAGGAATAAGAAAACAAACTACAAACAGCAAAAGAGAATAGCCAGCATGCACAGGGCAATACCAAGCACCAATATGAATGTAAGAAAACAATAAATAAGAAGGAAGAACACGCCCTAGATCTGATAGGAATATAGGCTGCTAATCACACAGGTAAGGCTAAAATTAACTATTAGGCTGAGTTCAAACAGCTCCCATTGAAATCAATGGGAGCCGGTCATTTCTTTTTTCACCAAGGTGAAGGAGATGAGCGTGGTGGAAAATAAATTACCGAGGTGAGGGAATAGGATAGTGTTCAGACAGAGCAAGAAAAACCCTAAGCAAGGAATCAAAATTTTCTCTTAGTTTAGTGAATTTTTTTTAGTATAACTTAATTCTTTATGTGAAAATGATGTGATACACTCATATGTATTACTTATTACCCATGATGTATTATTGTCAACTGGATAGTTGTTAATTGCACAAAACGATAATATTTTAACATTGGCAAACTTTGTAACGTTAAACGTAAACCAGATGAGAGAAAAATCTGTATGTTTTATATAAATATCAAGATTGAATAGTTGCCAATAAAGAGGGGATCTAAATCTTTGTACTACAGTCCTATGAAAAAGTTTGGGCACCCCTATTAATCATTTTTAGTTCTAAATATTTTGGTATTTGCAACAGCCATTTCAGTTTGATATATCTAATAACTGATGGACACAGTAATATTTCAGGATTGAAATGAGGTTTATTGTACTAACAGAAAATGTGCAATATGCATTAAACCAAAATTTGACCGGTGCAAAAGTATGGGCACCTCAACAGAAAAGTGACATTAATATTTAGTAGATCCTCCTTTTGCAAAGATAACAGCCTCTAGTCGCTTCCTGTAGCTTTTAATCAGTTCCTGGATCCTGGATAAAGGTATTTTGGACAAACAATTCAAGTTCAGTTAAGTTAGATGGTCGCCGAGCATGGACAGCCCGCTTCAAATCATCCCACAGATGTTCAATGATATTCAGGTCTGGGGACTGGGATGGCCATTCCAGAACATTGTAATTGTTCCTCTGCATGAATGCCTGAGGATTTGGAGCGGTGTTTTGGATCATTGTCTTGCTGAAATATCCATCCCCGGCGTAACTTCAACTTCGTCACTGATTCTTGAACATTATTTTCAAGAATCTGCTGATACTGAGTGGAATCCATGCGACTCTCAACTTTAACAAGATTCCCGATGCTGGCATTGGCCACACAGCCCCAAAGCATGATGGAACCTCCACCAAATTTTACAGTAGGTAGCATGTGTTTTTCTTGGAATGCTGTTTCTTTTTGGACGCCATGCATAACGCCTTTTTTTATAACCAAACAACTCAATTTTTGTTTCCAAAATGAAGCTGCCTTGTCCAAATGTGCTTTTTCATACCTCAGGCAACTCTATTTGTGGCGTACGTGCAGAAACGGCTTCTTTCTCATCACTCTCCCATACAGCTTCTATTTGTGCAAAGTGCGCTGTATAGTTGACCGATGCACAGTGACACCATCTGCAGCAAGATGATGCTGCAGCTCTTTGGAGGTAGTCTGTGGATTGTCCTTGACTGTTCTCACCATTCTTCTTCTCTGCCTTTCTGATATTTTTCTTGGCCTGCCACTTCTGGGCTTAACAAGAACTGTCCCTGTGGTCTTCCATTTCCTTACTATGTTCCTCACAGTGGAAACTGACAGGTTAAATCTCTGAGACAACGTTTTGTATCCTTCCCCTGAACAACTATGTTGAACAATCTTTGTTTTCAGATCATTTGAGAGCGGGCTGTCCATGTTCGGCGACCATCAAACTTAACTGAACTTGAATCCAGGATCCAGGAACTGATTAAAAGCTACAGGAAGCGACTAGAGGCTGTTATCTTTGCAAAAGGAGGATCTACTAAATATTAATGTCACTTTTCTGTTGAGGTGCCCATATTTTTGCACCGGTCAAATTTTGGTTTAATGCATATTGCGCATTTTCTGTTAGTACAATAAACCTCATTTCAATCCTGAAATATTACTGTGTCCGTCAGTTATTAGATATATCAAACTGAAATGGCTGCTGCAAACACCAAAATATTTAGAACTAAAAATGATTAAGATTAATAGGGGTGCCCAAACTTTTTCATAGGACTGTATATACTGAGCTCTTTGTTTGACCAGCTCCTCCTGGAAAGGGCTGTTATAATGGACAATCCCTTTAATTAGTTCACAGATTGAAAATTAAAAAAATAAATTTGGTGTCAATAATTTACAGCAGGTTCCAAGGTGAACAGAGAAAACTTTGCCTGCATAATTCTAGAGGAATATTTATAAAAACGGTATATCATGTTTCCACCTAATTAATGCTTGTTAATTACAGCAAGTAATATGCCCTTGGCATTGTGTATGACCTAAGCAAATAATATCATTTAATAAATATCTTCAGATCCTCAGGGCAGTAAGTACAACTGGCTTCATAATGAAATCACTTGCCAAAACAGCACAGAGGATGCACATTAATATTCCAGCATTTCCCTAGAAGAAATTACAATGAGTCTGTCTGTAATATAGCAACCAGTATACAGGCTAACACATTCATATTTATATGTACAAAAAATATTAGAATAGATATAGAAAAACAATTGCAAAGACTAGAGATGAGAGAATAGTATTCGATCGAGTAGGTATTCAATCGAATACTACGGTATTCTAAATACTCGTACTCGATCGAGTACCACTCGCTATTCAAATGGAAAAGTTCGATGCAGAACCAGCATTGATTGGCCGAATGCTATACAGTCGGCCAATCAACGCTGGTTCTTCTCCTACCTTTAGAAGTCTTCTCCGTGCAGCTTCCCCCCGGCGTCTTCAGGCTCAGAATTCACTCTGCCAGGCATCGGGCCTGGGCAGAGCCGACTGTGCATGCCTTTGACTGTAAGAGGCCATGTTCTTGTAGTGCAGGCATGCACAGTTGGCTTGCCCAGGCCCGATGCCTGGCAGAATGAATTCAGAGCCGGAAGACACCGCGGGGACGCTGCATGGAGAAGACTTTTAATGGTTGTTGCATTTCGTTGTGAGAAGCAACTTATTTGACATATGCTGCCCTCTATTACACAATTGTGTTAGATTTGGGGCAAAAGGGTTTAGTATATAAGTATATAAGTTTTCATCTGTTTCAAAATGTGCTCTTGCATCGATTGATTTCCTGTTGCATCAATTAGATATTTTACATATTTCTGACTTACAATATATGATAAGTCAGCTGTGTTCATTCACTGATAAACAATGCAAATATGACATTTTGAGCACTCAGCCGTATGTTTTTCTGCAGTCACCACTTGTTACAATTGAATCAGGAATCACTTCAGTTAACTGGTACACTCCCCGTATTCAGGAAGTAATAATAAGAACCCCCCCCCCCCATAAGTTGGATGCTTCCAAAGTAGATATACCTCAGAGATAGGCAACCTTTGACACTCCAACTGTTGCTTATAACTCCCAGCATTCATACTTGCTCTTCTGTTCTTGAAACTCCTATGGAAGTAAATGAAGCACGTTGGGAGTTGAAGTTTTGCCACATCTACAATGCCAAAGGTTACTGACCCCTGTTATACTGCTTTACACCTCCATCAAAGGTGGTGCCATAATTCCACCACACATTAGTCATGTACCTAAAAACATACTGGCCCAGGGTAAGATATCATTGGAACTGTATTTGCCCCTATGCTTCCATATCATTGATATAATCTGATTGGAAACTGATTGGAATCCACATGGACCCCATTAGAGTCTATGGGGTCCATGGGTTTCCTTAAAGAGAACCTTTCATGGGTTGTGGCACAGGCGGTTTTATATACCACTTCAAAGCTGGTACCACTTTCACTGTCGGCTTTCACAACCTGTGCCCTGGGTGAAGAGCTATCGGTGCCGGCATTCCTCCCCGGTCTCACAGTACAGCGCTATAGGATCTGCTGTGAAGAAGGGCATTCCTGACAGACTGTCAGTAACGCCCTTCTGACTCTGAAGAGCTATGGTACCGGCACCGATAGCTCTTCACCTGGGGCACAGATCGTGAAAGCCAACAATCCGCTGAATTCAGCATGAGCCCCAAATCATGAAAGGTCTTCTTTAAGTAACTGCTTTTTAATGCATATAGACTTCTGTTCTGGGGCCCCTGAACGGACTCCTGGAATAGAAACCCGAACGCAGATGTGAATAGGACCTTAGCCATTTATGCAATGTTTACGGAAACAACAGAATATTCAGACAGTTCTCCCAAAGCTGTATAGTAGGTTCCAATTTTCCAAAATGGATACCCCATTTTGAAGCAACCACATCCAAACCAATTACATTACTGTAGTAGTTTCCCAATAACAGATTTATCAGCATGCTAAGCTCCAAGTTTGGTATCTATGCGATATTAATACTGCTTTGGCGCTGTCAGTACTTTCATATATTCATATGTATTGTTCGCCACCAGCAGCTGCTTATGTTTGCATGTTTCTCCAAATGCACAGCTGAAAAAAGTTGGAATGCTATTCATGCCTTTCGTTTGGCTACAGCATTTGGCTTATGTGACCTTTTGAATAAAACACACACTATTCAATATTCAAGGACTATGGCATAATTGAAAGTCAAAGCATTGTATTTACTAGCTATTATAAAGAATGAGAGAAATGGAGCACATTATCAAAAATTCAGATTTTTTTATTTTTCCTAATTCTAGTTATATGCAGTGTACATACAGCAATAATTCTCATTGTTTTAATGTTACATATTTTTTTTATTTAGCACTGCTACTACCACTAGTATTAATTAAAGGGAACCTGCCAGATGGTTTTTCCATCCAAATCTGGTCCCAATGTGTAGTGTGAAATAATGACTTTTCCTATAGTGATCCTCACTAAGCTTTCTGTTTCTGAAAAGTCAAGGTATACGTTTTAAAGGAGCGGCTTTATTTATTCATGCAGACATTGTGCTAAATCATAGCCTATGAGCCCAGTGGTTAAGTAGGTTGAGGTCTGACAATGAAGGACATATATGTGAAAAAGAGGGACAGGACTCCATCTTTGGCTGTAACCACTTCTTAATAGTTTACAGCGCTGGGTCAACTACCAACTGCTAGTCAACTGGTTCGGGCCTCTTAGTAAACCAGGCGCACCCACACGCTAGTCAGGAATTGGTGTAGATTTCCGTCATAACACACTTACAAATACATTCTGGAAAATCCACAACATATGTTGCCCAAGATTCAATGAGTCTGACAACCAAGGCTGCTTACGTCACAGTGAGCTATAATTATACACAGTCCAGTCACATTAATGTGACCACCTGTCAAATTCCAGAATAACCACCTTTGGCAGAGCGGACCGCTGGGAGATGTGCAGGAAGAGAGGGGATGTTGTGATGATGTCACTGGGATGTTGAGCCATGCCGACTCCAGTGCCGTGGCCAGCTGCGCTAGGTTACGCGCTTGAGCATCCATGGCGTGAACAACCCGATTGAGGTGGTCCCACAGATTCTCGATTGGGTTCAAGTCTGGGGAATTTGCTGGCCAAGGAAGTATGGTAAACTCATCCTGCTGCTCCTCGAACCACACACGTACACTGCGAGCTTTATGACACGTTGCATTGTCCTGCTGGTAGATGCCATCATCAAAGCAATTTTGCATGTAGGGGTGAATACAGTCCACAAGGATAGATGCATACTTGTATTGATCCATCGTGCCTTCACCAATAATGAGTGCACCTAGATGGCTGCTGACACGTGCCTTCTGCGATTGGTTATTTAACGTTGATGTCAAAAGTAGGCAGTGGTCACATTAATAGGACTGGACTGTGTAGAAGTCCTTGCCTCATTGCGACTCTATTGTTCCGTGCTAGGCAGACTCCTAAGGATCACTAAGGAGTCCTGGCTTTCAGATCGAATTGAGCCCCGGAAATCTGGCTGCTGTGTATTCTAGATTTTCCAGTCCATGTCCCCCCCCCACCCCTTACATGAGACCTTAGTCCCTTCTTCAGGATGGGGGATATCCATTCACATCAGTGAATGTCCATTGATTTCTATGGTTGCCCTGCTAGTTTTGTTTTTCCGGCAGCTTTCCCACTGGCTACATATCTCAGAATTTTTTTTCAAAATCACATTATTTCAACATGGTACTCTTATATTGTCTTGTATATAGTATATAGAAAAGGGGGTGCTATTAAATTTCACTTGTTGCCATAATGATAGAACTAATGGATGATTGACAGCTCTCGGTGAACCCTCCGTAAGTCTTATATAACCCAGATTTATCTGCTGCCAAACACATAGTATGCACTTATCTTCTGTATTCCAGATTTTTTTTTTACCCTGGGCTGATGCTACAGATAATACCAAGCCTATTTTGGGTGCACTTAGCGAAACAGAACATCCAAGCTATTGGGCTAATGGGCTTACGAGATTCTATTGGAGGCAAGTAGCAAACCCTAAAAGTACTGGTAATGGCAAGAGATAAAGCAAATAAAGGCACCTGCTCTGCAGATCAGGGAGCATTTTTAACAACCGGTAATAAGCAATTACAGTCAGCACATAGTATGGGAAAACAAAAAGGGAAGAAAAAAAGGATATTAAAAGGGGTAATTAAAATACTAGTTTGCATACATATACAGAAGAAAAACAAAACAACTAAACATCTTACATAATGAATTGTGCTGTAAAGCTCAGCACAGCGGGAAGGTAAATTAACTCTGCCATGATGGAAGAAAAAGACAGAGCGTCAAATAAAAATCCTTGCAATTTTCACATCTAAATATATTTACTGGAGCAAAATCTCCCAGTATGAAAAGGCAGTTTTGTTGATTAATTTTACCAAATATACTATATACGCATAGCCGTATGCAATGCCAAGTGTGGTGATTACAATAGTGAGATAAATGCGCCTGGAAGGCAGGAAAAATCTGTTGCGGAATTTTCAGGTATCGGATGGCAAAGTAGATCTAGTGGGTTCATATAAAAATGTTACATATAACAATCAGTAATGTGATCATCAGTGATATTAGTCTGGTCATAGTTAGAGATGAGTGAGTAGTACTCGATTGAGTAGGTGTTCGATCAAATATTATGGTATTCGAAATACTCGTACTCGATCGAGTACCACTCGCTATTCGACTGTAAAAGTTCGATGCAGAACCAGCAATGATTGGCCGAATGCTATACAGTCGGCCAATCAACGCTGGTTCTTCTCCTACCTTTAGAAGTCTTCTCCGTGCAGCTTCCCCGCGGCGTCTTCCGGCTCTGAATTCACTCTGCCAGGTATCGGGCCTGGGCAGAGCTGACTGCGCTTGCCTTGTTGCCATGTATTTTTTATTTAAAAAAAAGTAGAGTTTCTGCGAGCAACCCTTCTAAACAAGCCATAATTATTCCGTCTTACGAACTGTACTGAATGACTTTGAACATTTATCATGCTAGCTGAGGCCAGAAGAGTCTTCACATCTGCACCGGGCTCTCTGTTGTCCCAGGACTGGAATGACAGAGAGCCAAACTGATAAAACAGGGGGGCAACACAGTGGTTCAGTAGTTAGCCTTGCAGCGCTAGAGTCCTGGGTTCAAATCCTGCCAGGAACAACATCTGCAAGGAGTTTGTATGCTCTCCCCATGTTTGCTTGGATTTCCTCTGATACTGATACAAAGACATACTGATAGGAAAAATGTACATTGTGAGCCTTATATGGGCTCACAAACCTGCTAAAACATCGGTTAGTCACAGATACTGCAGACCCTATAGACTATGACCTGTGCAGTACTTTTCTCTTTGATTTCAGGACTTATTATCCTCTTATGGAGGCAGTAATAGTACTGTATTTAAAGGGTCACTATCCCAAGTAGGGTTCACAATCTACATTCCCTACCATCTTAGGAGCATGGGAGGAAACCGTAATACCTGGAAGAAGACCACAAAATCACAGGGAGACCATACAAACTCCTTGCAGATATTGCCCTTGGCTGGATTCGAACCTTCATCACTGAGCCAACATGCGGCTCATAAATCCTTCCATTTTGATACGTATTAGAAATCCAAGATCGTGTACTTTGCTTTAATTATGACTCTACATCTCTAAAGGGGGAGTTTTGCGCACAGCAAATTTTTGGAAAAATTCCATTGCAGTTTTCATACTTTGCATGCATTTTTAGATCCGGTAGGAAAAGTATTAATGCCTCCCATGTTATTCCTATTTCTTTTCAATACACTTCTGGCTTTTGATCAAAAATCTGCCACAAAAATGGCTGCTTATTTTACCAAAAAAAGCAGCAAAATTATCAGCACGTGCAGGTCAGTGAATACTGTATTATTACATGCAAAAATAATAAATGCTCCACGACGAGCGGACAGATAGTCCTTGAAAAGCAAATCACATTTTTTATTTTGTGCATAACTACAGTGAACGCATAGAAAGACGGGTAGATGCCAATTCAAGCCCGGGAATCAAGTGCGATTACAAGTGTGATTACATTTCAGCATGATCCACTTGCATGGCTGCGTTATTCTGTTGTCAAAATTGCTATGGCTGAATCTTTGCTTTGGCTCATTTTTTATTGGCTCCCCTCCACTCCTGGACAGTGGGCCAAGCGTAGACCAGAGTTTGGGACTAAGCCAGGCATAATTCGAGTTTTTCACAACATGAAACACAAAAGAAACATCAGCTACACAGTAGCAGTGGCCTTTATGTCATAGAGGGAAAATTGTGCCATTCACAGGGGCATAGATGACTCAGTCAGTAATTCTCTCCAGGGTATTTGCACACAGCCGCAGGCGGAATATCTATAAAGAATGAAATTCTAATCAATTGCAGATGCCGTGTACTCGGGCTTTTTTATAGTTACGTTTCGTATGAAGGTATTTTTATGTCGCAAAGTGTTCTGAATGGAAAGGATCGCTAAATATAGTATGGAGCGCGCTATATAACACACACATGGCAGCTTTTTAGTTCAGGTGACGTTGTAAGGGATTTCAGATTTTACGTTCCTCCATGTACAGTGTATAGAATATATCCTCTTCTCAAATATTATTTTATTGATTACTTATTGACAAATCTACAACAATAATGCAGCTCTGTGATTATTCCTTTAGCACTGGCCATCCTACCAATTATTCATGAACCCGCAGATTACTGCTTTAGGCACTGCTGGAGATCACAGTCCCATCAGCCCCATAGCAATGAATGGAGCACCATGTAAGTGTAGTACCACTAGGGTTGAGCCGATCTTGAGATTTCAGGATCGATTTTAAAATCTGATTTCCGATCATTTTCCAGCCAATCCCAATTGTGAAATTTGCTCGATCCCCGATTGGGATCCGATCTTTTCCGATCCCGATCGCTTAACCATACTAATAACTGTAACCTATGGAAAATGTCTCTGTAAAAATGATGACAGTAATGTAGAGTTAAAGTACTTGAAACCCTCCTTTGCAATCTTACGTCCAAAACCCAATAGTCACCTAAAATGGCATCCAGCCAGTAAAGACTATCTTATATAAAGAGGGGATTGAGGTATGTTAAACACAAAAGGGGACACACCGAGTGCACTATGGTGCAGTATTATTGGTACATCAGAGGAGCAACCATGACAGTCTAGTAGTAAAACCAGCGCATCCAGTCCGATAGACCTAGTTGATTGCACTTGAAAAAGGTTGGTTGAAGTAAAAAACGCGTTGTGCTGATTTGAAAATAAATGGTTTATCAAGAATATTCCAGTTATGTCAGCGAGCGAGCCAGTCAGACAGTGAGTGCAGAGGTTTTTGCTGTGGACCATTGGTCTCCTTTCACCCAAAAACGAGTGATAATTTGGCACATCTTTGGCCCATGGTCCTTTCTTACTCCAAAGATGCGCTATGTCATCATTATGAGCCTTGATCTCCACTTTCAGATCTATGACCTAATATAGTTATTATAATTGACCCCAATTTTCTAGTGTGAGTTATAATGGAATTCTATACCAGTTCCTGACTGGCACAGACTTCCAATATGGCACAAAGGACGACACCTGATTTATTAGGAGGCTAGAGATTCGGGATAATACAGGTACAGTTGGAGCCATTATTAAGACTGGCATAGGAAACACCAGTCTTGATAAATTTCCCCAAATGTTCTTTGTTAGTCTGAGACACCCATACACTTGGATTGGAAAGCTCTGATAACCACCATTCTTACTTGTCCATTATTTTCTCACTATTGGATAGTATCAGCTTTTATTGCTCATCCTTATTATATCTAATTCAACCTGCTCAGAGTAAGACTTTGTGATGCCTAAGAGGTGGTCAGCCTTGAAACACATTTTCTGGTTTGTATCCCATCAGGATACATTTTCTTTAGAGATAAAAAGTTATATTTTATTATTTCAAGATCACACTGGGATGGATAGTTTTTATCATTTATTGGCTTACAGATATGTCCTTCCCTAGTACCTCTCTTGGGCTGGATGGTCATCCTATGTGTGTCTAGGTTTGATCACACTGTTGGAAGTAAATGTGTATTACAGACTTTTAAGGCTTTTCTTAGCTTATTGTGATATTGTATCAAGTTGGTTTAATAAGAGATTGTATTTCTTAAATAAAACTGGAGATCCTTAAAGTGTGGACACATGTGTATGTATTGTGATATGAAAATACCATCTCCAAACCATCAGTATATCCTACGAGAGACTACTTTGGAAATGTGACCTGGGGATTCCAAGAATAAGGACCTCATCAAACAACTCAGCAGATCTCAGCTTCTATAACAATTTATGACTTGGAGGAAATTGGATATTGGGGATGGTTGCAGTCAAGTGTGAATTTTCCAGGTGCTATAACTCTAAGCGTTGAACAGCATTACAAAATATTTCCAGTGTCCCATTTAAGCTTTGCTTCGGGCCACACTATAGAGTATATCCTCTATAAGAGTATTGAACAGTAGTCCAGACAAATGATCTGGGTCTAAAAAGTTAATTTATTATTAAGCATCCATATCTAATCACCTAGAAGACTACTAAGAGCTAGTATATCTAGGTGTTGTTCAATACTTCTACACTGGATTTACATTGGGAACGTGTAGTCGTTTGGTCTAGAAAATATTCACAATACCACAAATCAAAATGTATTGCACTGGTTATACCTATTGAAAGCATAGATGTCAAATATGACTGTATCAATTCAAGACCAAGAGGTTTTTGTACTTAACCCATACATAATGCAGATGTTTTTTATGCTATATGGATTATATTCACCTTTTCTTATTTTTTTAAGATACAGAGGGCTTACAATTGGATAATATCTGGAGCTGGTTCAGAAGTATACATAATTCATGCAATCCCATAATAAATAGACATGCCCTATTTTAGTATATGAAACCACTCTCTGCAGGCAATTGAAGTTCCTTTATTCCCATATACTTCTATGGCTAAGATATTTCAGCTATGTACAACTCAGAACCTAATCCCTAAGTCTATTAATGTCTATTTCTTTAATACAAGGAACTGATAATAACCCCAGTCCCAACCCACCAATTATAATTAAACTCTGAGGTTATCCATTGACATATCACTAAGTAAATTATATATACAAGGTGGCCCAAAAGGTATGGAGAAACCAGGGTGGTCCAAACCTATGGAGAAACCAGGGTGGTCCAAAGGTATGGAGAAACCAGGGTGGTCCAAAGGTATAGAGAAACCAGGGCCATCCAAAAAGTATGAAAAACTAGGGTCATCCAAAGGTATGGAGAAGCCAGGGTCATCCAAAAAGTATGGAAAAACTAGGGTCATCCAAAGGTATGGAGAAACCAGGGTCATGCAAAGCAATGGAGAAACCAGGGTGGTCCGAAAGGTATGGAGAAACCAGGGTCATCCAAAGGTATGGAGAAACCAGGGTGGTCCAAAGGTATGGGGAAACCAGGGTGGTCCAAAGGTATAAAGAAACCAGGGCCATCCAAAAAGTATGAAAAACTAGGGTCATCCAAAGGTATGGAGAAACCAGGGTCATCCAAAAAGTATGGAAAAACTAGGGTCATCCAAAGGTATGGAGAAACCAGGGCCATCCAAAGGTATGGAGAAACCAAGGTGGTCCGAAAGGTATGGAGAAACCATGGTTATACAAAAGTATGGAGAAACCAGGGTGGTCCAATGGTATGGAGACACTTGAATAAATGGAAAAGGGTGGTTGGGAACTCCATCCTGTGTTTGTCGTGTTGAAGGGAGCAAGTCTGTGTGAAGTATTATCCAACATGGTAAACATTTTGGAAGCCACAATCTTAGAACCGGAAAGTGATGTATGTGCCATATACATCAGCACCACCTTAGGCTCCATGCTTTAACAATGTGCTAGCCATGCTTTTGGTCCCATACGCATGCCTATATAAAATAATGGCACTGTGAGTCTTGGGTAAAACTCAGGTCTGGTCCTATACCCGTCCGTTTTACATCCACTGAAAGAAATTAAAGGATCCGTGGAGGGTGACACATAAATAGCACCCTTGTGCCATTTACGCCATATTATCACATGCTAACAATGCATCTCCTTCCAGTTCATTAAGGAAGGACAGCGGGCTGTTTGGAGTGTTTTAGATACTTAGCTTTGTCAGATTACCTAGAAAAGCTTCCACCATTTTATCCCTATGACAATTTTTCTTACATTAAATATAAAGACCTTACAAAGGAATTACAAACTTTTAAATCAAGTTCTTTGCAACGTTAAAGGTATGTGTTCAGCAATGTTAATAGAGTGTACGACGGTATTTGCAGATTCTGAGATTGACCTCCCTCGCTATAACCAATAACACGTTCCTTTAAGCGATGCGACAATGAAGAAGCCGCACATACTTTACACCTCTTTCAACTTCTCTTCAAACTTCAAATTTTTTCCCCAGCATCATTTTAGAATTCCGAAGTACAAAATGCATGCTTTAGAGATTGCTATGTAATTATGCACATATCATCCCCACCTACGCCGCACTTCAGATCATTTCAGGTAAACCATCGCTAAGCATTAACAATGATGCCAAGCAAAAGGGAAAAAAAAAACGGAGCTCTATTCATATGTCTATAAATGCACATTTTAAACTGAAAACCTATCATCAGCGCATTCTTCATAAAAAGGTAATAATTAACGTCTTTTCTCTTTTCACTACATGTCATCTGACCTATAATACAAAACATATCTTATTCACGTTTATTGTTTCCGCCTGAAAGGCTCGGATTGATAAGAGTGTCAGACAAATTTAAATTGTCATTTGTCGGGTTAAACATATCCCCATCGTAGTGGCTGTTTAAAGTGCTTTCTTGGTCTTGGCCCTGGAGTCAAGTGGAAGAACAGGAGTGATAGGATTCGTACTGCATGGTGAGCATGGAATTGATATTACCATGTAATAGTATCTAAGATTGAAATTGAAATGTGCTTGTTCCAAGATGTTGGTGTATTGAGTTCAGCAAAAACAGTGCAGTGAAACTTACTGTTACTTACTAGAGATGAGCGAACAGTAAAATGTTCGAGGTTCGATATTCGTTTCGAGTAGCCCCGCAATATTCGACTACTCGAATCGAATATCGAACCCTATTATAGTCTATGGAGGGAAAATGCTCGTTTCAGGGGTAGGCAACGTTCGATCAAATTACACTTACCAAGTCCACGAGTGAGGGTCGGGCTGGATCCTCCGAGAAGTCTTCTCCGTGCAGCGTCCCCGTGCCATCTTCCGGGCTCTGAATTCACTCTGCCAGGCATCGGGCCTGGGCAGAGCCGACTGCGCATGTCCGCACTACAAGCGGGCATGCGCAGTCGGCTCTGCTCAGGCCCGATGCCTGGCAGAGTGAATGAAGAGCCGGAAGACACTGCGGGGAAGCTGCACGGAGAAGACTTCTAAAGGTAGGAGAAGAACCAGCATTGATTGGCTGACTGTATAGCATTCGGCCAATCAATGCTGGTTCTGCATCAAACTTTTCCATTCGAATAGTGAGTGGCACTGGATCGAGTACGAGTATTTTGAATACCGTAGTATTCGATCAAATACCTACTCGATCGAATACTACTCGCTCATCTCTATTACGTACTGGTAACATGTAGCAACAGTATAAGAGACCATTCGCATTATATTCTCTGCATCCATTCAATGCATAGTATGCAAACAAGGCTGCTATAACCATAGGGCATTTCAAGTTCTGTCCTACTGTTCTTGGCAGAGGGTTAATATTTCAACTTTATCTGTGTCCTTAGGATGCAAATAGAGTTGAATATAATGGTGGAGCATGAAGCTTTCCATTCCACTATCCAGAATAGTCTGATTGGCTGATGATGGTAGTCAGGATAGTCGGATAGCCAGGATCAGCTGATGTTGTCTACTGCAGGGAGATGCAACGATCATTGACCACTGATATCACTGCAACCACAGGCTGCAGGCAGCAACTTGGGAATGGGGTTTGGTGAATATAACTTTGTTTGTTTTCTATTTGTATATAATATAGCAATAGTAACTGAGAGTGCAGGAGGCATTATGTGTGGGCTACTTAAAGGGGTTGTCTGGGATATTTTGAAATCCCTACACTATTCCCTCACCATCTACTCCATCCATGCTTCTTCTGGCGAGACGGCTTCTCCCTCTGTAATGAGTCTGTCTGTGCGTGCTCTTCTTCATTTTGCGCCACTGCCGGTACTTAACCTCTACTGCGCATACACTCATATTCAGGTAGAGGTGGATCACCACCACTGAGAAGAAGGAGTACAGGAGCAGCACAGGAAGAGCCATCTCACAGAAGAAGCGATGAGGGTAAGTATATAATATGGGTTGGGGGTTGGATTGAATAGGTAGAGAAGGGCGGGATAGTTAGAGAGACAGGGAGGGGGTGTATGGGAGGAGGGAGAGGAAGGATGGGGGAGGTGAGAGGGGGTAGGAAGTTACGTAGCAGGAAGCAGAAGGATGTAAACAAAAGTAAAAGACACTAGGGGCTCCCAGAGATACCCAGAAATGACTCAAAACATACTAAAAGGTATATAGGATTCTATCCTGACCCTTTTAGAGACTGAAAACTAACACATGCCTTCAACCCAATGGTAGATGCTGTCAAGTATTCACCACACGTAGTCACTACAAGTTACTGGAAGAAATTCATCAACCACTGATAAAGGATAAGAGGCCATAAGTAAAGTAATTGCAAATAGTTAAAGGGGTTTCCATGACATATGTTTAGGATAGATTATCAATTGATCATCAATTGTGTCCAAATGTGTCTGTTCAATGGGGAAAAAAACCTATAGGAATAGCCCCTTAAATAGGGCTACAATACTTAACACAGCCAGAGACCAGAGTGGCGCTGTTTATGAAACGATAACAGAAGCCTTTTGTATTAAACAGTTTCATTTGGAAAAATCTTGAGAGTACATAAGGAGTTAAGAGAATGCAATACAAAAGCTTCTACCTCCAACAGTCTGAGCCTCGCGATCAATTCTAATCATCTCATGCTGAATGTGAGATCTTAAAGTACGGATTCGAAATTTGTGCCAAAATGACAATATAGATTTCTACCAAAATAGGAAATTAACATTTTAATTCCACTAGTATATAAGGGAAATAATTAATAGCCCAGTATAGGGATGTTCTGCATTTTGTATATACTACATGTATATACGGTGAATGTGTATTAGAGCTAATTTACTATGTACAGAATGTAATCCTTACACTGTTAGTCAGTCTTCTGCTACTGCTTTAGCATGACTAATGGTAACTAATGTGAGATCAGTCACAAATCGGGTGTTGGAAGGTTGGGGCTACACAGCAATTTCGGCTGCAACCCTGCAATTTCTGGTTGCATGATGGGAATCATGGGGAAAATCTCTGTGTAGTCCTAGTCTAAAGGTAATAGTTAGGGTTGAGCCGATCTTGACTTTTCAGGATCGATTTTAAAATCCGATTTTCGATCATTTTTCATTCAAACCCGATCTCGATCCCAATTTCCGATCCCAATGCAAGTCAATGGGATTTTTTTATTAATCGGAGATCGGATTTTAAAAGCAATCCTATTCACTATACAGCATGGAATCTAACAATTGTTAGAATCCACGCTGTGTAGTGTATCACTAAAGTAGCCAGAGAATTTTTTTTTTAATCCTCTGGCTACTTAGTCCAGCCTAGTGTACACTTACCTCCAGAGATGGCTGGTACTGTGCCCAGTGCCTTCCTTCTTCTTTGCCTCGCTGCTGCTGCACGCTGCTCTTCTCCCTTCGCTGCCCCCTCCCTGCCAGGTTAGGAGAGTGTGGGTGGGTTAGGAGAGTGTGGGCGGGTACTGGGAGGGGAGACATCACGTCTCCCCGCCCTGTACCCGCCCACACTCTCCTAAGCCACAATCCCCGCCTACCTAGCGCTTTAAACACTAACCTGGGAGGTGGGGCAGCGAGGTGAGAAGAGCAGCGTGGAGCGGCAGCGAGGGAAAGAAGAACACCGGAGCAGCCATCTCTGGAGGTAAGTAGCTACTAGAGATGGCTGCTCCGGTGCCCTCATTCTTCTTGCCTCGCTTCCCCGCCTCCCAGGTTAGTGTTTAAAGCGCTAGGTAGGCGGAGCTTGTGGCTTAGGAGAGTGTGGGTGGGTACAGGGCAGGGAGACTTGACGTCTCCCTTCCCAGTATCTGCCCACACTCTCCTAACCCGCCCACACTCTCCTAACCTGGCAGGGAGGGGGCAGCGAAGGGAGAAGAGCAGCGTGCAGCAGCAGCGAGGCAAAGAAGAAGGAAGCTGTGAGGAATGCTTCTCCCTGACTGTACTCGTCCATAGACAAGTACTAGGGGTTCTTCACAGCTTAGCGTCATCACTGGGCAGTAAGGAACACCCCTTGTGACAGTACAGGGTTATGGACAAGTACTATCAGGAGGGATGTTCCTCATAGCCCAGCTAGACTATCAGGAAGGCACTTCTGACAGTGGGTAGAGATCAGTAACAACACCAATATCTCCAGCCCCGGGGCACATAACAGGAAAGCCGGCAGCATTCTGAACTTCACAGAAAGCAGCAAAAATATGTTATTAAAGTATATTACAACATTTGTTAATGACACAAAAGCTGTCAGAAAATCTAAAGTTTTCTGAAATTTGGTTACACTTAAAATTTTTCTATATCTGCACAATACTCTGCAAACGTTTTTTTATTCATATAATTTCTATAGTATCTGTTTGCTGTGTATGAGAGATAGAGACTCTGCTGCTGCACTAGTAAGTGTTCTCTCACCCAAGATTTGGGTTCTACTACTCCCACCTCTTTCTCCTATAACCTCTCCATAGTCTTCTATGGACAACAACTGTAAGAAGATCTCTCAGTAAAGCTGAATAGTCATACCCCGGGGTAATACCCCCATGACATTATTTTCTGTTGAGTTAATAAGTAGTCAGTGCAACATGGTGCCATGTGTTGGATATTGAGACCACCACAATACAGCGATGCAAAGTATTCTATAGGGTTTCTAAACACTTTTACTGGTGATGTCCTTACAAGCCATCATTCAATTATATTTGGCCTTTGACTAGACATAGACATCACTATCAGCACCAGAGACAACATTAACAAGCCTGTGGAAATGCCAAGGGCTACTAAACTTAAATGGCTCCTAAAGACTAAGCTAAAATGCTGTACACTTGTGAAGCTGTACATGTGGTAGAATAAAAACCTACTGCAATTCTGTTCTGTGAGTGCCCTGATCAGAACTCTATAGGGCAGAATTGTTAAAGGGGTTGCCTGGTTCATAATGGCATTGTTTAATAGGGCTACTACTGCGGTTATAGACCTAACAAACAGTTCTGGGGCCTTCGGTTTCCAGCAGCAATACCTCTGATGGTTTGTACACAGGTCTTGTGCTGTAAATCTGATGGGACCATTGCAGCCATTGGGCAGAGCAGGGATCAAGGCAGGGGGCGGGAATGCCAAAACCCAACAGATTTACTATTACTCATGCTAGAAAATTGTTGTGCGTTATGGTCGAAATCTATGTCAGTCCCTAGCTGATGCAGATTTTGGTGCACGGAACCTCCAATAGGGTTCCAGTATTATTAAGAGGCTGGAGACTGGGTCCAAGAGAGGTATGTTTATTGCCCTATGTTCACATTTGTTTTTGTTTTTCTAATGTAGATTGTGAGCCCCACATAGAGCTCACAATGTACATTTTTCCCTCTCAGTATGTCTTTTTGGAATATGGGATGGAAATCCATGCAAACACAGGGAGAACATACAAACTCCTTGCAAATGTTTTTTTGCCCTTGGCGGGATTTGAACACCAGGACTCCAGCACTGCAAGGCTGCAGTGCTAACCACTGAGCCACCGTGTGGCCCCTCTATGTTCACATTTGTATGCATACTGATAGAGATAGATATTCAGAGCTGTGCAAACGTTTTAGGTAGGTATATAAAAAATGCTGCAACGTAAGAATGTTTTCTAATCGAGAAGTGTTAATAGATTTTGTCGAAAAACAAAATTAAGTGAATGAAGAAAAGAGAAATCTTAATCCCATTACTATTTGGTGTGATCTTTGCCCTTTGCCTTCCATTAATTATACACTTGCAGACAGTTTCTTTAAGGTGCTCCATAGGGAGGATGTTCCAAACCTCTTGAAGAACTGAGCACAGGTCTTCTGTGGATGTAGGTTTTCTCTAATCTGTCTGTCTCTTCAAGTCATCCAAGACAGACTGGTCAGGCGGGGCTCAGAGAGAGAACCGCGCTCACTCGTCCAAAGAAACAACCGGGGATGTTCACTCACAATCTTTATTGATAAAACAGCACAACGTGTTTCAGGCTCGAACGGCCCTTTCTCAAGTGCAAATAACTGAAGTGGATGTGTCTGCCCTGAACTTATAAGACAGTTTTTTTTAGATGCTCCGCAGGGAGAATCTTCCAAACATCGTTGAGAACTAAGCACAGATCTTGTAGGTTTCCTCCAATCCTTCTATTTCTTCATGTCATCCAAGACAGACTGGTCAGAGGGGAGCCCCAAAGGCTCAGAGAGAGAATCGCGCTCACTGGTCTAAAGACGCAACCAGGGATGTTGAGTCACAATCTTTATTGATAAAACATCTCAACGCGTTTCGGGTTCGAACAGTCCTTTCTCAAGCGCAAATAACTGCAGAAGTGGAGCTGCACTAGGGTGTGTCTGCCCTGAACTTGTAAGACAATCGTTTAAGGTGCTCAGTAGGGAGAATGTTCCAAACATCTTGGAGAACTAAGCAGAGATCTTCAATCTGTCTGTCTCTTCATGTCATCCAATGCAGACTGGGTGATATTGAGATCAAGGTGATTTAGGTTTCTCTTTTGATCATTCACTTCATTGTGTTAAGTGATAACAATGAACTATTAATAGAGATGAGCGAACACTAAAATGTTCGAGGTCTGAAATCCGATTCGAACAGCCGCACACTGTTTGACTGTTCGAACGGGTTTCGAACCCCATTATAGTCTGTGGGGGGAAATGCTCATTTCAGGGGTAGGCAGCATTCGATCAAATTCTACTTATCAAGTCCATTAGTGAGGGTCGGGCTGGATTCTTCTCCCTGCGCAGCATCCCCGCGTCCTCTTCCGGCCTTGAATTCACTCTCCTAGGCATCGGGTCTAGGCAGAGCTGACTGCGCATGCGCGGGCATGCGCAGTCGGCTCTGCCCAGGCCCGATGCCTAAGCAGAGTGAATTCAGAGCTGGAAGAGGACGCGGGAACGCTGCACAGGGAGAAGACTTCTAAAGGTAAGAGAAGAACCAGTGTTGATTGGCAATGTATAGCATTCTGCCAATCAATGCTGGTTCTGCATCGAATCCTAACTTCGAACAGCTAGTAGTGTTCGATCGAGTACGAGTATTTTGAATACCGTAGTATTCGATCGAATACCTACTCGATCGAATACTACTCGCTCATCTTTAACTATTAACCCTTCTGTTTCTGACTGCATTCTTACTCTCCAGCTCCTGCACGGCACAGTAGATATAGTTATATACGATGTCCCCCTATGCTATAGATATATAGGATTTACACCACCAATATTAATGCCGCTTTATCTTTCGGAGGACTGGGACATGGATTATTAAGTATTATACCAAAGCAGATACATTTTCTTAGAATTAATTATGAATGGTGTTATAGGCCGGATACGCAAGCCCATAAATAAAACAATCTCTTTCCAAAAAAAAAAACGTCTTTCCCTCTCTGTAATGTGATAGAGTAGGAAAATCAGTATGTGGCTTGATAAATGGACCGGGGGAAAAAAATAAATGATTATGTCTATCGTTTTAACTTATTTATTCGGCAAAACAAAATGTCCCCTCCGATATCTGTATTTAATAACTGAGAGCGTCTTTACTTCTCCGTTCCCAGTAAATCTCGGCTGTGTATGATCCCCTCAAATGAAGCATACATTGGCATATAATTGAAAGTTTGATTTATACTCTGTTTGCAGACACATATCACCTTTAGGATGACAAATGGACTATTAACAATTTAAAACTTGACATTTGTCATCATTCCAGCCCATTCTCATCTCTCTCCAATATAAAGGAGCTATTATAAGAGAGACAGAGGAGCCAGCCAGAGAAGGTCAGACAAGTTACAGCATGCCAGGCAATGTATTTATTGGAGAAAAGATTTTCACATGAAAATATATAATAAACAGTGCAAAAGGTTTTACTGGCCGCACTAAATAAAATAAATCTGGAGAGATCTAAAATAGGAGGCGAAGACAAAGTTTGTGAAGCGAAGCATCAGAGTCATTTTTCACGAGAGTCAAGATATAGAGATGCAAAAGGGTGTAGACAATATTCCTGCCCATGGTTGTAAGTACATTCGGCTAAACAGCCAAGCACTCTATCAATCTGCGATCCTGCCGGCGCCAGGCTGGTATACAGCAGTCTATTAGGGCTACATGTAAGTAAAGGTGAATAGATCTTCCTATTAAAATTATTGATCATGCTACAATTTTTGGAAACATTGTTATTCTTTGTATATCATTTGTGACTGGGTTCTATACAGTGGATGTGAGCCTATGGTTTATATACAGAGACTAAAAAACTGTACATAGCTTGTCCTGTGCTCACCTGAGAAGTGAACACAATTGTATCCAGAATTTGCATTTGGGATGTCCACTTGGGGACCCCCCGAATGGAAACCCATACACATAGAAAAGCGGTTATCTGGGAAAACACAAGGACCCCATAGACTATAATAGGATCTGTGTGGTTTATGCTCAGTTTCTACATGAATGATCCGAACAGCACGCTCCCATAGAAATTAATGAAAGCACCTGTGACGCCGGCCGGCCGCCGGCAAAGTCAGCGTCACAGTGCTTCCATTCATTTCTATGGGAGCGTGATGTTCAGATCGGCTGATCCAAACAATGTTCGCTCATCTCTAGATAGGAGCAGTACTTTCCCCTCCGCATGTTTCATTCAGAAACCATACAGACCACATTATAGTCTAGGGGGTCCGTGTGTTTACCCAGTTAACTGCTTTTCTATGTGCGTAGGTTTCCATTCAGGTGGCCCCTAAGTGAACTCCCCAAACAAAATCCCAAATGCAGATTTTGCTTGAAGTTGCTCATTTTTGTGCCAGGTGTGAAAGTTTAGTTATTTTGCCATTTTGCTACAGTTACTGTCCCTGTCTCTGACTGGTTGAGTCTGCACCACTGCCTCTATGAGCTGCCTTCCCCACAATAAACCATGTAAAAAAACAGGATGGAAGCTCTCTTCTGCCATGTTTTTTACTTTTCTGATGGAAGGACTTTTTAGAGTCAAATGGGCACTCTATCCTAAGACGAATGAGAGCAATGAACATCCATGATGGTAGTGTGAATGTCCCCTTAGGTTACCGACTGCATTGATTTTTTCACTGCTTTTCAAAGCAACAGGGGCTATTTCTATTTAGTCTGAACTTGTTTGGACATGACCAATTTTTGTCCCAAACCACGCAAATGAATTTCAGGAGATTCACTCATCTTTACTTCTTTCACACAGCTAGGGTAGGTTCACACATCGGAGATACATTTCAGATGGTCTTCCAGTTCAGATTCCTCTCCAAACTCTAATTTTAGAGTTGTGGCAGAAAGCATTGGGAGTAAGCCTTATTTTCCAAAATTTTCTATAGAGAATAGGGTTGAAAGATTGGGATCGGGAAAGATCGGATCCCAATTGGCAATCGAGAAAATTTCACGATTGCGATTGGGATCAGCTAGAAAATCGGATTTTGAAATTTTAAGATTGACTCAACCCTAAAAGTGACTTTTCCCTTAGAGAAGCATTGACTAGGGTTGAATGATCTGGATCGGGAAAATTCGGATCCGGATCGGCGATTGAGCAAACTTCATGATCGCCATCAGGGTCGGGATCGGCTGGAAAATGATCGGAAATCAAATTTTAAAATCGATCCTGAAATCTCAAGATTGGTTCAACCCTAATAGAGAACCAAAATTCCCAGTGCTGCTTGACATTTTCAACCTCTGCCTGCATCATGAATGTGGGTAAATCTGACCTACTGGTCCCTTCCCTGGTGCACTTACAGACTGATTTCCCTTAAAAGTGATTATTTTTTGTGTTTCTTCATCAGTTTGTGGCCACAAACATTGTAAAATTATTGGTTTAGGAGGCATTTTGAACCCGACAGGTTCCCTTTAATTTTTCACCGTTCCCCCATTTAGTGACCCTCTATACAAACTTTCCAAATCTGAATGTTTCAAGTTTACTGTAGATATAAAACAGAAGAAAGTCTACTCAGCTATTTCCTCCTGAGGTTTTTTCCTCATAAAACAATGTTTCTATTGTAAATGAACCAATATTACTTGTTG
The DNA here is from genome assembly GCF_031893055.1 of Leptodactylus fuscus. NCBI lineage: Eukaryota > Metazoa > Chordata > Amphibia > Anura > Leptodactylidae > Leptodactylus > Leptodactylus fuscus. The sequence continues at coordinate 72,792,105 of NC_134273.1, read as the reverse complement.
CTATCACTTAGTAAATCAATACAATACATTACTCTATAAATGGGTTGTGGAGTTTAGAAATCCCATAGAGTTTACTACAAGAGTGCTCTACTATAAAATTCTTCCATGCCATCTCAGCAAAAGCTATTACTAACAACAAGTCTTGTGTATAAGGCACAATAAGCCGTTTAATATAAATGACTAGACGTCTTAGTTTACGCTTGTAAAAGTTTACCGTAAAGCTACAGTACTCAAAGTTAAACTTGATATATTAAAATCTGGTATTGATAAATATTCACTCTTTGTATGGAACTAATTTTCATTATGTTCCTTTTTTACAAGGAAAGTCCGCCCATAGATATATTAGATAAGCAAGATGGAATGACAGTTACTGGAGAGGGGAGGGGTTGATTCTCCTGCAAACTGTTGCTCTGTGCAAATGATTGAAGATTCTGCAAATCTCATAGCTTGCAATGTAAGAAAAGTCTACTTATTTACTTGTGTCTACTTCTGGCTGCTTGTGTGATTAGAGATGGGATATTATTCACAGACAACAAGGTGCTTTCCTGACTATGGTCAAAGATTGGTCTTTTTCTGTCTCTGAAATCTCTTTAACTGCTTCATGCCTGCATATATTTTACCTGTATTTACTACCAGTGTTCCTGAATCTCCTATATCACGGTCACTTGGGCTTTACTTAGTTTTTTGTTTGCTGCAGTCACTCCTTGCAGAATAGCAGCATTGTATCAGTAATGGATACGGGAGGAGGGTAGACTGCTCCTTATTTTACATGTCCACAGCCTGAAAAGGATATTTCATCCATGATGAGATTATTAGCAGCAGTAAAACTGATAGAAAACCATATATGAGGGCCTATACAGTCATAGAACAGACTGATCAACAAGATCCTCAGGTCCCTTTTAAATTTGTGCAATTCTTTTAACCCCTTAGCGACCCTTGACGTAACTGTACGTCATGGGTCGCATGGGGATGTATAGAGCGAGCTCACACGCTGAGCTCGCTCCATACACGGCAGATGCCGGCTGTATAATACAGCCAGGACCTGCCAATAACAGCAGCAGTTGGTGCCCGAGCCGATCGCTGCTGTTAACCCTTTACACACTGCGGTCAAACGCGACCGCAGCGTGTAAACAGCGCAGGCGGCATGGGCGCCGCCATGTTTCCCTGATCGCCGCCCTCCTGAACGTCACAAGAGGGCGGTGATCGGTTGCTATGACAGCCGGAAGCCTATTGAAGGCTTCCAGGCTTGTCTCTGCACTAGATCTATTAGATGATGCCAGAGGCAGCCTCTAATAGAAGTGCTGCGATTCTGCTATTCACTGCAGTACTGTAGTATTGCAGTGAATAGTATGAGCGATCAGACCCCCTAGGTTTCAAGGTACCTAAGGGGTCTGATCATAAATGTAACAGAAGAAAAAAAAAAGTTTTTAAAAGTATTAAAAAAATAAAAAAAAATATAAAAGTTCAAATCACCCCCCTTTCCCTAGATTAGCTATAAAAGTAATTAAAGAACATTAAACATAAACATATTAGGTATCCCCGCGCTCCAAAATGCCCGAACTATTAGAATATTAAAACATTTATCCCGTACTGCGAACGGCGTAGCGGCAAAAAAAATAAAAACAGCCAAAAAGCGTTTTTTTCAACACTTTGCCTCCTATAAAAAATTGAATAAAAAGTGATCAAACCATCATATCTTTCCCCAAATGGTATCAATAGAAACGTCATCTTGTCCCGCATAAAAAGACACCACAACCAGCTCCATACATGGAAATATGAAAAAGTTACAGGTGTTAGAACATGATGACACAAACATTTTTTTCTATTTTGCAAAGTTTATAATTTTTTTAAAAGTATCAAAACATTTCAAATACTATATAAATTTGGTATCACCGCGTTTGTACTGACACGTAGAACACAGGTAACATGTCATTTGTACCAAACAGTGAACGCTGTAAAAATTAAACCCATAAGAAAATGGCGCAAATGCATTTTTTCTCCAATTGCACCTCATTCTGAATTTTTTTCCAGCTTCCCAGTACATTGCACAGCATATTGAATGATGCCATTACAAAGTACAATTTGTCCCGCAAACAATAAGCCATCATGTGACTCTGTGAACTGAAAAAAGAAAAAGTTATGGCTCTTGAAATGTGAGGAGGGAAAAACAAAAATGCGAAACCAAAAAATGGCCTGGTCCTTAAGGGGTTAAAGGGATTTTCCAGTGTAATGAATTGATGAAATTGGATTAAATTGAATTAATAGATAGTTATTAGATGATACATTACATGTTGACAGCGGTCTAACGTCTGGGTGTAACATCTCTGCCTGTTCGGGTCTCTGCGCCACGCTCTGCTTACATGCTGTGGCGCATGTGCAGTTTGATAACTTGCTTAGAGTTTTTGGTTGCATTGTCTGTGCACTGTCCTATTCCTTCACCTTGTTTCATGGATTTCCCACCACACCCGTCGCCTTCACCTTCATTTCCCTCTGCTCCTCTAAGAGTTAAGTTTTGTTTTGCCCTGTGATTGACAGCCTGCCTTCCTATCAGGTTCAGGGCGGGTTCTTCCACCCTATTCATTCTTGGCTCACATTCACATTTATGCTTGCTATTGCTTTGTGCATGCTGGTTTTTTCTCTTGCTGTTTATTCGTGTATTCTGATTCTTGACCTCTGGCTTTTCCTACTGACTATTCTTTTGGATATCGATTTTGACACTGCATTGCTTGACTGTTACTGACCCCTGGCTAGCTGACCTTCCTTTGTTGTTGTTTTTCTTGTCTGCATTTTTTGTGTCATGTATATAGGAAGGGATCATCTCCAAGTTGTCGCCTATCACTTAGGATAGGACCGGCAAGCAGGAAGAGACAGTGGGGGGGGGGGGGGGGTTCAGACCAGGGCTCACTGCTTCTTGTGCCCCTTCCTCAAGGGTTCAGCAGCTACTGGGGAATTGTTGTCCTAGTAATTCCCTAACACTGGGTCTCCAGCCAATCAGTTGTTTGAAGAGGCTGCAGCATCCTGGTGAGTGCTGCAGCCTCTTTAGCACTTACCATGCTCAACATCATACATTTATGCAGAGGTTGTAGCTAAGCTTAGCCTATTAACTTGGATTGATCTGAACAGTGATCAGACCATGCAACCAATGAATGTCATGTTGCATGATCTAAGAATCAGAAGTGGTGCTCAGGAAGCACAATAGTCATTTAAACCAGCTTGTCCACAGGGTTCCCGGTTGATGGACCTCTACAAGTCTTCAGTTGATGACCTATCCTAAGTCCTGATTCACATATGCTTTCATTATTATTATAACAATACACATTTTGTGCCACATTTTTTTTTTGACAGGCTTGTCCATCTGTTTGCATCCATTTTTGGTATTGGTTATGTGAGTCTTCTTAAAGGATGTGAAAATCATGAATTTGAACTTTTTTGAAATTGTGATATGTCTATGCTTAGGAGTCCATTGGGTGTCCATTGGGACTAAGTTGATTACCTGGACAAGACCCCATAGACTTATAATGGGGTCCATGTGCTTTCCGCATGGTGTCCGCACAAGTCATGTGGGCATGAAAGTAGATTGTGAAGTACTTTTCTGTTGGTATGTTCCATGCGGAGACCGTTTGAAAAGCACATAGATCCCATTATAGTCTATTGGGTCCGTGTGCTTTCATAAGATCATCACTTGCCAATGCATTCGGTATTCTGTTCGGGGGGTCTCTGATAAAAGATTACTGAATGCAGATGTGGACCAGGCCTAATTAAAAAAAAAAAAAACTCTGAAAGCTAGATTGGAATGGATCCATGTTATGATGGGTACAAATGGATCCCCAACCCCCTTTTGAGTATACTAAGGTTTTGTCATGGTCTTGACAAAATTGCGCTATTTTCTCTGTGATTCTTTTCCCTCCACTTTTATGTCCTTGACTTTCAAAGCCTCCAACTCAGATCTGAAAATAAATTATCAAGAATTCATCTTATTTGAAAAACCTAATAAAACGTTTTGAATAAAAAAAAAAAAAAAAAAAAAAATTATATAAAAAAAAAAGGACAATTAGCACAAAGTAAATATGACTTGTAAATGAGCTGCAGACTTACATAAAAGCAGGTGCACTGAGGGGCGCGCTTTAATAACCTATAATAAGCCCAAGACTGTGCCGTTTTCTTGGAACAAATGTAAAAGTCCAATAAAAAGAAAATCAATATCTGACTGCTTGCTATAGGTTGTCATTACCATTGTGTTCCACCCCAGTTTCATAAATGCCTACACGGACATTTCTTTTTTTAAGCCTAAAAATACAGTGCACAAAAAAAAGTACAATAAAATGAGTAGAAAATGCCTGGCACAAAACGAGTTCTCTCGGTGGCGGTGAGCTTTCATTTCTGTAAGTGACATTAGTTCACGGGAAATAATAGAGTAAACTGCTTGGTAATGTTTGTCATGCAGATCTCTCTAAATACGGACTGCTAGAACGTGATCATTTTGCTCTATTGCACTTTAAATGTGGCACTGAAAGAGCACAGCCACAGGTCCATGTAAGTATTCCCGAGTAAAAATAACTAATATGAGAAGGGAATGGAATGAAAAGAGCTGGCAATGCATTTCCCCCCAGCATATCAAGCAGGTTTTCATAAAGAAGCAGTGGTCATCAATCACTAGCTCATTACCAAGCTGTCATCTGGGCTTAGGCTAAATGTATTCTGGCTTACTGCCATACTAAATGTTCAATGAAACATCCTTTAGGCTCTCTACAAGATCAGCTGAAGTCTCACATGCTATACATCAAAGAGGAACATTAGCGTTATCATAGCCTTAATAAATAGTGCCATCCGGGCAATGTAATCCTGCGTTGTTCGGCTGCCTACTATTCCCAACAATATCCCACGAACGTAAACACTTTCCTTACTACATGAGTCTTTTTAAATGACTCTTACTATAGTAGTGCTGCCATAATTGACTCCAGTGGAAATGAAGTCATTGGGGAGAATTTTTTAAGCCCCGCATCAAAAAGTTGCAAAATAGAGATTTATAATAATAAAAACTGGCACCCTGGGGGCCACACGGTGGCTCAGTGATTAGTACTGCAGTCTTGCAGCGCTGGAGTCTTGGTGTTCAAATCCCACGAAGGGCAAAAAAACATCTGTATGTTCTCCCCGTGTTTGCATGGATTTCCATCCCATCCTCCAAAGACATACTGATAGGGAAAAAATGTACATTGTGAGCTCTATGTGGGGCTCACAATCTACATTTAACAACAACAAAAAATGGCGCCCTGGTCAACATAATGTTATGCTCTCATTTGCAGCTCCTCCCGTACACCAACCTCAAAGGTGGTGGGCATAAATAAGAGAAAATAAAAATAGTAAAAACCGGGATGTGGAGAGCGCTACTGAGTGAATGGTGAGTCCAAATTTGTTAGTTGGCAACGTAACTTTATTGACAATGACAGAGGGTAAAAATAGGCTGCACTTTTCGATGCTGGTCTAGCGTCTTCCTCAGGCCAATGTATAGTCCATTGTCAGAGCATGGGGACCTATTCAAAGATAGATAGATAGATAGATAGATAGATAGATAGATAGATAGATAGATAGATAGATAGTTCCCACTCTCTGACAGTGGACTATACATTGGCCTGAGGAAGACGCTAGACCAGCGTCGAAATGCATAGCCTATTTTTGCCCTCTGTCATTGGAACCAATAAAGTAACATTACCAACTAACAATTTTGGACTCACCATTCACTCAGTAGCGCTCTCCACATCCCGGTTTTTACTATTTTTATTTTCTCTTAACCCCTTAAGGACCCGGCCATTTTTTGGTTTCGCATTTTCGTTTTTCCCTCCTCACATTTCAAGAGCCATAACTTTTTCATTTTTCAGTTCACAGAGTCACATGATGGCTTATTGTTTGCGGGACAAATTGTACTTTGTAATGGCACCATTCAATATGCTGTGCAATGTACTGGGAAGCTGGAAAAAAATTCAGAATGAGGCGCAATTGGAGAAAAAATGCATTTGCGCCATTTTCTTATGGGTTTAATTTTTACAGCGTTCACTGTTTGGTACAAATGACATGTTACCTGTGTTCTACGTGTCAGTACGAACGCGGTGATACCAAATTTATATAGTATTTGAAATGTTTTGATACTTTTAAAAAAATGATAAACTTTGCAAAATAGAAAAAAAAAATTGTGTCATCATGTTCTAACACCTGTAACTTTTTCATATTTCCATGTATGGAGCTGGTTGTGGTGTCTTTTTATGCGGGACAAGATGACGTTTCTATTGATACCATTTGGGGAAAGATCTGATGGTTTGATCACTTTTTATTCAATTTTTTATAGGAGGCAAAGTGTTGAAAAAAACGCTTTTTGGCGGTTTTTATTTTTTTTGCCGCTACGCCGTTCGCAGTACGGGATAAATGTTTTAATATTCTAATAGTTCGGGCATTTTGGAACGCAGGGATACCTAATATGTTTATGTTTAATGTTCTTTAATTACTTTTATAGCTAATCTAGGGAAAGGGGGGTGATTTGAACTTTTATATTTTTTTAATTTTTTTAATACTTTTAAAAACTTTTTTTTTTCTTCTGTTACATTTATGATCAGACCCCTTAGGTACCTTGAAACCTAGGGGGTCTGATCGCTCATACTATTCACTGCAATACTACAGTACTGCAGTGAATAGCAGAATCCCAGCACTTCTATTAGAGGCTGCCTCTGGCATCGTCTAATAGATCTAGTGCAGAGACAAGCCTGGAAGCCTTCAATAGGCTTCCGGCTGTCATAGCAACCGATCACCGCCCTCATGTGACGTTCAGGAGGGCGGCGATCGGCAAAACATGGCGGCGCCCATGCCGCCTGCGCCGTTTACACACTGCGGTCACGTTTGACCGCAGTGTGTAAAGGGTTAACAGCAGCGATCGGCTCGGGCACCGACCGCTGCTGTTATTGGCAGGTCCTGGCTGTATGATACAGCCGGCATCTGCCGTGTATGGAGCGAGCTCAGCGTGTGAGCTCGCTCCATACATCCCCATGCGACCCATGACGTACAGTTACGTCAAGGGTCGCTAAGGGGTTAAACTAGAGATTTTCCACTTTTTATATTATTGGCTCAAAAATTTTGCAGCGTTTTTACATCAATCACTCCACTCGCTGGGAAAGTAAGCCCATCGAGCTGACGGTAGACCAGATTTATTAAGTGCAAGCCACAAAAAAGAAAGTGGATACATTTGGTGCAAATTAAGACAAGAAAAATTCCTGCAAAACTGAGTTTAAAAATTCCCATTATAATTGGTGCAAATTAGGAATGAGCCGATCTTGAGATTTCAGGATCGATTTTAAAATCCGATTTCTGATCATTTTCCAGCCGATACAGATAACGATCTGCTTGATCTTTCTCGATCCTGATCACTCAACCCTAATTGCATATTATATATACAGTGGGATTGAGCCGATCTTGAGATTTCAAAAATCCGATTTCTGATCATTTTCCAGCTGATGGCGATCGTGAAATTTGCTCGATCGCCAAGCAGGATCCGATCTTTCCCGATCCCGATCGCTCAACCCTAGTACAAATCATGCCATTGTAGTCTCACCATGGACATCAGCTAAGCTTAGCATGAAGGAGATCCATGACCAGCATTGATCTAATATAGATTAGATAAGGTAAATACCACTGTATTTACTTAAGGCTAATGTTAATTAATGTAGTATGGGGCAATTGGCATAAGCCTCATGGTTTGTTTGTTTTTTTGCCTTCCTCTGGATCAATTCTGTAAGGGACTGTAAGGTTATAGATTGTCTTCATCCAACCTCATCTACTATGTAACTATGTAATATACTGACTATGATAGACAGAATGGATGGAATTTAGGAAAACAATAAATACTTTACTAAAAAGGTTTCTAGTTCCAGTATTTAGCTCATTTTAACCAAAAAATTGCCAGATTCTCAATTTTCTGATTGTTGTCGAAAGTGTGAGGAGCAGAACAAAGATGGAGATGGGCAAGAACGGGGACATGTTGGCTCAGCATATTTACTATGACTCGCCATAAATCTGGAGTAAATTATATCTGACATTTAAGTCAGTCCCTTAGTGGGCGTTTACAATTGTGCCAGTGTCCGCCCACCGTGTCGCCATCCTATTTCCCAGAGAAACTGGATGGGGACGGCTTCCCAGTGGTCAGTTTTAAGACCCATTCATTTGAATGTGTTTTAAAAGCAAACCGCCGGTGTCCGTATGCAGCCTCTCCACGGGAAAACCAATTTTCTTTGGCCGGACACAAAGTAGGACATGCAGGACTTTGTGTCGAGCCAAAAAAAAACAAAACGGTTTCCAGGTTTCTCCTATGCAGTTTCTCTAGGGAATAGGATGGAGACCTAGTGGGCGGACACGGATAGAAGTGTGAACGCTCTCTTACTGGCATAAATTTCAATTTTGGTGATGAAACCTTGTAAGATAAAACAGCATTACTAATAGGTTAGGGCTTTTAATAAGTAAGGACATGTCACACCAGTGGGGAAATGCTTGGATAATTTTGGGATATTTTTCTAAATTAAACAATCCTTTATAAGTACATGATGAACTTCTTCTGTCCATATACAGTCCTATGAAAAAGTTTGGGCACCCCTATTAATCTTAATAATTTTTAGTTCTAAATATTTTGGTGTTTGCAGCAGCCATTTCAGTTTGATATATCTAATAACTGATGGACACAGTAATATTTCAGGATTGAAATGAGGTTTATTGTACTAACAGAAAATGCGCAATATGCATTAAACCAAAATTTGACCGGTGCAAAAGTATGGGCACCTCAACAGAAAAGTGACATTAATATTTAGTACATCCTCCTTTTGCAAAGATAACAGCCTCTAGTTGCTTCCTGTAGCTTTTAATCAGTTCCTGGATCCTGGATAAAGGTATTTTGGACAAACAATTCAAGTTCAGTTAAGTTTGATGGTCGCCGAGCATGGACAGCCCGCTTCAAATCATCCCACAGATGTTCAATGATATTCAGGTCTGGGGACTGGGATGGCCATTCCAGAACATTGTAATTGTTCCTCTGCATGAATGCCTGAGGATTTGGAGCGGTGTTTTGGATCATTGTCTTGCTGAAATATCCATCCCCGGCGTAACTTCAACTTCGTCACTGATTCTTGAACATTATTCTCAAGAATCTGCTGATACTGAGTGGAATCCATGCGACCCTCAACTTTAACAAGATTCCCGATGCCGGCATTGGCCACACAGCCCCAAAGCATGATGGAACCTCCACCAAATTTTACAGTGGGTAGCATGTGTTTTTCTTGGAATGCTGTTTCTTTTTGGACGCCATGCATAACGCCTTTTTTTTATAACCAAACAACTCAATTTTTGTTTCCAAAATGAAGCTGCCTTGTCCAAATGTGCTTTTTCATACCTCAGGCAACTCTATTTGTGGCGTACGTGCAGAAACGGCTTCTTTCTCATCACTCTCCCATACAGCTTCTATTTGTGCAAAGTGCGCTGTATAGTTGACCGATGCACAGTGACACCATCTGCAGCAAGATGATGCTGCAGCTCTTTGGAGGTGGTCTGTGGATTGTCCTTGACTGTTCTCACCATTCTTCTTCTCTGCCTTTCTGATATTTTTCTTGGCCTGCCACTTCTGGGCTTAACAAGAACTGTCCCTGTGGTCTTCCATTTCCTTACTATGTTCCTCACAGTGGAAACTGACAGGTTAAATCTCTGAGACAACGTTTTGTATCCTTCCCCTGAACAACTATGTTGAACAATCTTTGTTTTCAGATCATTTGAGAGCGGGTTGTCCATGTTCGGCGACCATCAAACTTAACTGAACTTGAATTGTTTTGTAGAAAGAAATGGTCCAAAATACCTTCATCCAGGATCCAGGAACTGATTAAAAGCTACAGGAAGCGACTAGAGGCTGTTATCTTTGCAAAAGGAGGATGTACTAAATATTAATGTCACTTTTCTGTTGAGGTGCCCATATTTTTGCACCGGTCAAATTTTGGTTTAATGCATATTGCGCATTTTCTGTTAGTACAATAAACCTCATTTCAATCCTGAAATATTACTGTGTCCATCAGTTATTAGATATATCAAACTGAAATGGCTGTTGCAAACACCAAAATATTTAGAACTAAAAATGATTAAGATTAATAGGGGTGCCCAAACTTTTTCATAGGACTGTATGTATATACAGTAGGTATACAGCTTCAGATGCTTGGAGGAAGCCAGATTAACCAATTGGTGCGAGGTCTAGGTGTTAGACCTCCAATAATTAGATACTGATGGCCCATTCTGTGGATAGGTCATCGGTATCCAATATCCTTAGATCTTAGACAAACCCTTTACTATATAACTAACTATAGAAGTAGCTCTGGACACTTTTCTAAGGTTTACAATATACCTCCAGTAGTAGTGCTCAGAACAATTCATACTATCTCTTTGTCGTGAACCTTCTCTCCATGTTAGCAAATTATGTTCCTGCCCTTTGGGTTGATCCAGTTGGTGGAAAAGTTACTGCACCCATTTTAGCATCTCTGGTTGACTGGCTTAACAGCTTAGAATTGTTTGCACCTGAGGAAGGGCAAATTTTATGCCCGAATCGCGTCGTGCTCTGAATTACCTAATAAAGTTGTTGTCCTTCTCACCTGTGGAGCGCAGTTTCTCCTTCACTGGCTCATCCAAATTTGATCCAATGTTTGTCCATTGCCATTTGTCTTTACACCCGTGAGTTGTTTGGACTTTGCCGCTCCGTTACAGAGAGGGAACCTCTGCCAAACGTTCCCGACGCTTATGGGGAGTTGTGCCAATCACAATTTCGAAAGGTGAGCCTAATCTTGTCATACATCTTTGTTGTCTCTACAATACTACTCTACGGGCCGCTCGGTGCCTCTTTTTGCTTTTGTTTTTGAGACATTTTAGCATCTATAACGCTCTCCTTTTGTCGCAGGGTCACCGATTTTTCATAAAAATTGCATAGCCTGTACTGTATTCCTGTCCTCTGCTGTTCTCTTTGGTTTTACGCCAAATTCAATGCAGTTTCTACTCTTTAGCAGCATGGGAGTGAAAGTCTACAAAAATCAGGGTTGACTTTTTACAGCAAAACCAGAATTCTAATCCTGCATCCTGAGGGACGTCTCTGCGTGAAGTTTTTACAGCCATAACTCGAGATCTGCTTTAATTGCACCATAAGTGTAAGAAAGAAAAGTTGGCACTATGTTAAGAGAACTACTTTTAACACCGACCTGGCACACAGGAGTTAGATTTTAAAGCAAATTGCCCAGAAATTGGGTCAAGTTGTTTCTAAATCTGAGAAACTTATTTAAATCTCTGCTAGAAAGACAATTAAGGTCCCTGGAATGATTTTTCTATTCTTGCAATTTTGTCATTAGAGTTGTAGAGTAATTTTGAAGATGTTAGTTTTTTTAGCAAATAAAGAAAAAAATCTATGTCCTCAGATGTAAGAGGCTTTATTACCTTTGCCTCAGGTACAGTATAAGAATATTAAGACATGAACAAAATAACTTAATAATGTTCCACAGTTCACAAATGTCTATTCTGCAGCTGTTTCATAAGAGCGATAAAGATTCCATTCACATGACAATGAAACTTATGGGGGTTGCGCTGTTATAGATATGTTCCCTCTCCATAGGATAGGGGGTAAGTATCAGATCATTGGGGGTTCAACTGTCTAGACTAGAGCAACCAGGAGAGCTGGGGTATCAAAAGTTTCCAAAAAGCCTTCATGTGAATGGAGTGGTAGTTAGGGTTGAGCGATCGGGTTTGGAAAAGATCGAATCCTGATCGGCGATCAAGCAAATTTCACGATCGTGATCGACTGGAAAATGATCGGAAATCGGATTTTGAAATCTCAAGATCGGCTCAACCCTAAAAGTGATTTTTCCCATAGAGAAGCATTGACTAGGGTTGAGCGATCCGGATTGGGAAAGATCAGATCCAGATCGGCAATCGAGCAAATTTCATGATCGCGATTGGCTGGAAAAGGATTGGAAATCTGATTTTAAAATCAATCCTGAAATCTCAAGATCGGCTCAACCCTAGCGGTGTTACACTTACATGGTGCTCCATTCATTGATATGGGGCTGATGGGACTGTGATCTACAGCAGTGCCTAAAGTTGTACAGAACTGAATGTAGCATAGGTCTTTAGGGGACTTTCTGCACCCTGTTCTCCAGATCACTGGGGATTATGATGACCCAACAGAATGGCATCTGTGAAGGTCTAAAACTTGGACCCTGCATAGGTTATCTGTTCTCACAGTGCCTAGGTGATGGAAGTTACAATAGTGGAAGGGGAGCACATGCAGCTACTCCTACCCATGGAACAGAAGCAGCACTGCAGCCCTGTCCACTGTATATTGGTGGTTCTATAGGATTGAATTAGATCAATAGGAGCAGCTGCAATCGCTTTCTGTCCATGACAATGGGTTACGCCTCTTTTTGGAACAACTCATCTTTGCAAGGTTTGGGTGTCTGACCCCCTACAGATCACATAGGTCATCAAAATGAAAAATCCTTTTGAGGATTGATAAACCTATAGGAATGAGACCTATAAGGAGTGGGCATGAAATTTCTCAGCACACAACATCAGTATGTATAGAAGGGGTGTACTGAGCATCTTCCTACCCCTTTCTGATCCTTAGGGACCGGACTGCTACCACTGAAATGCTGCACCAGGGCTTTTTAGGATATCATTGTATGGGGACTACAAGTGAATGGGAAAGTGGACATGGTTAGGGGGCATTCACCCTTGCGCCCGTGTCTGCCCTGTCTCATTCTGTTGGGTTTCCGTCCTCAGCCCCGGCGAAACTGGAGAGGGGATGGCTTCCCAGTGGTCAGCTTCAAAACCCATTCATTTAGATGGGTTTTTAAAGGTAACTGCCGGTGTCTCCTCGTCCATGGGGAAACCATTTGTATGTACAATTTTGTGCCCGGAAAAAAAAAAAAAAAAAAACGGTTTCTCCGCAGAAAGGCTGCAGGCAGACACCAGCAGTTACCTTTAAAATCCATTCAAATGAATGGGTTTTAAAGCTGACCACCAGGAAGCCTTCCCATGTCCAGTTTCACCGGGGCTGTAGATGGAGACCCGGCGGAATGATTACAGGGCAGACACAGGCGCCCTTAGCTTGGCTAGCTGACTATATGCTAGATTCAGATGGCTTAAAAGTGTAACAGGATATATTAGGGGCAGCATCATTAGCCTTCTTGATCCACCAAATTTCTCCAACATTGTATGACATTTCATAAATTTTGCACAACTCACACCAATGCAGACTGAGCTCCATACCTATGGTACCAGTTGGAGCATTCATGACACATGGAGCAGGAGAAGGCAAACACTTTATTGTGATTTTAGTCAACGCCTATAAAACTTTGTGTTTGTCTATAAAAAAGATCGACTCTGCCAGGTATCAGGATCTACTTCCAATACAATATAGTATAATGCTATACAATATCATAGTCCTAAAATCAAACCCATCCCATATTACGTGTATGTATGCATATGCTAAGTATTTTATATGCCTTTAAAGATGAATTTTATTCTTCTCATTTAATTAGGTACAAAATATGGTAAAATCATTTTTACATGTCCATGTACCACTGGGATCAATTTATTTCATATTAAATCATCCTGACAGATATAACAAGCAGCACAATGATGCATTCAGCATTGGCTTTGGTAGAGAAAAAATAAGCTAAAATGTTCAAGGTGACCTTTTCATTAGATTAATTTAATACATTGAAGGCTAACTTTATTACTGCTTATTTTACCGGACTGACAAGACTACAGGACCGCGCTATTTATAGAAAAGCGTAATGCATTGCTGGCTTCCGTTCCTTGCCTTAAGAGTAGTAAAAGCAACGCTCTGAAGTTGCTAGGACTACATGATCTGACCAGTGCCACAAAGTGTTGCGGTAAGGAAATGTAACACGTAACGTGTGAAGCTGTAATAGGTAGAAAAAAGTCGGGACAGTCAAATAAATAAAAAATAAAATAAAGTTCTCTAATTCTTGTAGAAGATACAGTATACAGTATATACATGGCTATAGCATATGTAGATAGATGCACAGGAGATTGTATGGATTATTTATAAGGATGCCTGGTAACATAGGGACCAAGTGTCTAAATCCCTTAAAGGGGCTCTATCAGCAAAATCATGCTGATAGAGCCCCACATATGTGTGAATAGCCTTTAAAAAGGCTATTCAGGCACCGCTAAAGTTATATTAAACTACCCCCCATTTTAAAAAAAACACCCTAAAACAGAATATGTTCAACTTACTGAACGGGCCCGGGGGGGCGGGCATTCAGGGTCCGACGTCATCTTCATCCACGCCTCCTCTTCCAGCGATGTCCTCGGGTCCCGTCTAACTCGCGAATAGAGATGAGCGAACAGTAAAATGTTCAATATTTGATATTCGTTTCGAGTAGCCGCTCAATATTTGACTACTAGAATCGAATATTGAATCCTAATATAGTCTATGGGGGGAAAATGCTCATTTCAGGGGTAGGCAACATTTGATCAAATTATACTTACCAAGTCCACGAGTGAGGGTCGGGCTGGATCCTCTGAGAAAACTTCTCCGTGCAGCTTACAGTAAAAGCGGCCATTGTCTTGTAGCGCGGACATGCGCAGTCGGCTCTGCCCAGGCCCGATGCCTGGCAGAGTGAATTCAGAGCCGGAAGATGCCGCGGGGAAGCTGCACGGAGAAGACTTCTAAAGGTAGGAGAAGAACCAGCGTTGATTGGCTGACTGTATAGCATTCGGCCAATCAATGCTGGTTCTCCATCAAACTTTTACATTTGAATAGTGAGTGGTACTCGATCGAGTACGAGTATTTCGAATACCGTAGTATTCGATCGAATACCTACTCGATCGAATACTACTCACTCATTTCTACTCGCGAACTCACATTGATAAAAAATGGTGCGAGCACATGCGCATGCCCAGTAGTAGAAGCAGCATGCTACTGCGCATGCACCTGCGCCATTTTTTTTTTTATCAATGTCAGTTCGCTAGTTAGACGGGACCCGAGGACATCGCTGGAAGAGGAGACATGGCTGAAGATGACGTCAGACCCTGAATGCCCAACCCCCGTGCACGTTCGGTAAGTTGAACATATTCTGTTTTAGGGTTTTATTTTAAAACAGGGGGGGGGGGGGGGGGGTAGTTTGATATAACTTTACCGATGCCTGAGTAGCCTTTTTATGGGCTATTCACGCATATGTGGGGCTCTATCAGCATGATTTTGCTGATGGAGCCCCTTTAAAGTTTGTGCTTATCTAGATTTAAGCCTATCTAGTTGTGGACACATCCCCTACTGGTCACACCCAGTTGTCCATTTATTTATACAGTTTTAGGAGGAATAACAGACGAACAGAATAATGCAGAGTTAAAAGAAAAAATTCTCCTGAATTATTATATCATGGGGAATTCAAGTAATTGCTAAAGCAAATGTCATAGTAGAGAAGACAGGTCTGCTTTATGCACCCTCTAGTTGTGGTTGTATTTCTATGTTTGAAATTTGGACTTCTGCAAGTAAAAAAATGAAAAGATGGCTCCAATCACTTAGAAAATGAATATTTTATGATGATAAATGGTAACCTTAAAGCATGCTTCATTTGACATTTCAGGATAAACTACTATGTGAGTGTCTCTATGAGTAGCTATTGCAACCTATTATTTGACTTATATTCTGCAGTTTTTAGCAGCTTCTTCGACTGAAATGTACATCTGTAGTAGGGATGAGCAAGCTCACAGAGTCATATTCAACAGAGTCATATTCAGCCCCCCGTGGTCACACAGGGAGCACTGATATCATGCTGCTGGGTCAAATCATCATGATGTCAGCGCACCCCACCTGACCTCAGAGTCCCAGGTCTGTGGTTGAGCCTCTGTGGTCACTTTGGGTCTGGTAACATCATGATAATTTAATCCAGCATCATGACGTTGGCGCTCCTCACGTAACCACTGAGACTCAATCACAGGCAGGCCAGAGTTTGGAAGAAGTCTTAAGAGAACACAAAGGTGTCCAGGAGAGGAGAGGTAATGTAAAAGTTTGCTATTTTTTACTCACCTTCCATGGGCCCCCATGGAAGGTGAGTAAAGACCCAGGAACATACTAATAGAAGTAATGATTGTTCTGCTATAAATAAAACACTTTGGTTGTGATACAAAGCTCCTACTTAGTTCCAGCATCAAGCTATTATCTCCTGTAGTTCCTCTTCACTTCTCCTACTCTCTCCATAGACTTCTATAGATATACGGAATCTGATAAAAGCAAAGAAAGGATTTTTCTTAAAGTTTCTATTAATTGCCTATACTATCCAGTAACGCAAAGTTGAAACTAAACTGCCTATTTAAGCATTCTTGAAACTTTTCGGGTATGCTTAACTCCTATAACTCTACACTGTCTACCAATAAGTATTTGGACACCTGTAGTCTGAGTGGCATGAGCGGCAATTACAGCCTCAACCCTGCGGGACATGATTTCCACAAGTTCTTGCATGACGGCTAGTAGTATTTAATTCCGTTTGGCTTGGAGAAGACAGGTGTTCTTTCTCCGATTTTGCCTTTGCCAATTTTGCCTTTCATCGATTTTGGTCAGCTGCTGCACCTCTTATTTCAATGATCCAACTCGTCCCAGAGGTGCTCGATAGGGTTCAAGTCTGGGCTCTGGGCAGGCCAGTCCAGTCAGTTAACCTGATTGTCACTGTACCAAGCCATGGTAGACAGCTGGCGTTGTCATTCTGGAAGTGACATTGGTCTGACCCATAGAACCGCCATAATGTAGGAAGCACACTGTTATCTAAAATAGTGCAGTAGGCGTCGGTGGCCAAGGGTCCCAGTCTATACCAGGAGAAACACCCCCAGACCATAGCTCCACCTCCGCATAACTTTACTGGGTGTCCAAATACTTATTGGTAGACAGTGTATTGTCCATACAAAGCTAAGGATTTATGTACATCTGTACCTGTACCACTTCCCTCCATCCTACCATCCCTGTAATATTGTACTGTTTACACCATGCGTAACAATGTTTCCTCCATACCACACAATGCTAATGTGATTCCAATCCATTATACAACGGATCGCGGAGCCTTCATAATGGGGTCAAATGAATAAGCGCCCCATGAAACGATGGACAGTTATTATCAATTTAGTTCTAAATATATAAAAGACACCCTGGTTACAAAATCTATTCTGTTAACATAGTATTACATAAAATACATTACATTGAAGGTCAGTACTTTCCGCCTCCTGAAAATGTAGCGTAGAAGCAAAAGGTAGAAAATGAAAGTTGCATCCAAGGCCAAATACTTTGGCGGCGGCACAATAGGCCTGCGAAATAAAACGGGCCAGTACAGTGTGTTTTATCACACCGTCTGACATAAAGCATGAATTGCTATTTTCTCACCCTGCGTAATGTATTCATCTAAATTCACATCTCTCTCCAACATACACATTCATACATTCTCTGACCACCAAGCCATTTTCCGAACATTTAAAGAAGGTTACAGCACATTAAACCGAACCTTCATTTCTGTCTTAGATGATAGATGTAAGAATTCCAACTGAGTTTACTTTATGAAGCAGTTAAATGATTTATATTCAGGAGCACATTAAAATCCCTATGACAAAGTGAAGTCAAGCTAAAAAAAAAAAAAAAAAAATCTGGATTGCAAAAAGAAAAAAAAAAAATCTTTGCAAGTAATGTGCTTTCATTTTTCACATGTTGCAACTCATTTATTTTATTCAGCCACACATACTTAAATCTGCAAGATACTGCAAGCATCCAGCACCTCTGAAATAATACATCATCTCTTACAGATGTTTCCACCCGCTGCAAGGCTGCCGCTCATTAATCAAACATTATCCGTTGCCATCGGTGCCCAGTCTTGGAGAGAAAGTGGCACTTCATTTAAAATTTTGACTTTCATTCACCATTCCCTCTCTGACCCCGCGCTATATTTGTTTCCAGTCTCCACATTAAAGAAGTCTGTTTTATTCCAAGAACTGTTAGAATTATTGTGAAATCTTTGAACAGATTTTGCATTACAATACGCCAGAAAAAAAACGAGAAAAAAAAAAAAAACGGTAAATAATATATGGGCCGCGGAGGCTGAGAAAAGTTCTATCAATGTGCAAAAAAACTGCCTTTACCTTTCAACAACTTTGGTTAAGAATGTGTGTGATATCTATATTCAATACAATATTGCAACATTGTAGCAAAACCTTGAAGTACTGGATGGATGTGGATACATAGAGTAGACATCGCCTGATAGAGTATCACAATATCACAGTTTTTTTCAAAGCTGGTTATCTTGCTCCACTCGTCTGATGATATGTCAAGGCAAGGAAATATACACGTGCACATGTCTTGCTGTGGTACTCTCAATTTTATTACATGAGAAATGTACAATTATGACAAAGTTTAAGGTTAAACCCCCATGTTGCAGAAAAGTTGAAATCAATGGGAGCCGCTCAGGAGTTTTTTCTAGGAGCCATTTCTTCCAGCTCCCATAAAAAAGAAGAGACATGATCATTCCTCAGGCCGAGTCGCCTCTTGATTCAGCCTGAAGACACACACTCCTCTGGACTAGGCCCATTCATTGGGCCTAATACGGAGCAGAGTGCGTGGCTGGATGACGGTGCAGTGCACCGGCTTTCAGTCGCGGCTACCCAGTTTTTGGATCGGTTGTCTGACTTTCAGCTAGTGTGTAAGTGCTTGTCTTTTTGAACACTTGACAAATGGGACTCTCCCCGAAACGTACGTTGTGTTTAGACCTAAATAAAGAATTGGATTTATACAATCTGTCTCTGAGAGCGCAGTCCTTGGCGATTTCCATTGGATTTCTCCTCAGTCCGATTACTGATCCTATACACCCCTGGGTGTCCGGACCTGCTCACTCCCTGGTACTAGAGAGCAGCCTTCTGCAATACGTTCCAGTGTGTTTAAAGTAATTGTGAATTCCTCATAACTTGACAAGGTGAGAGTTCTAAATTTATCACTTTGAATTCCACTTCACTTAGAATTACTACACTACACAGCTCGTTGCTGTCTTTCTGTTTTCTTATTGAAGCTGAGTAGGATGTCCATGGCCGATTTTGCTCTGTGAACTCCTTAAGCCTTAGTCACACGTCTGTATATCAAGGTTCCATACATACCCAATTCACATCAATGGGTTTATTTAGACCTCTGCCTAAATATCATTTTATTACAGATGCTTTATACCAAGGGTGCCCAATACGTCGATCGCGATCTACTGGTCAATCGCAAAGGACGTATGGGTCGATCGTGGGATGCAAGGATCCCCGGTGTCTGCTTGTTCACAGTGCAGGCTGAGAGTCGACTCTCAGCCTGCGCTGTGAACAAGCACTCCGGACACTTGCAGGCCGGGCAGCAGCAGCTCCGGGGGATGACGCGCTCCCCGCTCTTTGGGATGGAGGGAGCCGGGGTGCTGCTTGTTCACAGGGCAGGCTGAGAGTCATCTCCAGACATCTCCACCCCGCCTGCCAGTATCCAGAGATAACTCTCAGCCTGCGCTGTGAACAAGCAGACACCGGGGATCCCTGGGCAGCCACAGAACGCCGCTGTCTCCTGCTCTCACGCTCCGCCTGACCCTGCCCACATGCCCGACCCCACCCACAGACATCCCCCGCCCACAGGCCCGCCCTGGCCCCGCCCACAAGGTGGCTAGTAGATCTTTTGCCTTGGTCAGCTAATGAAGTAGCACCCCTGCTGTAGACCAATGAAATTCTATGGATCTTTAAAAAAAAAATAGGATGATAGCTGTACGTCATCTTTTTTTCATGGACCAAATGGAAACAAAAGTTGACCTGCTTTTCACAAACTTGAAAAGTGGGTCAACCATGGATAGTACATCACCTACAAAGGAGCAGGGTGGGCACTGTCTGTGACTAATGCAGATGTGGATGTGTGAACAAAGCCTTAGACTCTACACCCAGATTAATCCAATGAGGCGTCGAGAGTTCACCAACACTTCTCACTAGTATATGAATCCTAACACTAGCACATATACATAGACAATGTAACAGAGCTTAGTGTCTATAGGTTACTGCGCAGGATTCTAGAAGAGTCAATATACTGATACATTTTCTACATATGAACGGATTTGTTTTGAAGGAATAAATGAATAAACCATAACGAGCTAAAATTAGAAATTGGTTTTCTCCGCACCATTGACCACATTAGCTGCACAAATGCTTACATTTATTTCAAAGCTTTGTGCTAAATTGTTCCGGCTTTCTAGATGGAATGTGAAAAATCAAACAGTTTTCTAAAGCAAATAAAAAAAAATAAAATAATAATTTAAAAAAACTGCATCATAGATATAATTTAAAAGCCCTCTTAAAAAAAGGCATATGAATTTTTTTTCCCGAAAGACGACAAGTATATAAATACAACAATGAGACGAGCGCATAAAGCAATATTCATTATAAGAAAATACAGTAGCTTTATCTTTGAATAGCATGTTCTCATACATGGCAGCTTCTCATTACAGAGGAAATAAAGAGGTACCGAGCAGCCGGAGATAAAACGCTCGTGTGGACATTTACAAGAATATTTGTTAAGGAAAAATGTGTACGTTGGTCATAGTCCTCTCTTGACACACACTATTCAAGCTTAGATGGAACAAATCAATATGTCATTTCAGCAAGACATGGCAAGAATGTGCTTTTCTACTATAATAGACAAAATTACATTATCCTCAGTTGTGGAAGCAAATACTCAGAGCTTATAAGGCTGCATTTTCCTAGACAGCATGTTCTTACATGTAAGGTTAGGTTCACATCTGCATTTGGGTTTCCATTTGGGGGATCCACTGAATAGAAACCTAATCCGCTTAAAAGAAAACCTGCGGACCCCATAGAACAGGGGTTGGAAACGTACGGCTCTCCAGGTGTTAGAAAACTACAACTCCCGGGGCCACACGGTGGCTCAGTGGTTAGCACTGCAGCCTTGCAGCGCTGGAGTCCTGGTGTTCAAATCCCGCCAAGGGCATAAAACTATCTGCAAGGAGTTTGTATGTTCTCCCCGTGTTTGCATGGATTTCCATCCCATATTCCAAAAAGACATACTGATAGGGAAAAATGTACATTGTGAGCTCTATGTGGGCCTCACAATCTACAAAAAAAAAAAAAAAAAAACTACAACTCCCAGCATGCATACTTGCTCTGCTGTTCTTGGAACTCCAATGGAAGTGAACGGAGCATGCTGGGAGTTGTAGTTTCACAGCATCTGGGGAGACAAGGTTCCCTACCCTTGCCATAGACTATAATGGGGTTTGTTTTTTGCAGCCTTGCAGTTCTAGAGTCCTGGGTTCGAGTCCTGCCAGGAATAACATCTGCAAGGAGTTTGTATGTTCTCCCCGTCTTTGTGTGGATTTCCTCCCATTCTACAAAGACATACTGATAGGGGGAAAAAAGTACATTGTGATCCCTATATGGGGCTCACAATCTATTACAAGAAACAGCCATGTAAATCTATCTTTCCATGATTTTCCCTTTCACTCAACACATTGCAACATAACCAGCTGTGTAATAAAGTAAAATGTTGTGATACTCTGTCATGAGTCGTTTTTACTGTGTTTCTATAGGTGGCCATCCAGTGGTTTTAATGGGAACTGCAGCCTGTCCAGTGTTTTGGTGGCATGTAAGAAAATGGAGTCCTTAATAATATTTACAAGAAAGTAAGGCTGAAGACATTTGTAGATTATAGACCCTGGTGTCCAATACAATAAAAAAGAAAATTGCTAAAAATAATATGTAAAGATACAGCAGTGTTTCATATTACCTTACTGTGATGGATCCTGTTTTTTAATGGTACAACGTATGTAGGACTATATTTTTTCTGTCCTCCTGAGATGTCATTCTCAAGTTTTAAATGGAGTCTACCGTCTTCCCCAAGCATTTTCTACAGCTACCACCGTGTTATAGAGCACATTACAGTGATAAACAACCTACCATTGCTGTGTATGTCACTTTTGAAGATTTGGAGAAAAATGACCTTGAAGTCTTGAGCAAATGTTCCCTGGAGTTCTGCTCTTGTTGCGCAGACCCTTACCATCTCCTGCCTGTGCAACCCTATGCAGTGAGAGTTGTTCCTCCCACTACTAGGACATCACCCATCCAGCTGGAGCAGCAAAATCATTGCTCCTAGGTTAGATAATCCGCCCCCATTGCACCAACTGCCCCTTTTGGAAAAGATTTTAAAGTTGTTTTAAAGGGAGTCTATCAATGGGGATTACGTTTTTTAAGTAAATACATGTTGGAATAGCCTTTAGAAAGGTTATTCTAGTCCTACCTCTCTTACTCTACTCCTCGTAGTATTTTTGAAAAATATTGGTTTTGGCAAATATGTAAATGAAGCTCAGGGAGCACAGGGGGCGTTCCCACCTGTGCCCGAATACCACAATGTCATCCCGTTGTGCCCAAGCACCACATCATCATACCGTTGTGCCCGAGCACCACAGCATAATACTGATGCCGCCTCCTGGGCCATTCCTCCATGCAGATTAGCTATTCTCATCATCCTCTTCACTGCCTAGCAGCTGCCTCTTCTTCAGCGGGATCCAAATCCTGTACATGTGCTGTTCCCTCCTGTAGGAATATAGGAGCATGCGCTGTACTCTCGGACCAGACTCAAAGTGGCCACACATACAGCGCATGCGCAGGATTTGGTTGAGCTAATCTGCATGAAGGAATGGCCCAAGGGGCAGTATGACGCTGTGGTGCTTGGGCACAAAGATGTGATGCTGTGGTGCTGGGGCAGAACAGTATGATGCTGTGGTGCTCAGAGCACATGGGGAACGCCCCCTGTGCTCCCTGAGCTTCACTTACATATTTGCCAAAAATGATATATTTCAAAAACGGCTGCGAGCAGGAGAGTAAGAGAGCTAGGACTAGGATAGCCTTTCTGAAGGCTATTCCAACTTGTGCTTACTTGATGGACTCCCTTTAAGTCACTGGTCTTTTGGAGACTAATACCAGCAATGTCATATACACCGACACCAAGTTTTCTTCACAATGCTGTATCCATTGTTATCTTCGTGTTTACCACTATTTGACAAATAGACAGTGGCACAGACCTTTAGCTCTACTCTTATAGTGACTTTTCTATGGGCTTTGTTGTGTTCTGTGATAAGATACCATGCTTCAGCAACTTGTCTGTGTCAGGGTAGACTCTGATACAGCTGTAATAATTATTTTCCATTCGACATAACCTCACAATACCAAGGTTTTACTTCTAGCACCATTATCTATTTTTTTCAGAAATGTCCCTTGCCACGTAAGATGGCACAAGTAGTTGAAATGGCACATAATACTGCAAATAGGGTCTTGGGTACACATGGAGCATTAACTTGTGTCTGAACTAGCCATAGCAAGTTACAATTTTCATTTCACTCTATGAGTCTATCATTAGAAAAAACACATTTTTACTAATGGCACATTGAAATAGGCTTTAGAAAGTCTATTCTACTCCTACCTTTCATTCTTTGCTTGTCCCTGCTGTTTCTGCAAAATTTAGTTTCTTCTCTTATGAAAATTAGGATCACGGAGCACTAGGAGGCGTTCCCCCAGTGCTCTGAGTACCCCTGCATAATAACTCTCCACCACCCTTTTTATGCTTCTGATCGCTCCCCTCCTCCTCTTTCACGGGAATTATGCATCGCTATACGTATGTCAAACATTGAGCATAGGCAATCGGCTTCGGGCAGAGCCGACTGCAAATGCCCTAGAGGACATTTTCCGGTGGTCTGCTACACGATCCCCAGAAAATGGCCGCTCGTGTAAAAGACTACAGAAAAATGGCTGCTTGAGCATGTGCAGTAGGGTTGAGCAGAAAAGATCAGATCCCGATCGGCGATCGAGCAAATTTCACTATCGGGGTCGGATTGGCTGGAAAATGATCAGAAATTAGATTTTAAAATCGTTCCTGAAATCTCAAGATCAGCTCAACCCTAATGTGCAGTCGACTCTGCATAAGAGAAGAAACAGAATTTTGCATAAACAGCAAAGAATGGAAGGTAGGAGTAGAATAGCCTTTTTAAAGGCTATTCCAACATGCCATTAGTTAAAAATGTGTTTTTCTAATGATAGACTCCAGAGATGAGCGAACAGTGAAATATTCGAGAATCAATATTTGTTTCGAGTAGAGCCTCAATATTCGACTACTCGATCGAATATCAAATCCCATTATAGTCTATAGGAAAAAATGCTCATTTCAGGGGAAACCACTATTCGACTAAAGGAGAGTCACCAAGTCCATGAATAGCAGGAGGAGAGTGTTTAGGAGGAGCGCTGTGCAGTTAAAGCGCACGGACCCCATTATATTCTATGGGGTCCATGCACTTTAACTGCACAGCGCTTACAGTTGCGCTGATAAAAAGTAAGCTCCTTCGTAATAGCAAGCTGCCAGCTCTCCCGACTAGCAAAGACAAGCCTGCGGCAAATCAACACTGGTTCTGCAGCAGACAGCTGGCAGCTTGCTGTTACGAGGAGCTTACTTTTTCTCATAGGAATGAATAGACCAGCGTTGATTGGCCAGTGTACAAAATTCGGCCAATCAACGCTGGTTCTGCCGGAAGTTCGTCTGTGAGGAGGCGGCGTCTAAGATCGGACCACAATGAGACTGCTGTTGTCCGATCTTAGACTCCTCCTCCTCACAGACGAGCCTGTGGCAGAACCAGCGTTGATTGGCTGAATGCTGTACACTGGCCAATCAACGCTGGTCAATTCATTCCTATGAGAAAAAGTAAGCTCCTCGTAACAGCAAGCTGCCAGCTCTATGCCGACTAGCAAGGACGAGCCTGCTACAGAACCAGCGCTGATTTGCCAAATGCTATACACTGTATAGCATTTGGCCAATCAATGTTGGTTCTGAATCGAATATTTACTGCAAATAGCTAGTAGTATTCGATCGAGTACGAGTATTTCGAATACCATAGTATTCGATCGAATACCTACTCGATCGAATACTACTCGCTCATCTCTAATAGACTCCCTTTAAGAAATCCAAATTGACTTGAAACCGATACAAAACAATATCATGCCATGCCAACAAAAGCCATGAAAGTTTTCATTTCAGCCTCCCCCACTGGGTGGTCACACATAGACACAATAGGATAGGTAGCACATGACTTTGGATAACTTGTCACTGAACCATATTGTGTTTAGAAAAGCACCTTAAGGTCTGGTTCACATCTGCATTTGGGCCATTCCGTTCCCCTCTCCACAGTTTTGTGCAGAAACCACATAGACCTCATTATAGACAATGGGGTCCGCGTGTTTCCTTGGGTAACTGCTTTCTTATGCGGATAGGTTTCCGTTCGAGGGGTCTCCAAGTGGATTCCCCGAATGGAAACCCATGTGCAGATGTGAACCGGGGCTAACTTGTGGACATGTCCAGCCAAGAATACAGATAAAGGAGGACATATCCACACATATACAACAAGTATTTCTAAAATGCATTCTAATATGATAGGTAGACTTTCAGTGTTCCTGTAGTAAACTCCGGCGAGAGGAGCCTCATGTGTGTATTATTAGCCTAGCAATAATTTGCAGAAAACGATGCATCATATAAAAACAGTAATAAGCACAATTCATATCCTCCCCTGTTTCTGTTCTCGGAGAATGTATTCTAGCCATTCATCCTCAGCATAAGCTTTTTAGAAATACAATCCTTCATTATGTGGAATGAAAATGGTAACAGAATAGCAATAACCATGGAATGTTTCCTAAACATAAAATAAAATGTAGCCAAACGCATCAGCTGTGCAGGAGTCATTTACGGATACTGCCCATAATGTACATATTACGCAGATAAATGCCTGCTATACCATCCTGTTGGCACTTTAATACCATATAAATTCACAGGAAACCACTTGAATTTGTTTTTTATGATTTGAGATGTGGAACACAAAACACGCAAACACTTCACACTGCAAAGCTTGATTTGATGCATGCTGCAAGGACGTGCATTGAAAGCAGCTTTCCCCTTTTACTTATGTGATATTGCGATTCGATGAGCCAGGACGGTACATGCAGTTTTCGAGCGTGATGAATTAATATGTCGTATGCACTGCATTCACAAGTGTTTGAATGAATACAGATCAACTCAGGTGAAATGCTTAAAGATGTAGAAACCAGTGTTTACTCCTGAACACCATTAGAGGAACCATATATCTCTCAATCATCTCAGTTCATTGAGTAAACTGACAAGAGCAAGCCTAGGCACAGGGGGGGGGGAAAGTCTAACACTTGACAAATGCTTTTTCTCTTGACACGTTGTAAATTTAGATAATTCCAACCTACAGCATATGGCTACGCTTATGGAACAGAACATTTTCTTGCATTGCAAATGTTTATTGCATCACTAGGTATAAAGGATGTAGAGAACAAGCGTAATGCGATCATTTATCAGAGAAATAGTTATACAGCAGACAAGAAGCTAAAGTACAGAGGCTTCCATTAGATTACACGAAAAGGTTCCTGTTTTGATGAACACAAAGCTCCGCCAAAACATATGGTATTAGGAAAATGCACAAATGGCAGGAGTGTAATGTAGGATTATTGCAATTGCTCACTTTAACCGCATGAAGATTATTAAACTGAAGGGCAAGGCTGTGGGGAAATATCAAACTCGTAAACTGGCCATAAGATTAATGATGGGTGGATTGGACAATTTTGGTAAGACTAGGAAGCTATCAAATTAGTACCATACAGGCTAATTTTGGCAGGACTAGGAAACTATCAAATTAGTAACACATCGGCCAATTTTGGTATCAAATTAGTACCATACCAGCCAATTTTGGTAAGACTAGGAAAGTATCTAATTAGTATCATACCGGCTAATTTTGGCAGGACTAGGAAACTATCAAATTAGTACCATACTGGACAATTTTGGCAGGACTAGCAAACTATCAAATTAGTAACACATTGGCCAATTTTGGTATCAAATTAGTACCATACCAGCCAATTTTGGTAGGACTAGGAAAGTATCTAATTAGTACCATACTGGCCAATTTTGGTAGGACTAGGAAACTATCAAATTAGTACCATACCAGCCAATTTTGGTAGGACTAGGAAACTATCAAATTAGTACCATACCAGCCAATTTTGGTAGGACTAGGAAACTATCAAATTAGTACCATACCAGCCAATTTTGGTAGGACTAGGAAACTATCAAATTAGTAACACATCGGCCAATTTTGGTAAGACTAGGAAACTATCAAATTAGTACCATACTGGCCAATATTGGTAGGACTAGGAAAGTATCAAATTAGTAACACATCGGCCAATTTTGGTATGAAATTAGTACCATACCAGCCAATTTTGGTAGGACTAGGAAAGTATCTAATTAGTACCATACTGGCCAATTTTGGTAAGACTAGGAAACTATGAAATTAGTACAATACCAGCCAATTTTGGTAGGACTAGGAAAGTATCAAATTATTAGGGTGGCCTCTCAACTCTGCAGGTGCCAGGGGAGAACATTGAGAAGTTGAATTTCAACATGTCTGATCCTTAGAAGAGATGAGCCCTTGCCAGAGGCATGTGACAGCAGCTTTCCCGTCAGCTTTGTTTCCATACAGAACATATACATTCCCTACTGTGCCATGTGCATGTTTATGGTTTTGTATAGCAGGATCGATGTTGGTGAAACAATCAGTCAACAGCTAACATGTGAAGTCTATTCCCAGCCTTTGAGTATCTATATACAAATGGGTAAAGTCAGCCAAACCAGCCAATTTTCACAGAACTAGTCAACTGTCTTATGTGTATGTCAGGGTCTAACTTTTTTGAGGGAAGAAGTGTCAGGCATGTGTTTTTTGCAGGAAGTAATCTACTACTAGAGATGCCTGGCAGAAGCTTACTCCTTTTCCCCCGATTGAGAACACAAGCACGCTAAACTAAGTATTATGAGTTATGATATCAGAAGGAATAGTTACCGCAGAATGAGTAAAAGTATATGGGCAACTTAAATGTTGTCTGATACAGTCTGCCCACAAATAGCAACTGTCTGTGAAGGGGGTAACAGACAACAATGGGAAATGGGAAAGAATAATATACAGGCTTCTATAGCCTAATTAGCATAATGGGAACTAACAAAAAAGATTGCCTGGGAATGGACAAGGGAATAGAGAAAAAAATCCAAGTGTGCTAAGATTAGTGAGAGTCCAACAAATTATTCAGCTCATATACAGAGAATGTAGCAGGAAGCAGACAGTGCTGTTATATGTGTAGTGGCCAGAAGAGGTACTGCAGATCAGCTCCTATTTTTTTAGATGGCACCCATGCTGCTGTGACTCTATCATGGTTTGCTTTCTGCTCCTTTATCAATACAGCAAATCATGGGGGTTCCTGGTTGAAGTCCTCCTCAAATTTGATATTAGGGGCCTACTTTTAAGACAGGGCATCAATATATTTTTAGCCCAGAAAACTCTAAATTTTCAAAAACAAGTAGACCTAGCATGCACAGTTCAAGTGCAACATTATATATATATATATATATATATATATATATATATATATATATATATATATATATTTTTTATATATATATATATATATATATATATATATATATATATATATATATACTGCACATGTGTCTTTAAATGGAGCAATAAAATTAGGAGGCCCTGGTAATGACTTTGTGTTGGGCCCAGGAATTGCAAGGTGTGCCTATGGGATAAGTGGGGTTGCTTGTGGTTAAGATTGTGGTTTCTAGTCAGGATCCTACAATTGACCTCCATGCTGTATCCATGGCTGTAGCTATCGGTTGTGCAGTAACAGCAGTTGCAGGTCCTGGACCCTTAAGGGTCACCGGTTACATAAAATATACAGACATTCTAAATGGTACAAGGTAAGTAGGGGTCCCATTACAGATATTGCATTTGGGCTCAAGAGCCTTAAGTTTGCTTTTATCTTCAACATGTATAAAGAAATCTTATTATCTTGTAATACTCGACTGCATCAATGCCGTACACCATTTGTCTATTTTACTAGTTATTATATGTATAATGTCCCAGCCAACTGTACAAACTAATCTTTTCTATATTCAGATCTAAAGGGACATTATGCAGATTCTCATAAGCAAACATATTGTGAAATGGAAATAAACAGCGATAAGGAAAACTTACCAATCCCAATGAATATTGCTGCAAATCCCTCTTCCTTCAGAGATCTTATATTCATTCCATGCATTCCCAGGCCCTTGCCCTCAATTACCTTATAAAAGAAAATACATTGCCAATTAAGAAAACTAATGTAATGTAACCTAATAAGGGAGAAGAGTGTTTGGAAACAGAGTAAAAACTTTGAAAGCCTGGAGGAGAATAAGACAGGATAGATAAGACAAAGAGGATACATAATATGATTTGCAAACTGCTCATTAAAATGTGATTAGAAAGAAGGTTCTTTTTCTATTTCAAACAATGCACAGAGCATGCAGGGAGCCGACACTCAATATCTCCCAGCACATTGTACCGCACAGAAACCAGAATATTCTTCTATACAGCCAAAAGGTTATTTAAGGTAAAAGTATACACTAAAAGGGAGCACAAGCATGTCTTCATTCACCCACTAATCCGAGCTGCTTAGAATTCATGGTAAACAGGGTACTAACAATAGATAATTACGGTTTAAAGGGGCTTGTCATCTCTCCTGACATGTTTGTTTTAGTAAATACTTGTATTCTCCATGAAATAACAGTTCTGGAGCATCTTTTTTAGTGTTCTGTGCCTTGCCGTTCTTCTGTTATTCCTCCTTTGGAAATAAATTTGATATCTGGTTGATACCATTCCCTTTATCAAAGGGACGTGTCCAGTGGTGTAACCGAGGGTGGTGGGGACCCGTGGTGAACCGGCACACAGTATTATGCCCCATAGTGGCCCCTGCACACAGTATTATGTCCCATAGTGGACCCTGCACACAGTATTATGCCTCATAGTGGCCCTTGCACACAGTATTATACCCCACAGTGGCCCCTGCACACAGTATTATGCCCTACAGTGGCTCCTGCACACAGTATTATACCCCATAGTGGTCCCTGCACACAGTATTATGCCCTATAGTGGCCCCTGCACACAGTATTATGCCCAATTGTGGCCTCTGCACACAGTATTATGCCCTACAGTGGCCCCTGCACACAGTATTATACCCCATAGTGGTCCCTGCACACAGTATTATGCCCCATAGTGGCCCCTGCACACAGTATTATACCCCATAGTGGCCCCTGCACACAATATTATGTCCCAAAGTGGCCTCTGCACACAGTATTATGTCCTACAGTGGCCCCTGCACACAGTATTATACCCCATAGTGGCCCCTGCACACAGTATTATGCCCTACAGTGGCCCCTGCACACAGTATTATACCCCATAGTGGCCCCTGCACACAGTATTATGCCCTACAGTGGCCCCTGCACACAGTATTATACCCCATAGTGGCCCCTGCACACAGTATTATGCCCTACAGTGGCCCCTGCACACAGTATTATACCCCATAGTGGCCCCTGCACACAGTATTATGCCCTACAGTGGCCCCTGCACACAGTATTATACCCCATAGTGGCCCCTGCACACAGTATTATGCCCCACAGTGGCCCCTGCACACAGTATTATGCCCAATTGTGGACCATGAAAAATTATTATACTCTGAGGTGTTTTCAGACCCTCGAGTACAATAATAAGAGACCTAGGGGAGAATACAAACAAAAAACATTGTTACTTACCTCTACAGTGCTATGGCACACTCCCTGCTGATATTGGCCATCTTCAATGATGGAAGAGACATCACTTGAGCCATGGCTTGCATCTCGACGCATAAGGATGCAAGCCCGGCCCATATGACGTCTATGACATCACACAAGGAGGCCTGAAACCTTCCAGAGCGAGGAGGGGTAAGTAACAGTGGTGTTTATGTTAACCTCACCTCCCCTGGGCATCCGATCATTATACTCAGGGGTTTGAAAAGACCTCCCCCCCAGTATAATGATAGTGTTTCTGGGGATTGCGTGCACATGGCCTCTCTTACTGATCCCGGCTCCTGCTCACAGTCGCCTCCGCAGAAGGGGAAGTGCCGGCAGCCGTGAGCTGGTGTCAGGATCGGTTAGTGAAGAGTTATTCCAGCAGGTAACAGCCTATTTAAAAAATAATAATCTGTAGCAGTAGCGGCTGCCGCCAGGCCCCCTTTTGTGCCCAGCCCTGTGGCTGTCGCTACTGCAGCTACCGCGATAGTTCTGCCCCTGGGCGTGTCCCTACACAGTATGACACGGTCAGCTCTGATTGGACATTGGACAAGGACACACCCACAACTGGCAAAACCCAGTTGTCAATTTATTCACAGTTTTCTAGTAAAGATTATAGAAGAACAGCACAAAGTACGAGTCTAAAGATGATTCCAAATCATTATACTACGGAAAATGCAATTATTTACTAACATAATGTCTGCCTTTACATCCTGCCAGAAGCAAGTTATATAGAGACAACAGAACCAGGGATTCTCAGCCAGTCTCCCATACCAGTACTTGCCATATCTGAAGCTGCATATCGCCTGCAATTGGACGAGACAGGAACATTAAGCTTAGGTAGTCATTGACATGTCAACAGAACCAGGGATTCCCAGCCAGTCTCCCACTCTGGTACTTGCTAGACCTGGAGTTGAGTAGAGTCTGCAATCTGACAAGGCAAGAACATTCAGCTTTGGTGGCCATTCCCTTCATATCGGAGACGCAACGCGTCTTAAAACCTGGCCGTACCAGTGTGGAAGACTGGCTGGGAATCCCTGGTTCCATTATGCTATGTAGTGACAAGCCTGGGAGCCTTTGACTGATGACCGCCCTCCTATGACGTTCTAAAGAAGGAACAATCTATCCACCATGGTGACATCCATGTGAAGCAGTAATCGCAATATTATTCTGTCCAGCTCTATACAGAATAAGTCAAATATTCAATGTCTGCATATATGTTAGCGCCCTCATGCTGTCATTGCTTGTATGGCTTTATTCTTATAGACTTCACTCATCCTATAGCAAAACAAGTGTCACAAAAATGTGGGGAAACGTATCTTCATATTTCATGTACTTGAAGCTAGGACAACTCTTACCTTCAGCGACCATACATTTGCATTCATTAATGTAAATTGCTTTAGATTAGGTTGGATTGTAACCTAGCATTGTCCTTTATAGATTCTGCGCACGGAGTCCCTAAACTATATTCTTTATTCACTATGTAATGTATAAGTTATCCTGCGATATGTTTTTAAAGGTATAGTGAAAAATCTCACTAATGTACTCCGGGAGGATTTGCTTTGAATGGCAACGTTTCAGTCTTGTGCATTTTTGTAAGCCATATCTACATTTTTTCCCTGGTTATTGTCTATCTTCAGTGCTTACATCGAATGTTTGTGCAGCGGTGAAATCCTGGAGAGCGCAGGGAGCCGGGGTCATGGCACAATAATGGAAATATGTGGAAATTTACTGCAAAAAGCAAACATCTCATTACAGTATGCCTGCATTGCAAAATGCCGATAGGCTACTAAAAGCATACCGTATGCGATTTTTCTCTTTTTGAGAATATAAAAGAGCACAGTCCTGTAAGTATACCTTGGGCATAGTGCTCGATAAGTGAGATTGTATTGTATCGATGCTATGATTACTCATGTAAAAGCTGAACCCGTTTAGATTGGACATACTTGGATCCCATTAATAGATCGAGATAGGTTAATGTAAATTGGTAAGTCTATGGGTTTATTAGTCTAAACAGCAGTAATATTCAATACTGCATAGGAAATGGATAGAAAGGGCTTGAAGAGCTATTGTATACTTTATATTGCATTCATTGTAGAGAACCATTCCAAAGCGAAGACTCTTTTTGAGGGACATTAGGAAATTGCACTTTAATGTGAGTATAAAATATGATCCGCTTGGAGAAATTGCTACTCAGAGCCTTTCTAGAGCTCTAGTACAGCTGTCCATGGTCCTGGACATATAAAGCACACAACTAGGGTTGAGCGATCGGGATCGGAAAAGATCGGATTTCGATCGGCGATCGAGTAAATTTCACGATCGCGATCGAAATTCCGACCCGATCTTTTCCAGTGGGATCGAGATCGGAGGTTATCTCAAGATCGGCTCAACCCTAAAAGTGACTTTTCCCATAGAGAAGCATTGACTAGGGTTGAGGATCGGGTTTGGAAAGGATCGGATTCCGATCGGCGACCGAGCAAATTTCGCGATCGCGATCAGGATCGAGATCAGCTGGAAACTGATCGGAAATCGGATTTTAAAATCGATCTTGAAATCTCAAGATCGGCTCAACCCTACACACAACCATACTTGATTCATTTCATTAAAGGGATTTCCTAGGACTTACACACAATGCATGCTCAATATGTGCGGTCCAACTTCTGGGTTCCCCATATATGAAATGACAAACATTTGTAATGTCCTTTTCTCATTAAGGGTCTCAAAGTATTGTGGACTAGGGGAGTTAGTAGTGGGAACTCATTCCCAACACCCACCACGGTCAGTTGTAGGGTTGAGCCGATCTTGAGATTTCAAGATCGATTTTAAAATCCGATTTCCAATGATTTTCGATCCTGATCGCAATCGCGAAATTTGCTTGATCGCCGATCGGAATCCGATCCTTTCCGAACCCGATCCTCAACCCTAGTCAATGCTTCTCTATGGGAAAAGTCATTTTTAGGGTTGAGCCGATCTTGAGATAACCTCCGATCTTGATCCCGCTGGAAAAGATTGGGTCGGAATTCCGATCGCGATCGTGAAATTTACTCGATCGCCGATCGAAATCCGATCTTTTCCGATCCCGATCGCTCAACCCTAGTCAGTTGTTTTACAGGAAGCCAATTTACCTATCAGTATATTTTTGGCATGTCAGAGGACACAGGTGTAATAAGAGATGTTGGCCTTGGTCAGATTCATACTCAAGACCCCAGTGCTGCAAAGAAACAGTACTGACCGCTGACCTTTTTAATGGCTCCAGAGGGAGAAGACTCCCTCTATTGGGCATTGGCACCCCTGTTCAAACTATCATGGGTTGCCGACACTGTTACATGGCATTTGATGACCTAATGAAGTCCCCCAGATCTGCCTTTGGTATATACCTATTCCCGTTGTCATGAGTAATCGCACCCAGTCACTACACAGTGTACAGAGCTCTGGTTGCATGCACTGTATAATACAACCCCAAACAAGATTCAGCCCCCTCCACTCACATATTTATGGCATATCCTTAGGATAGACGATACAATAATTCCTGCACACTCCTTTGCGCATGAGATGTCATGTAGAGTCAGATGATTGACCAAGGATAATTCCCTTCCCCTCCATCCACAGACTCAAAGTTGTTGCTAGTAAGTATAATTTGGACAGGAGCCTGTTATTATACAGGGTGTCCGGAAAGTAAGGACACAAAATGAAAGGGTGGATTTTAGCCAGTATATGAAACGTTTTTTATTAATGAACATGTGAATGGAAATGCACCGTTGTGGCGCTGCAGGTAGACCAAGATGTTGGTTTCCTATCCCTCACTACGCCATGTGAAAGGAGAAACGAAGAAGAGAAAGCACTTTAATGGGGAATTAGTTTAATCACTGTTACTTATTACAAGAATTACTCGAAGTGCTGGCCGCCTGCCTTGATGCAAGCAGTGCAACGCCAGGAGATGGATTGATGCACCCATTCACAGACATCTGGCATGGCCCTTACCGCGACGAACACAGTCTGGATGCGGTTCACAAGCTCATTGCGGGTTGGCACAAGCGTGGAGTACACAATGGACTTGACATGTCCCCACAAAAAAAAAATCAAGTTGGGTCAAATCCAGAGAGTGAGGGGGCCATGGCACAGGTCGCGCGTCCGATCCACCGATTTGGCCATCGGTTGTAATGTGTTCATGGATGATGTGGCCACAATGGAGAGGTGCTCCATCCTGCTGGAGCCACATCCTTACCCTTATGTTCAAAGAAACGTCTTCGAGCAACACCGGCAAATCATCCTGCAGAAATGCACCGCCACAGTGCATTTGCATGGTCACATGTTCATTAATAAAAAATACTTCATATACTGGCTAAAGTCCACCCTGTATTTACTTTCTGGACACCCTGTATATGGATGACAATATGTTCTTCCTGGAGGACCCCATTAGTGCGACCAAAAAGGACAACAATAGGGTAAAAGTTATTTTGCAAATGCTATATGTGAGTAGGGGAACAGTTGTCAGAAATTAAAGCAAAAGAGAACAAATAGAGGTTCTGTGCCAAGCTGAGGGTGTAAACGCGAGCAGATGGTTTTTGAGATTACAATGGTATTTTTCAGACCTGTTCTCTTTAATATTTCAGTTTGATTACTATAAACATGGAGGCTGCAGAAACAATTGATCCATATCGTACTCTGATCATACCTAACAAGATCACAACAGGCTACCTAGTGAGTCTGATTTATGGCCTTGGAAGTCAAGCTTAATCAATGCTCGAAATTCAGCACAGCTGGATGTAGAGTTGGCAAACAGGCAGGTAAGGAATGGCTTTAATATCTCTTCCAAGAAATCTTTAATATTAACAAATATTAGAATGTGTTCTAGCTTTTACTGATGTATTAGGTGTAGAAACTTAATAGGTGTCATCTATTGTCTGTACTTATGTGAATCATACTTGGTGTAAAGGTATTTTCCAGTACTATGACATTGATGACCTAGCCTTAAGATAGGTCATCAATATCAGATTGGTAGGGGGTCTGACCAATATCAGGTTACAGTAGTAGGGGGTCTGACATCTGGCACCTTCACTTATTAACAGTTTGAAGAATGTTTAGATGAGTTCTACGGCATCCTTACTGTATACTAAGTAGAGAGCTCCACATTGTATAGAGAGTGTGGTTGGTGTTACAGCTCAGTCTTATTCATTGGAATGGGAATGGCTAATAATTAGAGATGAGCGAACAGTAAAATGTTCGAGGTTCGATATTCGTTTCGAGTAGCCTCTCAATATTCGACTACTTGAACCCTATTATAGTCTATGGGGGGAAAATGCTCGTTTCAGGAGTAGGCAACGTTCGAACAAATTATACTTACCAAGTCCAGGAGTGAGGAATGAAGAGTTGGAAGACGCTGCGGGGAAGCTGCAAGAAGAAGACTTCTAAAGGTAGGAGAAGAACCAGCATTGATTGGCTGACTGTATAGCATTCGGCCAATCAATGCTGGTTCTGCATCGAACTTTTACATTCGAATAGCGAGTGGTACTCGATCGAGTACGAGTATTTCGAATACCGTAGTATTCGATCGAATACCTACTCGATCGAGTACTACTTGCTCATCTCTACTAATAATATGACATTACAGGCCAAAGAAAAGGAGATGGCGCTTTCTAGGGCTATGCCGCCTCATCAAACAGTTGACTAGAGGGAGTATAGTAACAGGTATTGGACCATAACCAATGTAATATTAATGGCCTACATGCATCGTAAAGTTTAGCTACCCTCTCCAATGTGGGTCCATACAACGGTAGCAGTAGAATTGGTTCCGGCATACTAGAATGCATAAATGAATAGGGGCTGTTCATATTTTGATTTTTGTCTACATCTTGCACAGGATCTTGTGAATTTATTCTCTAGGGCAGATGTCAGGTGTTCTGATCACATGAGCTTAGGTAAACAAAGAATTCTTAAGAGGAACTCCTTGACACCAAAGTTTCATAAGTGTTGTTAGTATTCAGCCACTTAAAGCATCCGCATGGAAGTAGGCAACACCATTAATATAATGAACATATCCGACTGACCATAGATACTGAATGGGGAGAAGCATCGCTGTAGTAATACTGTTGGATGTCTACTAGGTCTTGTTCAGGTTGGAATGGTGGTGTTTTTACATGTTTAGTATATAGTATCATTGAACCGTTACCTTCAAACTAATATGGACCAAAGTAACACTGGGATGAGTAGTCGCTGTTCCCAGTACAGAACGCAATGAGGTTAAATATGGGGCACTGTGGTGTAATAATAATGGGAAAAAAAAGGGAAACAAAAAAATCCCACTCACCTGAGCATGTTGAGCTATACTATGAACAACACCACTGAAGGCTGGAGCCAGACGTGTATAGTATAGATCAGTGTTTGTAAACCTTTTTAAGTCAAGAAGCCAAAAAAATCCCAACCAACAAAGGACACTGCAATGTTCCTCATAGGATCAATCCTGCTCCCAATCTCAAGTGGTTAAGAAAAATTGGTATGTATAGCGTGCCAAGCACACATGAAAAGTTCTGGGGAGCTTTTAGCTTCTGATCACCTTTTCACTCATCAGATGAGACATCAGAATCTGTCTGTTGAGCTCCGTACAATACCCTCTGTCTAAATGGCAAGGACAGACGACAAGACGGGAAGACCAAAATGTAACAGAAACAGTTTCTAATCCCGAACACCAAGCGTAAAAGAATAAAGGATATATTTAGACGACATTTTTCAGGAAATGAATGTTTCCTTCATCAGGACAATTGTAAGAAGCAAGCTGTACTTCTGGACGTCAGCATCCACTCACAAATGTCGCTTGTTCTCATAATAGACCTGATGAAGGGAACAGCTGCTTCTCGAAACGTGTCATCCAAATAGATGTGGAATTCTTTGCGGACAGGTGTTTGTGATTATTAGTACGATGTCTCCTACAGTATTACATTCTGATCTCTTCCTTCCTCTCTACCTTGCAGAAAACGAAATAACTATTATCTATCTTTGGTACTGTAAGTCATTGCAATAACATGAATGCATAGATTTCAGTAGTGTTATACAAAAAAAGTTTCAAAATAGGGCTATAGGAAATTTAAGCAGATCCATCCCATAAATAGATCTACATCTTCAGTTTCCCGTTCTAGAGCTATAGAGAGGGCCGGGAGGGGGGGGGGGCACAATGTCTAACCTGCCACAATTAGGTTAGGTGGGGTAAGGCATCTCATGTGGACAGGGTGTGGGGAGGGGTTGCCGGGGTTTGGAAGAATAGGGTGGTTTTAAGAAATCCTTAACAGGAGGTTGGGAGAGTGTCAGGAGACGTAAACTGTCTATCGGGCAGACTTATAAGAGCCAAAAACCTGGCAGCACGGTGGCTCAGTGGTTAGCATTGCAACCTTGCAACACTGTAATCCTAGGTTCAAATCCTGCCAGGAACAACATATGCAAGGAGTTTATATGTTCTACCTGATATGTTCTCCCTGATACTGATAGGAAAATAAAAATGTACATTGTGATCCCTATATGGGGCTCACAATCTACGTAAAAAAAAGTCAAAAACCTGGCCAGAGATGATACAGTTTATGGACTTTTTTTTTTTTTGTAGATTGTGAGCCCCATATAGGGCTCACAATGTACATTTTTTCCGCTAATATATGTCTTTGGAGTATGGGAGGAAATCCATGCAAACACGGGGATAACATACAAACTCCTTGCAGATGTCTCTGGCAGAATTTGAACCCAGGACTCCAGCACTGCAGTGCTAACCACCAAGCCACCATGTTGCCCCTATGGGCTTGCTTTTTGATATCCTTACAGTAGCCAATAAAACAAGGCCTTGATAGGTAGTTAATAAAAAAAAAGTATTTAGAGGAGGTTCTATTATTCGTGTGGAAAACCTTCTGAAGTGGACTTGTTTAGATTAGAATTACGTTGACCTGGTGAACAAAGCTATTGTTTTATCAAGTTACCATACTGTCTGCAAAATGATGCAAATTCTGGTAGATTTGTACTGCAATGTTAGTATGGGATAGATGCCGCTTAACAAGAAGTGCTCGGTATTATTGGCATTCTCATATATAAGATGGCTCTACAGCCGATGTGCCTAGATGATTCTGTTCCGTCCAGCTACCACCTGGAACCCCTAAAGCAACTTAACTTTGTTTCCTTTCTTTTTTTAACGGACAATTAATCACATGTAGGCATGCCAAATGAGAACTATCGATTGCCCTTTTCCAGACTACTGGCATTCAGACAGCAGACAGACAAATGCCCTGAGCAAGAGGAAACATCTCTTTGCTACTGCCTACTGTAGCTTTTAATTGTTTGCTACTAATGGACATGGTATTTAGCAGTTTACGTCTGGCAGATCAGTTTATGGTATCATTATCATTACCTTAACTCCGAGGTCCTTCATCAGCTCGATCTCAAAACTGACAACATCATATGGCAAACGGAACTGAGGGATTTCTGATGCACTGTGAAAACACATCATCCAGATCCGTTACATCTTTCATTAGCTCCTGTAGACATCATTGTATAGCGCTAAGACACTAATGATCATTGAATGGAACAAAAAAATCAAACGCTGCAGAAGCGACCGGTCGAGATCACAAACTTTGACGTTCCATATTATTTCCCACCTTTTAAAGACAGCCAGAAGGTGTTATTATAAGTATTTCTTTCTGCATTTTCTAACTATAGTTCTCAGAAAAATTATTAAACTTGCATGGATATTTTTTTTTATCTATATACTTTATATTTTTGTATATGCATTAGTTGTATGCAAGACGCCACGAAGTGCAGAGTTGTCCGATTTCAAGAAAGGGGTAATTGTGGGGGACCATAGAAATGGTCGATCCTTAAGAGACATAGCAAGCAAACTTAATTACCCAAAATCAACAGTGGCCTATGTGATTATAAAGTGGAAGGTGAACGGTGATTGTCGGAACGTGCCCCGAGTCGGCAGACTTCCGAAACTGGGAGATAGAGACCGACAACTGCTGGCCAGAGAAAATGCACCCAACCGATGGCTCACATACACCAGGAGTGTCACCAGGCATCCGGGAGTATTGTGTCCATCAATACCATCCGTAAGGAAGCATCTGCTGGGGTCTACCAACTATTGGATAGGAATAATTGTGTTTTTTCTATTCTACCACGGGTGTCCAAATACTTATTGGTAGACCGTGTACTTTCACATTGTGTTTGAAAGAACTTGAAAGATCTGGATATAGGCTTGCTCCAATCCGTCTCTTGTAATCCCAGACAAACTGGATGATGTTGAGATCAGGGCTCGGTATAGGAGACACAAGTTCCATTTCACTAATCTATAATCTATAGCATTTGCTGCCCTTGGAACTCAGAGCAAAGCAAGTGCCTTGTGATATGACTCTGCAAAGCCATCTATAATAGGACATATAGATTACACTAGGATAACCATATCAGCATGGGTGAAGGAACTGAGATGGCAGACAACTTATAAATGGCACATGAAACAGATATACACAAGTCTTTCACAAGAGTCTCTTCCCTTTGGCTATCCACTCTCAGAAACTTTTTTATGGTATAGTTTACCTTAAACCTCCAGAAAAATTCTGCTTCTCAAACACAGTGATATCAGAATATCCAAGTCGGGCCAGAAAAGAGGCGCAGCTGATGCTTGCTGGTCCTGCACCAATAAGGGCGATCTTACTTCTGAATGATGTTGGCATTTCATCCACAGGCGGGAGCGATGGATTCTTTATTTGAGGAATATTCATAGCTTTAAAAATCTGTAAGAAGTTCAGAAACAATCATTAGAAGTTACATTTTTCCTATTACTTTTGTTCTATAGTAAATACTGTCTATACAACCAGGACAGGCATGATGTAATAATATTCAGCGTTAAACTTTTAGGAACCCCCCCTCCCCACAAATAATAAAGGGATTGTCTTACAATGATATAGAAGTGGACTTTATGCATCATAACCAACTTTGTGACATTTGTTATAGACTGTTTGCCCTTAGAGCTTTATGACTAAGCAAGAAATCTGTTTGGCCCTTTTTATGTACCAATTAATAAGACACAATCTTATGGATGGAAAATCCATAAACCACTGCAGAGTCAAGACTCCTTTCTCCAGGTTAACCATAAGCCATCCATTAGGAACTTAGGGCGGGTTCACACCAACGCCCGAACTCTTTTTTCAGGTTTCAGTCTTCTACCGACAAAATACAGAAACCTGGCAGAAAGTGTCGGCCGTGAGTGCCTGTGACTGTTTTGTGCTCTCTGTGGCAAAATCTTTTTTTTTTTTTTACCGGACACAAAGTCGGACATGCAGAACTTTGCGTCTGGTTAAAAAAAAACGGTTCACAAAACGCTCACCGGCGCTCTTGGCTGGACAATTTCCAAACCCATTCAAACAAATGGGTTTGAAATATGACTGCAGGTTTCCATCTCCGGTCCAGTTTAGGACAGGAAACGGAAACCAGCTAAACGGAGACCGGGGCGCAGATGAGAACCTGCCCTTAGTTGACATCTTTGGTTGGTCCCTTTACACATACCTACCATGAAATTGTTAGGTGGATCTTGGTGGGAGGGTGTCCTGCACTGAACTACATTCCCTACAGATAAACTCAAAGCTGCAGTGTTATTCTGCAGCTGCCACTAGTCTATAAATTAATATTTACTTAGCTCCCTCTAGTGGTGACTGCATACAACCAAAATCTTATCATGTTCTCTGAATTTATAAAAAAAAAAATCTCTACCAACTAGTAGATATGATCTATTCCTATAATGTTGGATTTTTTTTCCTGATTTTAATGATAAGGAAATTATTTATTATTGTATTATAAAAAAAATTTACACATCAATTGAAATAAAGTTCTGAGACAAACAGATAATTTCAATGATATAACTAATAAGGACTGCTAATGGGATGTCAATAATACATGTTTGGTAATCTGGTTCATTGGACAGATACTTAATATGTTGCCAATTTTCTTCTAATAGTTATTACTAATGATAAACTACATTTAAGCCTTCTCATGGATCATGGAAGACTCAAAACAACATGGACTCTAGTAAAAAAAAAAAAAATCTATAAGTTCAAGCTAAAGATAATTCAGTTGGTTCATCTATTTGGGGATTTGCAAAATGAAAGAGTGTGCCTATAACTGAAGAATATCAATATACGATCGGGAAATCTATTTGTCACGTTAAAGACGCTCAACAAAGTAAGCTGATTGATAAGATATCTGGAAAATTAATGGAGCAGTCCTTAGAGGCTGGAAAGTGATGGTCTCTGGATTCAATGGGAAATTGACCATGCTGTGACATAGTTCTATCCATTGATGGTGGTACGATCCGTGAGATTGTTATAGCTTTGTATATATATATATATATATATATATATATATATATATATATTCAGAATTTTCTAAGACTACTTATTTAAAACCCCCAGAAATGTATAAGCTAGAGTCGCTTAAAAGTATCTATTAAACTAAGTGGTTCTAAACATTATCTTTAGGAAGAATAACAATATATCACAACGGGTATAAATAAAATAGTGAGAAACACAGAGCTTAGATGTCTTTCTGATTATGTCGCTGTCTCCACTGGTTATCTAATTATCATGATAGCAGTCTAGTTGACTATTTCACACTGAAATGCTGGGAGTGTGCTATCACAGTTGTTTAAAGGCAAGTAACCTCTGTGCCTTGCCTTCTAGGAATATGTCCAATGCAATTTGTTTCCAGTCATTTGCTTATAGCTGCTAAGTTCAAAAAGGAAAAGAAAAAAATGCTATAAAGGAGCACAAGCGATAAGGCTATGTAACCAATGAGAGCTTCATGGGAGAAAAAAAATAAAAATAAAAAATAAAATAATCAAGGTTGTGACTATTTTAGTTGTCTATATGTAAGATAAATATAAAGTGTATATAAAAGTAATTATTTCCCAACAAAATGACAAGGAGAACAACAATAATGATAATAATGATAATAATAATAATAATAATAATAATAATTAGAGATGAGCGAACAGTGTTCTATCGAACACATGTTCGATCGGATATCAGGGTGTTCGCCATGTTCGAATCGAATCGAACACCGCGTGGTAAAGTGCGCCAAAATTCGATTCCCCTCCCACCTTCCCTGGCGCCTTTTTTGCAGGGGAGGTGGGACAGGAACTACGACACTGGGGGCATTGAAAAAAATTGGAAAAAGTCATTGGCTGCCGAAATCAGGTGACCTCCATTTTAGACGAATAGTGGATTTCAAATCCGGGTCATATGAGAATGTGAACTTTGTGACTATGAGACAGGGATAGCTGTACAGGCAGGGATAGCTAGGGATCACCTTTATTTAGGGGGGAATGTTATTAAAAATAACTTTTTGGGGCTC
This sequence comes from Leptodactylus fuscus, assembly GCF_031893055.1. Lineage (NCBI taxonomy): Eukaryota > Metazoa > Chordata > Amphibia > Anura > Leptodactylidae > Leptodactylus > Leptodactylus fuscus. The sequence goes on along the minus strand of NC_134273.1, from coordinate 72,748,928 downwards.
TATCGGGTGTGTAATTGTGATTTTTGTGAGATAAACTTTTTCCCATAGGGATGCATTGGCCAGCGCTGATTGGCCGAATTCCGTACTCTGGCCAATCAGTGCTGGCCAATGCATTCTATTAGCTTGATGAAGCAGAGTGTGCACAAGGGTTCAAGCGCACCCTCGGCTCTGATGTAGCAGAGCTGAGGCTGCACAAGGGTTCAAGCGCACCCTCGGCTCTGATGTAGGAGAGCCGAGGGTGCACTTGAACCCTTGTGCACCCTCGGCTCTGCTACATCAGAGCCGAGGGTGCGCTTGAACCCTTGTGCACACTCTGCTTCATCAAGCTAATAGAATGCATTGGCCAGCGCTGATTGGCCAATGCATTCTATTAGCCCGATGAAGTAGAGCTGAATGTGTGTGCTAAGCACACACATTCAGCTCTACTTCATCGGGCTAATAGAATGCATTGGCCAGCGCTGATTGGCCAGAGTACGGAATTCGGCCAATCAGCGCTGGCTCTGCTGGAGGAGGCGGAGTCTAAGATCGCTCCACACCAGTCTCCATTCAGGTCCGACCTTAGACTCCGCCTCCTCCAGCAGAGCCAGCGCTGATTGGCCGAATTCCGTACTCTGGCCAATCAGCACTGGCTAATGCATTGTATTGGCGTGATGAAGCAGTGCTGAATGTGTGTGCTTAGCACACACATTCAGCTCTACTTCATCGGGCTAATAGAATGCATTGGCCAGCGCTGATTGGCCAGAGTACGGAATTCGGCCAATCAGCGCTGGCTCTGCTGGAGGAGGCGGAGTCTAAGATCGCTCCACACCAGTCTCCATTCAGGTCCGACCTTAGACTCCGCCTCCTCCAGCAGAGCCAGCGCTGATTGGCCGAATTCCGTACTCTGGCCAATCAGCACTGGCTAATGCATTGTATTGGCGTGATGAAGCAGTGCTGAATGAGTGTGCTTAGCACACACATTCAGCTCTACTTCATCGGGCTAATAGAATGCATTGGCCAATCAGCGCTGGCCTATGCATTCTATTAGCGTGAACTGAGTTTGCACAGGGGTTCTAGTGCACCCTCGGCTCTGCTACATCAGATTGCTACATCTGATGTAGCAGTGCTGAGTGTGCATCAGATGTGTAGTTGAGCAAAACTGACTCAGCACTGCTAAGTCTCTGCATTCGCATAGGAATGCATTGGCCAGCCTTCGGCCAATCAGCGCTGGCTCTGCCGGAGGAGGCGGAGTCTAAGGTCGGACCTGAATGGAGACTGGTGTGGAGCGATCTTAGACTCCGCCTCCTCCAGCAGAGCCAGCGCTGATTGGTCGAGTTCCGTACTCTGGCCAATCAGCACTGGCCAATGCATTTCTATGGGGAAAAGTTAGCTTGTGAAAATCGCAAACTGACAGGGATTTCCATGAAATAAAGTGACTTTTATGCCCCCAGACATGCTTCCCCTGCTGTCCCAGTGTCATTCCAGGGTGTTGGTATCATTTCCTGGGGTGTCATAGTGGACTTGGTGACCCTCCAGACACGAATTTGGGTTTCCCCCTTAACGAGTTTATGTTCCCCATAGACTATAATGGGGTTCGAAACCCATTCGAACACTCGAACAGTGAGCGGCTGTTCGAATCGAATTTCGAACCTCGAACATTTTAGTGTTCGCTCATCTCTAATAATAATAATAACTGTAATAATAATAATAATAATAATAATAATAATAATAATAATAATAATAATAACTGCAATAATAATAAATGCAATAATAATAATAATAATAATAATAATAATAACTGTAGTAATAATAATAATAATAATAATAATAATAATAATAATAATAATAACAACAACTGTAATAATAATCCAGTTTTCAAGCCAATAATATTGGAAATATTTTGTGTTGTCAAAATATAGGTGTAAAGGAATTGTCTGTTGAGCAATTCCCCAGTTGTTGATGCTGAGGCCAGGAAGGAAGAGAATGAGAGACACAGTGAGTTATAAACTTGACCCAGCCCCTGGCCCTGCCTACTTGCCTCAGCTACACTTGGCGGTAGCAGGGCAACTAGGCGACAGTCCCTTCTCTGAACAATTGTTCCACAAAACAGGACAAGACAAAAGAACACAGAAGAGGAGTCAATAAGCCAAGGGTCAAAGCCAGTACCAAATTGTAATCCAAAAAGAAATGAAAAGCCAAAAAGTCAGTAACACAAAGCAAAAGCAAGGACAAACACTTAGAATGATCAGAGACACAACAGCCAACAAACATGTATGGGCTGATGACCTTTTATAGGAAGTCCAGAACTCGCCCCAGGATTAATTGGTAGATAGGCTTTCAATCACAAAGCACACAACAGTTAACCCTAACGGTGCCAATAGAAACCAGGACCAGGATCCAGGAGCAGGTAATCATGAGCGGACACACCTCATGCACTATACAATGTGGCCAGAGGATGGCACAGAAGTTAGAGCAGGTGCAGACGTAACAACAGGACAGCGCACTCCATCACTGATAGAGTTAAGGGTAACCTTGACTGAATCCATAGTCCCTGTCAAAACATAGCACTGGAAGGGAACCTCTCTGTTTGGGAACACTAAACTACTAGCAAGCCATTAAGCAGTTGAGTCTTAGATCCTCAAACTTCTGTATCCTGCCATTGCTCTCTGCCTGTAGCCTTTGCTTTGCATTCACAGTGAAGCGGGTTGTTCTAATGTTGATTTCACTGCATGCAATATATATACACTTGAGCAGTCTAAGCAGATTCATCTCATTGGACACTGGAGATCTCTAACCATTGACTGCTAAGTTAAAGAAGACCCTTTACCATCTACAACAAGTCCAGCTCTTGACATAATTTAATAGCTGCTGCTCTACTGATTCTGACACAGTTGGAATGTACTCTCTTTAGCCCCCACCATTCCTGAGCAATCAATGCTATTAGTTTTGGTTCCTAATATACTATTTAGTCTCTGTACCGTCAGGAGTGTGATGTCAGACAAGGGGTGTGACCCTGAGCTCTGACACTGACTGCCTCTGATTGGATTATTGAATAACACTCCCTGCCTGACACAACCCTTCTGACACTACAGATGTTATATAGCACATCAAGCACCAACATTGTGCTTGTTGGTGGGGAATGGTGGGGGCTAGAGAATAAATTCCACCTCTGCTGGAATTAGGGGAACAACACCAATTGACAGAAGAATTGGACATGATGGAGGCGGTGAATAACCATGGGTTGGTGAAGGTTTGGTCATATAGGTAATCCGTCACATTGTATATGCCGTCTGAACAGTTGGCATTGTGGCATAGAATGGAGTTGGACATATTAATACAGTATAATAAATTATAATTTATTGAACTACAGGATATTTTTTTCCATATACAGTGTATATCTATTTGGGGCTTTCATTAGGTTTGTATTGATGGATATATAAAACTGTGTAACTTAAACCATAGGGACACTAGTATATTGCTAGTAAATTTAGATTTCATTCACTAAATGTATATGTCTGCACACAAGAATATTCCAGCGCAGTGTTTTAGATTAGATTACATTTGATGTTCCCCGGTTTAGCGGCTGCATGCAATGAATGATATCCCGGTTTTGTATTAAGATTACATAGCAAGCCCTCTCTACATATGAGTGATCCAAACAAACATACGTGTACACATATATGCTTAATTTCATCAGGGTAAGACTGATCACATGCCTACAGCACGATCTTTACATTTTAATCTAAGCATACGTTTCAAATATCACGGTGTCATGGTTTTGCAATATTTATCCCTTGTCGCACATTCAGTATTAATCATAGTGTCAGCACAAAGCTTTGTAATAGATTTCTAATGATTTTAAAGAAAAATGGCAGATATTTAGCACAATATATCAAGGTATAATTTATGTCTATTAATCATCATGACAAGACTAAAAGGAAACACAGATCACGCTTTAATGGGTATTGCTTGCATTTAGTTTCTAAAATGTAACGTTGTGCCTAGGTATCTATCATTGTATCCAAGGAAGTGAGGAAAAAAAGAAAAAAGCTTAAGTCACGTCTGCGGGGTAATCCATCTCCAGATGCTTAAAAAATAAACATGCGACATGTCCGGCTTCTACCACAATAAAAGACTACCCAGGCTGGTTTTACATATATTTTACAAAATAGAATGCAACACATAAGAAGGCAACAATATTAAGCCAAGATCCAAAAAATGATAACATATTGCCTTGGAGATTGCATAGAACTATCATTAATGATGGCGCATTCTAAGGTATCAAGATGGATTTCCAATACCATACCTACAGTACAAGTAAAGGAAGTCTAATATGGCCCAATGTTATCATGAAGACTAGAGATGAGCGAGTAGTACTCGATCGAGTAGGTATTCGATCAAATACTATGGTATTCAAAATACTCGTACTCGATCGAGTACCACTCGCTATTCGAATGTAAAAGTTCGATGCAGAACCAGCATTGATTGGCCGAATGCTATACAGTCGGTCAATCAACGCTGGTTCTTCTCCTACCTTTAGAAGTCTTCTCCGTGCAGCTTCCGCGCGGCGTCTTCCGGCTCTTCATTCACTCTGCCAGGCATCGGGTCTGGGCAGAGCCGACTGCGCATGTCTACTAGCTGTTCGAAGTTAGGATTCGATGCAGAACCAACATTGATTGGCAGAATGCTATACATATACCAAATATAATAGTACCACTCGCTATTCGAATGTAAAAGTTCGATGCAGAACCAGCATTGATTGGCCGAATGCTATACAGTCGGTCAATCAACGCTGGTTCTTCTCTTACCTTTAGAAGTCTTCTCCGTGCAGCGTCCCCGCGTCCTCTTCAGGCTCTGAATTCACTCTGCTTAGGCATCGGGCCTGGGCAGAGCCGACTGCGCATGCCCGCGCATGCGCAGTCAGCTCTGCCTAGGCCCGATGCCTAGCAGAGTGAATTCAAGGCTGGAAGAGGACGCGGGGACGCTGCGCAGGGACAAGAATCCAGCCTGACCCTCACTCATGGACTTGGTAAGTAGAATTTGATCGAATGTTGCCTACCCCTGAAACGAGCATTTCCCCCCATAGACTATAATGGGGTTCGAAACCCGTTCGAACAGTCGAACAGTGAGCGGCTGTTCGAATCCGATTTCGACCCTCGAACATTTTAGTGTTCGCTCATCTCTAATGAAGACCTTTCCCAAAGAAAGTCCAGGAAGAGGCTGACATGTTCTTATAGCATAGGATCCATAAAAGCAATCAGAAACTAAAGTGATATGAAGAAATGGAACCCATAACAGATTTGACTGGAGTCCAAACAAGAGTGTGGAGTCTAATAGATTGTGCGCTCTTCACCCTTATGTCCTTCATCCCATGTAGATACTCTATTGCCTATATTAGTATATAATGATGGGATGGGAAGAGAAAAGGTACAATGAGGAACTACTATTACTCAGAGTAGTATATATTAGTAACAGCTCACACATAGACTGGCTGATATTCTTAGGGATTTTATAATTAGAATCCGTTTTTTAGCTAAACCCACATGGGAATAGTCTTAGGAAAGGCTATTCTTCCCCTACCTTTAGAAGTCTTCTCCACACTGCCGTTCGGTATATATTCACTATTTCTTCATTATGGTAATGAGTTTTCTTACAGGGGATGGTGAAAACACTCCAGTGCCACCTTCTTCTTGTTCTCTGGCTCTTCTCTCCTGTCTGACCACAGTAAAATGGCTGACTATGCCCACTGCGCATGCCCATTGGCCATTTTCCTGTGGCCAAACGGGAGAGGCCGTAGAACAAAAAGAAGACAGAGTGTTTTCTCGCACCACAGGGGAAGCCCCCAATGCTGTAAGAAGACTCGTTACCATAATGAAGAAACTGGGAATATATACAGAATGACAGTATATACTTCTAAAGGTAGGGAGAGAATAGGGGGAGTATTCCAACATGGGTTTAACTAAAAACTGGATTCTACTAATAGAATCCCTTTCATATATGGTACAAGGAATCCAGATGTAGCCAGATGGAGCAAGGCTTAAGACACTCCTATATAGAGGTCAGGCAAAGGTTGATGTATGCAGAAGAAGAAGAACCTGGCCAGCCAAACAAACCATGTGTTAAAATACTATAGCAGACTGGAAGTAAAGGGATCTTATTGCTGAAGGCCCAGGACGAGAAGCCAATTGGTATTGGCTGGAATCAGAGGCAATGAATGAGGAGAGTGACAAATGGAAACCTAAAGCAAAGCATCTAGAAAGGTCAACTGCTGAGTTGTTAAAGAATATATGAAAATAATAGAAAACGCAATAAAGAAATAAATATAAAATTCTACACCAAGTAAATGGTCTAATGAAAATTGTTCTTTCATTCAGACATCAAAATTTGGTTACTTGTTCCTATAATCAGCCAGAAATACAAGAACCAATTATACTGTAGACCCTGAACTTCCTTGAAAATTCCAGATAATTGCATAATTGTTTGGGATTATTTTGGATGAAGAATACCTGACAATTTTTAGAACATTGTTCTTAGACCTATGATTTATCACATACAAAGACATGGATGTCTATAAGTTACACTCCATCTTAACAGAAGTCTACGTATGGATGGATCCTTAGATCGTACTTTGAAGTTTAGCTAAATGACTTTATATGAAATTCCAGTTCAGTTGATCACAGATGGAAAATACTTGAGAATTAACAGCAGGAAATGGTGCAGGTAGGTAAATGTATGAAATAAATTGGAATTATAGAGAATTTATTTACAATAACAGAGACTAACACACGTTAAATGTACAAACCAGATTTTTACTTTTTGTGCAATGTGAGCCCTGGCTGTATGTAATGCAATAAGGTTTTACAGCTTGATGCTTCGTGAACAGCTGACGAAAAATCAATGTTCATGAAATACCTTCATGACACTGGTTAAAAATGAGAAGTGAGACAAATTTTGTGCAAGCATGAGCATTCTTCCTACTAGATTCTCAATCTAAAATAATAGTTGTAAATCTATTACTAAATAAACAAAGGGCATACTTAGTATAATCTTAAATAAGAGCTGTCAGCTTTCCTAAATACTTGGGTTCTGCAAGAAACAACATATATTGTTATAATTCTACATTGCGCTAATTCTCCTAGAAATATGTGAATTCTTTGACAAGTGGGTGGTACGAGTCGGGGTTAAGTTTCTATATAGGTGGACACTGTCCAATCATTGCTACGGCTTGGCTCACGCCAGCGTTGGGTTTCTTTCCTTCGGGTGCACATGGGAACCTTAAAGACAGAAACCCTGTTGGCTATAAAAAGCAGAGAATCTTGGAAACCCAGGGACACCATAAACTATAATGGGGTCTGATGGTTTTCCTTCTGGTTTCTACTGATTTTATACTGAAATCGATGGAGAGAAAAGTTCTGCTCTGCTGATTTAAACGAGATTCTGGATGGAGACAAGCAAACGCTATTGAACCTAGACTCACAATGCCAAACTGAAGTATGTAAGGACAAGGGAATGATAAAAACTAGAGATGAGCTAACACTAAAATGTTCGGGGTTCGAAATCCGATTCGAACAGCCACACACTGTTCGACTGTTCGAACGGGTTTCGAACACCATTATTCGACAACATTCGATCAAATTCTACTTACCAAGTCCATGAATGAGGGTCGGGCTGGATTCTTCTCCCTGCGCAGCATCCCCGCGTCCTCTTCCGGCCTTGAATTCACTCTGCTAGGCATCGGGCCTGGGAGAGCTGACTGTGCATGCCCGCACTACAAGCGGACATGCGCAGTCGCCTCTGCCCAGGCCCGACGCCTGGCAGAGTGAATACAGAGCCAGAAGAGGACGCGGGACGCTGCGCAGGGAGAAGACTTCTAAAGGTAAGAGAAGAACCAGTGTTGATTGGCAATGTATAGCATTCAACGCTGGTTCTGCATCGAATCTTAACTTCGAACAGCTAGTAGTACTTGATCGAGTATGAGTATTTGAATACCGTAGTATTCGATCGTCTCTAGTAAAAACCAGTTGACAAGTTAGCCATAGAAAAGCACCGTAATAATACTTCACCCAGTTCACGAATATCATTGCACCTTTTACAGAGATGATGTTTAGACAAAATTTGGAACATCAACAACTTCAGTGAAGGAAGTTCTTAATAGCACTTTTCTTCAGGTAGCTAAGAAGCCATGCAGTCTGGGACACTCTTATCTATACTTCACATAGCTTTAGTGTGCGGACTCCATTAAAAGTGGAGCCATATTTTTAATACTGCGTCTTGGCACTGATAACTACAAGACACCTTGGCACTCAGAACTACATATTTCACCATCACCAGACACTGATCCCTTTAAAGCCTTCTCATTTTCCCTCTGGCAGTACCAATGTCTTTATGACAAGCTAGTCCGCAATAGAAAAATTCAGAACGGCTTAATTGATGTGATGGCCAAAGGCACAAATACACCAGGATCGAATGGTAAACCCTTCAGCTCTTGACTAAATAATCGACATACACAACGCTCCCTTTTTTATTGTTTATTAGCCAGGGCTATACAAGTTTTGAAATAGCAAAATATAGGGCATAGTCAAAGGCTAATGTGGTGAAGTGTTGCCATATAGAAACAATAAAATAATACAAGGAGTTAACTATTTTTCCTACAAGAAAAAAATGAAAAAATAAATTTTGCAGATTGTACTTATACCCAACTCTTTAATATATGTAACTCTTATGCAGACTCGTGTGTACCAAAGTAGCAGAAAAAACTGCTACAGAGTTACAGACAATCATTACGGAAATAACTTGACTCTTACAAAAGTAACAATAACCAAACATCATGTTGACAAGCCACAAAGCTTCTGGGAGAATGCCCTATGGACAGATGAGACAAAAATCGAACTTTTTGGCAAGGCCCATCAGCTCTATGTTCACAGACAGAAAAATGAAGCCTATCTTGAAAAGAACACTGTCCCTACTGTGAAACATGGAGGAGGCTTTGTTATCTTCTGGAGCTGCTTTGCTGTATCTGGCATAGGATGTCTTGAATCTGTGCAGGGTACAATGAAATCTCAAGACTATCAAGGGATTCTAGAGAGAAATGTGCTGCTCAGTGTCAGAAAGCTTGGTCTCAGTCGCAGGTCATGGGTAATGACCCAAAACACACAGCTAAAAACATCCAAGAATGGTTAAGAGGAAAATATTGGACTATTCTGAGCCCTGACCAAAATCCTATTGAGCATCTTTGGAAGGAGCTGAAACGTGTCGTCTGAAAAAGGCCTCCTTCCAACCCGAGACAACTGGAGCAGTTTGCTCATGAGAAGGGGGCCAAAATACCTGCTGAGAGGTGCAGAAGCCTCATTGACAGTTACAGGAATCGTTGGATTGCAGCAATTGCCTCAAAAGGTTGTGCAACAAAACATTAAGTTAAGGGAATCATCATTTCTGTCCAGGCCTGTTTCATGAGTTTTATTTTTTTTTTATCTTCAATTCTGTTGAAGCAAAAAGCGAATTATGATGTTCATTTGTTCATTTTCATCGATTTTTTATTCTTTTAGTGTTCGCTCATCTCTAATTATTACGTTTGTCAGATTCAAGCTATTTCTGTGACCATTGTGGGTTTATCTTTCAATAAACAAGGGGTACCAGCAATTTTGTCCACATGTGTATGTCAGTGGTTCTCAACCTTACCATCCCGTGACCCTTTAATACAGTTCCTCATGTTATGGTGACCCCCAACCATAAAATATTTGTTGTTTCTATTTCATACCTTTCATTTTGCTACAATTATGAATCATAATGTAAATATCTGACATGCAGAATGTATTTTCATTGTTACAACTAGTTTTTTTGGAGTAGTTGAGGAAACGGAAGGTGAGTATGAATGTTTTTTATTTTATCCCCTCTATTTTATCCCCTCCCCTTGGCTTCCACTTATGATATTCTGTGGTCTCAAGTAGGGTTGAGAGCTCGGGATTGGAAAAGATCGGATCCCGATCAGCGATAGAGCAGATTTCATGATCGGGATGAGCTGGAAAATTATCGGAAATCGGATTTTGAAATCTCAAGATCGGCTCAACCCTAAAAGTGACTTTTTCCATAGAGAAGCATTGACTAGGGTTGCGTGATCTGGATCAGGAAAGATCGGATCCCGATCGGTAATTGAGCAAATTTCATGATCGGGATCGGCTGGAAAATGATCGAAAAATGGATTTTTAAATCGATCCTGAAATCTCAATATCAACTCAACCCTAGTCTCAAGTCCCCATTTTAGTTTGCCTGAGCTTAATCTTCAAACACTTAAGAATATTTGGAATGATACTGGCTTGGTATGAATCAGTTCGCCCATCTCTAGTTAGCATTGTTTCCCTGAAGTCCTGGGTTTGTATCTGACCAAGTACAACATCTCCATGGAGTTTTAAAGTTTCCTGTGTGTTTGCCTAGGTTTCCTTCGTGTACTCCGGTTTCCTCCCACACTCCAAAGACATAATGTTAGGGAATTTAGATTGTGAGCCCTACGTAGGATAGTGAGTAACAACAGTATCTGTAAAGAGCAGCAGAATATATTGGCGCTATATAAGTAAGCAATACATCTCAATTTAATTTCACTAGTTTTGCAAACTCAAGATGCCTTTGAGGTTTCCACCTCACTTTTTAGATCTTAGGTTGCACAACCAATAGAGGCACAACATAACACTTATACATATTGTACACATTATATATGCACACATAGTATAGAAGTCAAGGAAAATCTAGTCTGTTAAAGTGCCACACACATTGTCTCTTACCTTGCCCCACTCCCCATACACAGATCTTAAAAGAAATAGAGTAGGATCAACCAGTATCAACTGGGGGCTTATTTTGCGTTCTTTATGTTGTCAATTTTCTCTCTGTATGCTTCTCTATACTACCCCAGAGACTTTCCCACAGTGCAAGTCATTTTATTAACTACTTTAACTCCAGAAAAGATATAAGATTCTTTACTATCTGAAAAGAAATCTCGATCATCGAAATACTCGTGGTTGCATTTCTACTTGGCACTTTCGTCTCATTGTATCTCGAAGGGATTAAGTAAATTGAATAAGGTCACATTTGTTATATCTTCACTATTTTGTGTTTGACTAGGGTCAGAGGACCATTTTATTATCATTCAAGGGCAAGAACAAGAACTTGACAGAGGGATTACAACTTGTATTTCACAGAACTAATCATAAATTACTCAAGTCTGTTTGGGTGGGAGTCCAAGCAGCAGTAATTTTCATTCTCCTTGCTTGGGTCATTCCTTATGACCTGCTCTATTCTCTTCTAAATTGAATTAAAAGCATCCTCTAGGGGTACAATGGAGTCCACACATAAGTTTTAAAAAAGTAGATTTTATAAGCAGCATAACATCATCATGCTTGACGGTGTATGCGGACATAATGGTGTCACTTAGCCAGGAAATGTAGGATCTACCACCCTTTGTGGCCATCTACTTTTTGAAAATTCCTGTACTTGGCCTGAAAGGGTTAAAGATTGACCTATACTGATGCTTAAATGTTCCTATCCTTGTCCTTGGTGCAAATGACAAAGTAACTATGGTCTAGATTTTACAATGCAGAGACCCCTGTTGTCCTATCAGGTATAATAGAAATAATTTTGCAAGACACATACAATTTTGTAGGACGGCTTTTTGTATTTTCTGTAATCTTTCTTCTATGAAATAAAAGTTTAATTCAAGAACAATATAAGCAGGTGATAATTCCAGTTCATTGCTTTATACTTGAGATAATTAAACTGATTTATCATGAATCAAATTTGTAGCCAATTTTTCAAAAAAATTCAGATTTTAGAGAATCAGAAAATTTTTGGTTTCATCCTGAGTAAATTGGTCAAAATGGACATTGTGGAGATCTAAAGGACCATTTTTAATTTGAAAAGTATTGAACAAGCTAACAGTGCCATGGGTTATTAAAGGGGTTGTCTGGGCTTAACCTTTTAGTGGTTTATCTTCAGAATAGGCTATCAATATCTTATAGGTTGGGGCATCTGAACCAATCATCTGTATGGAGCCATTTCTGGTGGTCTTCTGAGGATTGATGTCCTATTGTAAGGAACAAAACTTTCCCCTTTGTTGACTATATCCAGGTATGTGTCATGAAAAACATCACTTTCTGAGATATGATATCTCAAAATAATATGCAATTACACAATAAAAATCTTTCTGTCCTATGTGTGTCTATAAGTGGCCACCCAATACTATGAACATCAGATCTTCAGTGGTTTTGTTCTCATGTTGTGACATTGTATCGAGTTGGTTTCATGTGGAATTAGAAAAATGTAATATTTCCCCCACTATTTTATAGATCTTAATTGTTTTGACTAGATCCAATTAAAATTTATTAGGAATAGGAAAAGCTGAGTTTTTCTACCCTCACCTATTCATTAAAACACTCAAGTTTGGAGAGGGATGAGGAGTTATTTCATATAGCTTTTTGCTGAAAACTTCTCTTGTGTTTGACCTGCTTATGCTAGGTTTACAATAATATTGCATCTCTATTGGTTGGGTCCATCAGGGGAGCCCAAACAATGGAGAGGCAAACTGCTAAAACAGTGGTTACATGCAAAGCCTAGTGGTCTCTATTGACTATAATGGGGCCCGTTGGGTATCCATTATTTTTCTGAAAAAGTCCTCCCCACAGAACTTTTTCCTTCTTCCATTTCTAGCGGGCACTGCTGTTGGGGACTCCGGCACAGATGTGAACGTAGCCATGTAATTCCATGTGGGTTTTGGTCTCAGTTATGCACTATGGTACATATCTTCTAACTATGAAGCTCCATAGCAAACTTCTAATTTATCTACAAGGTGGACCATAAGTATGGATACATCCAGATAAAATGGAAGTGGTTGCTGATATCACCTTACAGTTTGTGGCATTTTAGTACATGGGAGGGGGGAAACATTTGAAACTGGGTGATGCCCATGATGGCCATCTGCAAAGCCGCCATTTTGAATTCAACTTTACTTTTTTCAATGGGAAGGTGATTATGTGACACATCAAACATATGGATAATTGCACAAGAAAAACAATGGTGTGCTCATTTTATTCATTCTCGTTGTATCCTGTATCTGTTGTTTCAGGTGCTCCACATCATGGAGTACACCATAGACATCAAATGGTTCCAGAGATAAAAGTCCAAGGGAGTGAGATCTGGAGACCTTGGATGTATCCATATCTGGGTGTATCCAAACATATGGACCACCTGGGTGTATCCTTACTCATGGCCCACCCTGTATAATATATCATGATGGTCTATTTTCTAGGGGCTGTTGAAAGTGATCTCACAAAATCACTTCATCCGGCAAGCCCAAAAAGCCTAAGTGTAACACTGGCTGGATAACATGGCGCCCTGCTCAGATAGCTTTAGGTCCAAACATGTTCGGTTTAGTTTATCTTTGACTATGCAGGAGCAAAAGGTGACCCGCCGAATATCAATGCTATAATCTACCCGCTACCATGGTAGTTACACCATTGTCTCTAGATAAAACAGGCAAAGGTGTCCATAGGATAAAAACTTCTGTATAAACATCTACCGAGTTACGATAAATGCTGCATGATTTTAAAGGGATTACGAAAAGGATGTTGAATTAAGACAGTACAAATGCCTATGTGAATCTTTTGTATACAGTCTAATACAAAACCAACATGGTAAATATTAAGAACACAGTTTACTGCTGTTATTATGCCAGCCCTGCATTCACTTACAACATTTTACAGCAGTTGTAAATCACCGCAACGTTCTTAGCATATCATTAGATTTTTAATTGGAGAAACATTTTTTCTCCTTCCAAAACATCTTTTGAAATGTCAGTAGACCTAGATTACAATGGCTTCAATACAACGTGAAATTTGATGTATTTCCATATGAAATCATTACCCTTTTAATTATGGGCAGACATTATATACACAGCGTATTATAGATCCAACTTTTATTTTGTTTCATAACTACTTCAGTACTTTGTTATTTTCTTCTGTTAATGACCAAACCTGGTTGAGAAGTTTTTAGCACATACTGTATACCATCGATTTAATGGCGGTAGAATTTTTGTTTTTTTTTAAGCCAAAAAGTCCATAAATCCTTAATGTAGAATTCTCTGTCTTGTACTTGAAATACACAGTTTTTATAGGGAACCCTTCATAGGGATCATGCTGCCAAGAACACAGGATTCCTCGTGATATACAGGTAAGTCTTGTTCTGAAATGATGCCATATTATAGTTTGAAGTTGGACCATCCTTTGTCCAGGCATGAGAAGATGGATCCACTGTGAGACTTCTGACCAGCGTACTTTGCTCTATTGACAATTTCTGCCCTATACAAAAATAGAGAGACAATCTCTCCCCTGGACCACCATTTTTGATCCAAGAAGCTCAGAATTACCCACAGAAAGGAAGTTTGTCCCAGAATTGGAGGGAGTTGGAATGGAGCCACGATCTCCCCATGAACTGAGTAGGCCCCAGAATACTGATAACAAATCCAAGCCACAGAAGTCAGAGGTTGTGCAAACCAGATTAGCAGATGGAAGTATTTGTCAGTAGTTAGGTGGGATACAACACAGATCAGTAGCAACCCACCAGGCAGCATGGTGGCTCACTGGTCGGCGCTGTTGCCTTGCAGTCCTGGGTTTGGGAATCAAATGCAACCACGGACAACATCTGCAAGGAGTTTGTATGTTCTCCTACCTTTAGAGTCTAGTGTACGGCTCTAAAGGTAGACTGTTTTGGTTTATCTGCCCCATTGTGTGTGCACTTTGTATTTTATAAGATGGAGTAGGAGTTGCAAACTTCAACATAACATCATTGAAAAACTGGAGAAGAAAATCACACGTTCCATTAATAGACACATAGTAGTAGTTAAAATAAGAGATAGATGGCTGGCTGACTGGCTGGCTGTATGGGTGGATGGATGGATGGATGGATGGATGGATGGATGGATAGATAGATAGATAGATAGATAGATAGATAGATAGATAGATAGATAGAGATATAAGTGTATACATTGATGGACACTTACTACTATAAGCACATACCTCAGTAGCAAATTGCTGTAACCCTCCAATATTAATTGGACCTTCTTCCGTTGCATATAAATTGCATCCTCCTACACAAAGGTCTGATGTCGGACATACCATTCCACATGTCAAGCCAAGCGGGTTATCAGAAAGTATAGTCCTGGCAGCTCCGTAGTAGTTCTGCAGACAGAATTAAGTCATCTTCATTAAAAACCCATTAACGATAACATGGACGTAAGACAGAGCTGCAAGCAATCATTTTTACAGGTTGTCATGATGGCTCTTTTTACTAACTGTATGTCGGAGAGTGATATAGAATATACACACACTTTGACATGACACCTGTGATGACAAATGTGTGATCTATGATCTATATACCATATGAATTTGTCTTATAGCGCTTTCCAGATTTATTGCCTCGGGTGTTGACATTTTCATATAGACTTCGTTTGTGCTATTTTATTATATTAGTATGCATGTAAAATACTGGTATACTGGGATTATTGGTTATACTATGTTATACTATTGCTCTGTTTAGTTAGATGATCTCTAATAATTGGCAACAATTCTCATTTTAGCACAAGAATTGAAGAAATACCAAGATCAAAAATGGCCAAAACAATAGATAAAGAATAGTCACCAAAGTTAAAATCTAATGAAATATACAATATAAGCTTTTTTTTTAGATCAAAGTCGGCTGAGATTGTCTTCTGTTGGACCTTTTGGTCTTGTTTTAGTAGATCTAGTAACACATTATTGAATCAGAATTAGGGTCCATTAGAAGATCCTCTAGTTTGGACCAATGTAACCTTGAAGAAAGTTTTTGGTCTTACAGTTTTCCGTATTCTTCGCAGTCGGATTAAAAATGATCAAAACATAGCTTCTAGAGATGAGCAAACACTGTTCGGATCAGCCGATCTGAACAGCACGCTCCCATAGAAATGAATGGAAGCACCTGGCACGTACGCTTTGCCGGCGGCCGGTCGCTTAACCCCCCCGTGTGACGGCCGCTTCCATTCATTTCTATGGGACCGTGCTGTGAGCGTGCTGTTCGGAACGGCTGTTCCGAACAGTGTTCGCTCATCTCTATTAGCTACATATGTAACGAGGGATCTGAAAGCTGTTAAAATGAACACCTTCATATACTGTATTTTAATTCTGAAAAAAACAAGGCTCTAAAAGTGCTGTGCAAAAGTTTTATACAAGTGTGGAATGCTGGAAAGTAAGAATACTTTCAAAAAAGAGAAGTGTTAGGGCCCGTTCACATGGGCTACAGAGGGGGCGGATTATGGTGCGTAATCCATGTCATAATCCGCCCCCTCACAATGGTGGTCTATGGAGACCGCTAGCGTTCTTTTTTCCGCTAGTGGCATGTTGCCGCTAGCAGAAAAAAGAAGCGAGCTGCCCTTTCTTCAGGCGGCAGCAACCTCCGGAGTCAGCCCATTCATTTGAGCCGACTCTGGAGGGGGAAGCCGTGACCACGACAGTCGTGACAGGTGGGTTTTGACCCGAGAGTGACGCAGCTCCCCATGTCACTCTTGGTGCCAAAATCCACCCCACCGCCCCCCGTGTGAACTAGCCCTTAATGGTTTATTTTTGTCAATTGACGCTTTGCCTTTTATCAACTCTTGGTACACTTGCACAACGTTTTGAAAGGAACTCAGCAGGGAGGTTTTTCTGCCATCTTGGAGGACTAAGCCCAGATCTTCTGTAGATATAGGCTTGCTCCAATCCTTCTGTCTCTTTGTGTAATCCCAGACAAACTGGAGGATATTGAGATCAGGGTTCCGTGGGGGCCGGATCATCACTTCCAGGACTCCTCCTACAAAGAGTGGTCACACCAAATATTGATGTGGCTTCGATTTGTTTTTTTCTTTTACATTTTGTTAATTGAAAAAAACTATTAACACTTCTGTTTTTAAAAGCGTTCAACATACATTACTTAGCATTAGATTAAAACTACTACTACTACTACTACTACTACTAATAATAATAATAATAATAATAATAATAATAATAATAATAAATTATAATATATACAATATATTATAAATCAATTAATCAATTATTATTTATATACTATACATAAATTAATTAATATTTATTATTATTATTAATTACATATATTATTTATTTATTATTTATTTAAATATTGTGTGTTCTAAATTTCTATGTAAGTATTGGAAAAACTCTTAAATAAGGAGTCAATGTAATAGTAATGTTCCTGGAGATGACACTTGTTTGCTTAAGTCCTCCCACAAACTTTATGATCTCATTTGAGAAGGTACTTGATTAATGCAGAACAGAATCAGATGCTTAACTGAGCCGCCAAGAGATTAGCTCCAGGATTTTGGCCTTACTGACTCCCGGCTCATTAGCCTCTCACTAAAGGCTAATTTCTAATCAGTGCAAGTTACTCTTGCCTTTTAAGATAATATTTTCCTATACAAGTCAGTTGTCAAAAATGTTAATCTGCTTCATGATTAAGTAACTTAACCCTTATGCGGAACATTGTACACAGAATTACATTCTGCTCGAGGACTACAGAATTTAACCCCTGTGTATCATCTAATTAAAATAAAAATGTTAAAAAATCAAGAAAAATCATTAAAATGTTAGTCATATTCTAATTCTATACCTAAAATATTGTTATTGTATAACACCACCCACTATCCTCCACTCCGTACGGTCACCATTTGTCAGGTGCAACGCAAAGCTCTAAGCTGCTATTTAAGGACCGTGCCCCATGTAGCATAAACACCACAATTTGGCCCTGGTGGAAATGCCAAGACAAAAACCACAATGTTTTACATTAACTGGAAAGTGGATTCTGGCTAATCCACACATCCACAGAAAATATCCACAGCGGAAAAGTACTGTGGGAAAAAACGCAACGCATTTTCGGTGTGTTTTTTTTTCACAGTGCTGCTTGGCTGTTGCTTGGTACGTTGGGCATTAGCTTAAAGGCGTTATGCTGCAAACATTACTTATGTCTTATCCATAGTACAGGGCTCACATTGCTGATGGCAAGGGTCTGACCCCTGAGATCCCCACTGATCCTGAAAACGGGGGTGTTTACCCCCATTGTGACTGTAATAGGTGGATCCAGAAAATGCCCTGTATCCATTCAATATCTTCAGCAGTCTCTTTGAAGTGAATAGACAAACCCAAACCAGATGGAGCTGACTGCGCTCTTTGGAGAAAAACTCCTAGGTCACTTGCAAATAATACAAATCACTTTATTGGAAAGCACAACGCGTTTCTGGGATGGACTTCCCTTTATCAAGTGCAACAAAATTCAAACCAGCAACATCAATGGCTAATAAAATGAGAAGCCCCTATGGCCCCCAAAGACCAGTGAGCTCCATCTGGTTTGGGTTTGTCTACCCCACAACTTTTGGTGCATACATTCCGGTCCGGATTCCCATGAACGCTGGATCGATCTGTTTGCTGAAATGGTTAATTTAGCTCGTTAAGTGTAAACTTAAACTTTGTTGCTTCTGCTCTTCACAGATTACATTACATTGTATGCTACCCAACTCATCAATGCAGGTAGCCATATACATTCCATAACCTGTTTGGTTCACAGCTATTCTTCTATATACATGCATACATCTTTAAGTGAGCGTGCATATGTTCTCAATGCGGAGAGCTGAGAAATCTGATGTTACATATTTCTGGTGGTATTGATCTCCCTTGAGAACAAAGGATCAGATGTGTTGAAATTCAACATCCCCAATCCTTTTTCCTTCAACATAGGCTGAACAAATGTCATCCACACATCACAAATACATTCCATGGACCCATAAAAATCAGTTGGTTTGTTCAACTTAGTCTATTGTTTTTAGGTATGACAGTCACAAGAGTTTACCAAAAATGTGCAAAATAAAGGTATCCAATGAATGGCGACCCTCCAGCAAAAATGACTCAGAACTGATAGAGGAACTAAAGTTGTTGAAGTTTGAGGATAATAATTCATGTGTATATACAATTGTTCAGTAGATGGAATATATGTGTGGCTAGTATGTGATCCAGCTAGACACAGTATCAGATACTGAAAGCATACCATATACTGTATATATTCCAAACGTATTCTATGTCCATCTCCAGTGTCACTGGAGCTACAATATACTTTGCACCATGTAACATACACTAACTCTGTGTTATCCCTTTTTGACAGTGGATCCAAAAAGGAGGTGCACCAACCCACTATTGGAGCAGTCAAGAAAATAGAGTATATACTATATATACAGTATACTGTCAGTGCCTGGATCACATACTAGTTGAATGTACCTACCACCTACTGATCTAGGATCACTGGTGCAACTAGGGAAAGTAACTAAAATACTAAACTTGTTCTGCCATTATCATCTGTTCCCATGCCCAAAATAACAACATCTCCAATACCCCCCACATTGCGCAGTGACCTTGTACACATTTGCAGCAGCTGTAAAGCAAATGTCTGAACTACTGTTCACAACTCCCAGCAGTAGCTTAGACAAGACAGCTGTCTACATAATTATGTACAGAAATACAAGGAAAATACAAATCAGAAAATAACAGGTTAGAATAAAATATCTTTCAGTATTCAAGTTTAACTCCTTCTGGCTCGGTGTCATAACAGTATATACTATTGTGTTGTATAATAGCAAAATATAACCACCTCTCTTATCATGCTTGTGAATAGACCGCCTGATACTGAAAAATAAAGTTAGCACAGTTTACAATGTTCCTGAATTGTATGTAATGTACCTTAAAGTAAGAGAACCGGGTCGGGTAGTCACGTAGTCATGAAGGTAACCATACCCTGTATGTATGGCTGACATATTCCTGGGCTCTGATATCAGCTTAAAGGGTTTTCCCATAAAGGAAGTTATTTATATTCATAGGATAGGAGATGACTTGCAGATTAGTGGAGGTCTGTCTGTGCAGACCCCCACTTATTAGGAGAACAGGAGTAGTGGTCAGGCCGTATGTGCTTCACTCACCATTCATTTCATTGGGATCTTGAAGCTGGCCAAGTACAACCCATCCTAGTTCACATGACGAAGAAAGCGAATGCAACGTGTGACATTTCAGAATAAGTTCATTAGGCTTTTGGGTGATGTCAGAAAATTAAGTGATTTATTATGCAAAACTAAACTGTCTACCAATAAATATTTGGACACCCATGCAAATGAAGATATCTGCGGCCGTGATGTACGTCACGCCTTCGCCGTTAAATAGGAAACGGCTTTGGCATTAGTCTCATACAAGATGCCATGAGATGCAGAGTTGTCCGACTTTGAGAAAGGGGTAATTGTGGGGTGCCACAGAAATGGTCAATCCTTAAAGGACATAGTAAGTGAGCTGAATTACCCCAAAATTGATAGTGGCCTATGTGATTACAAAGTGGAAGGTGAACGGTGATTATCGGAATGTGCCCCGAGTCAGCAGACCACCAAAACTGGGAGATGGAGACCGACGAGTGCTGGCCAGAGAAACCGCACCCAACCGATGGATCACATACACCAGGAGTTTCACCAGACATCCGGGAGTATTGTGTCCATCAATCCCATCCATAAGGAAGCATCTGCTGGGGTCTACCAACTATTGGATAGGAAGAAATGTTGTTCTTCAATTCTACCACAGGGGTCCAAATACTTATTGGTAGACAGTGTAGAAAAACATGTAAAAAACATAAATTTTGTAGGGCTGTAAAAGTAGCGACCCATAGAATAATGTGAGGCTAGGTTCACGCTAGCGTTGACTTCCCCTTGTTCTGGTTTGTCAAAGGACCAGATCAATGAATGAGCAGATCGCTAAACTAGAAGTCATACAGCATGTAAAGCCTGACAGGCCCCTGTAACTATAATGGGATCCATCAGGTATGTAACCTATAAAAAATATGTGTGCAGGAATTTTTTGTCCACCATTTTCATGCGGACATCTATCGCAGTCTCCACATGTAGCCTTAGCATGTTATTTACACAGCATGGTGAACACTGTTAAAAAAGACATAAAAAAAAAATGGTGGAATTGTTGTGTTTTACTCTATCCCGTCCAACAAATTATTATGCAATGCATTATACATACACAAAAAAATGAGAACGCATCCCACAAAAATAAGCTCGAATACAGTTATAGATGGTTAAGGTAACTTACCCCATATTGAGCGCTGGTATAAGTGTGAAGAGATTGGTTTGAATCTCAATAGTTAGTAAAAGAAAACCTTGGAGTTTAAGTCAGTGGGCTTTGGTCAAATCAAAGCAAGGGGATTTTCTTTATGTTGAGACAGATAGCGGCTGTGCCATGGGGAGTCTCTTTAAAATTTTAAAGATTTAGCTTAAAGATAAGATCCAGATCAAGACCAGATAACTGTACACTGTGACTGAATACAAGGCTATCATTCTGGTATAAATCTAGAAATTCTGTAGAATTCCGATAGAAAATGGATTATATTTAATGTTATAACAACATATGGGCACATTCGGGAAACCAGATTTTCGATCCACCTTTTATTTATTATTTTCAATTGCAATTTCCCTAGGATACATAACAATTCTCTCTAACAGAGTCGTGCCATTGTGGAAACTTAATCTCTATCCACAGGATAGTGTTTAGGCGTCTGATCACTGGGAGTCCAACCACTGAAACCCCAAGAGAACGGGGGCTTAGACAACCCCTTGAAGTATAGCTGTGGGCATGCTACAGTGTAAAATTGTTCGTGGATGGTTTGATGAACGTCACAAAGAGTCACCAGACTATGTAAGGGCATACACTTTTGACACGGGGAATAGTAATATCTAGTTGTCCTTTTAATCTGGCATTTTGTGGACTAATATAGGGACTTGAGATGAGCGAACAGTAAAATGTTCGAGGTTAGATATTTGTTTCGAGTAGCCCCTTAATATTCGACTACTCGAATCGAATATCGAATCCTATTATAGTTTATGGGGGGAAAATGCTCGTTTCAGGGGTAGGCAACGTTCCGCACTACAAGCGGGCATGCGCAGTCGGCTCTGCCCAGGTCCGATGTCTGGCAGAGTGAATTCAGAGCCGGAAGATGCCGCGGGGACGCTGCAAGGAGAAGACTTCTAAAGGTAGAAGAAGAACCAGTGTTGATTGGCTGACTGTATAGCATTCAGCCAATCAATGCTGGTTCTACATCGAACTTTTCCATTCGAATAGCGAGTGGTACTCGATCAAGTACGAGTATTTTGAATACCTACTCGATCGAATACTACTCGCTCATCTCTAATAGGGACAACACATTGCCGAGCTATAGGATATAAAATTGATTGGTTCCAAAACAAACGGCACCGATATCTCCAGTCCCAGGGTACATGACGGGAAAGCCGGCCGTGTGCTAAATTCAGCTCAATGTCGACTTTTTAGCCATATATAAAGCCACGTGTGCAGGAACATGAAAGGTCCTCTTTCACTTGGAAACTAAACCACATCATGGGTGGTGTAATCTGAGATTAGACAGACCAGCAATGAGCCCCATCATCCATTATGGTGATAAATCTGGTGCATTTTTAAACTGTCTAACCCAAGTTTGCACCGTCTAAAGCATTAACATTATTAGTATTTTCCCCCCATTATTTTTTGTGCTTTTTTTATATTATCAGTGGATTCCGAATGCCGTGAAGTTCTGCCCCCTGCAGAGCGAATAGGATTTTAATACTTCTTGCTCAGTGGTCCTATACATTTTTTATGATGTGTTGCACTCGTAGCATGATAATAATATTAATACTATACATTTATGACCCCACATTTTAACACTGCAGACAATAGCTAGAATTTTTATTTTTTTTTTGCTGCCTAGTTTATATAATCTTTTCCCTGCATTAGTCTCATCCTTAAAATAACCACATAGTCTGTTCTGCACTTCCCTTCATCAAAAAGTCAATAAAGACTGCTCAGGTAACCGAGACAACAGAAGCCGAGGTTTAAAAAGACATCTATAATCAGAGGCAAGCAGACAGTGTTGGATCCACATGGATCATTTAGAAACGCTACCCTACTTGCATGCAAATCAGGACTTTAGGAAACACCATTAAATATGTAGAATCAATATCCCTGCATTGGAAGAAAAATGCTCTTAAAGACCTGTTTTAATTTAAACTTGCTGAATCCTAATGTCACTTTAGGAAATGATTCTACCTTTAATTATATTGTAGAATGACCTGCATGAAAGACGAACTCTAAGGCTGGGGAAGTTTAGCAAGAGATTGAGAATTTTTGATAAAAATTTGCAATGAAAAAGAAAGTCAAGTCAGAAGGGAAATTTAAATAAGTCAATTAATGAAGTATCAAATATTAAAAATAACAAGGAACCAGAAAGAAACTCAAATTACTTACATGGTCTCTGCAAATTTTGTAAAAAAAATTATAACCTAAAAGTACAAGTGAACATTGGAAGCTTTGTAATAGATCTTAACAATAGAGATGGGCGAACCTCTGAAGATTTGTTTCTTGTTCAGGTTCGGCGCTCGGGTCGTTGATTGTTTTTGGGATGACCCAGTTTGGTATGAACTATGTCTTAAATTGGCTTAAAATATAATTTAGAACACTCTAGGGCTCCTAGGAACCTATCTACCCAATTTAAGGCAAACAAAGCCAAAGTTGAGAGTTCGACGATGTATCCAGCAAAAACACCTTCTTGTTTAAAACATAGCCTTTAATTTAAAGTATCCAGAATAAAACAAACTTGATGATTGTATTTCAAAAATGGTGCATGATGGCAGATGGAGAGACCGACGTCTGGCTGACGCGTTTCGGAGCACTACAAGGGCTCCTTACTCATAGACAAAGTTGGGCCAAAGTGAACGTGACATTATTATAGTCTGTGGACTTTTCAGACCCCGGAGTACACTGTTTACCAATAAGTATTTGGACACCTGTGGTCCAAGCGGCACAAGCGGCAATTACAGCCTCAACCATCCGGGAAATGCTTTCCACAAGTCCTTGTATGATGGCTAGTGGTATTTTATATTATTTTATTGGAGAAGACAGGTAAGTTCTTTCACCGATTTTGGACGGCTGATGCACCCCTTAGTTCGGCCATCCAACTTGTTCCAGAGGTGCTCGATAGGGTTCAGGTCTGGGTTCTGGGCAGGTCAGTCCAGTCGGTTAACCTGATTGTCCCTGTACTAAGACACTGTAGACCTCGCTACATGACAGCTGGCATTGT
Source organism: Leptodactylus fuscus (assembly GCF_031893055.1). NCBI lineage: Eukaryota > Metazoa > Chordata > Amphibia > Anura > Leptodactylidae > Leptodactylus > Leptodactylus fuscus. The sequence continues at coordinate 72,724,733 of NC_134273.1, read as the reverse complement.
CATCCTGGAAGTAACATTGGTCTGACCCATAGAAAAGCCATAATATAGGAAGCACAATGTTATCTAAAATAGTGCAATAGGTGTCGGCGTTGAGGTTACTACGCACTGGGACCAAGGGTCCATACCAGGAGAAACACCCCCAGACCATAAATCCACCTCCACAGAACTTTACTGGGTGTTCAAATACTTATTGTTAGACACTGTATAATAGGTTAAGAACCAAGGGAGGTGTTAAAAAAAAATCATACTCATTTTCTGTTATCTCCTTGTGACGTCTGGCACTTTTCTATGATGTTATCGGTCCAAGATTCATCAGGGGCAAGAAAATTCAGCTGCACACACTTGCATTACAAAGGTGCAATGATTTACTACAGAAGCAAGAAGCATGACAGTTATTACGCCATGAACATAAGGCAAAATTGGCATGTGAAAAAAACTAGATCAGAGGAACGTTTCGGTCATACGACCTTCGTCAGCGATTTATGAGAGGTAGCCTCGGGTGTGGTGTCCATAGCATGTGGTGGGGTATGCTATGGACACCACACCCGAGGCTGCCTCTCACTAGATCGCTGACGAAGGTTGTATGACCGAAACGTTCCTTTGATCTAGTTTTTTTCACATGCCAATTTTGCCTTATGTTCATGGTGTAACAACTGTCATGCTTCTTGCTTCTCTAATAAATCATTGCACCTTTTCCATGCAAGTGTGTGCAGCCCAATTTTCTTGCAATTGATATGGGGTTGAAGGACCCTATATCTGCTGAGCACCACATCAGAACAAACTTTGAGTGTGCGGTACCATTGTTTTTTCTTACCAAGATTCATCAGGGGTAACATGGGCACAGTATCATTATGTCATGCTTGGTGTGCCCAGGTCACCCCTCGATGTGCCCATGTCTACTTATCAGGCTTATTATCTCCAGCATTTTTTAATCAGCTTGCTGAAGGATCAAATGACATACAGTCCAGTCTATGAAAGGAGAAGGAGCCGAGAGAGAGAGCTGCTGCAGCCAACATTATATTTTCTATTTTTCACCATTGAGTTCTTATTTACATATTCCCTATATCACTTTAGAGCTTTATTCACATCAATACTGTTCAGTATATCACAATAATGTCCTTTGTGCTGCCTCTGAGTGTGTGATAGAGAATGAGGCCTTATTCACACGTCAGAGTATAGACCAAGAGACTACAACAGGTAAGGTACAATGCAAAGGTTAGCTCCCGACATGAGTTTTTGACTTGCTCTTGGTTTTATCAATCACCATACAAATCACTGACCAAAATACTGATGTGTGAATAGAGCCATAGGGATGCCGAATTTCCTGTTTCCTCCATATACTCTCTATGAGAGACATCATAGCAGTTAGGGTTTTCTCACCTAGCATGAACAATTTACATTAAGTCTACGAAGTAATAAGATTCAGTACTCCAATCTTTGCATCTTAATCTTATCTGATGCAATGACTGACAACTTTGGTTTCCTTAGTCCATCTACCCATACCTGTGCTCCTAAAGGTAGACATGTAGCAGGTTCTTGCCTTATTGCTGAAGCCTGCTGATATTTCATCAGAATCTCATTTTGATGTTTTACTGTAAAGCATGACAATGAAATGCTAATGAGAAAGCAACGGATTTCACATCGCAACACATTGCTTTTCTTATTTTGTCCACCACACGGTACTCCGTCTCTCTAATATAACATGACCTGACAGAACCCGAATAGAACGATTGTCTGTGATTTCTATTAGAGATGAGCGAACACTAAAATGTTCGAGGTTCGAAATTCGATTCGAACAGCCGCTCAATGTTCGTGTGTTCGAACGGGTTTCGAACCCCATTATAGTCTATGGGGAACAGATACTCGTTAAGGGGGAAACCCAAATCCGTGTCTGGAGGGTCACCAAGTCCACTATGACACCCCAGGAAATGATGCCAACACCTCTGGAATGACACTGGGACAGCAGGGGAAGCATGTCTGGGGGCATCTAACACACCAAAGACCCTCTATTACCCCAACATCACAGCCTAACAACTACACACTTTACACACTCAATACCACCTCTCTGACAGTAGGAAAACACCTTGAAACATGTGTATTTGGCACTTGCAGTGAGGAGAGCTTGTCACCAGCAGTGAATTTGGCCCTTGTAGTAAGTTGAGGTTGGCACCAACATTTGTTTTGAAAATCAGGGTGGATTGAGCCTCTAACCAGCAGAGTTTGGGCAAATTCATGGTGGAGGGAGCCTCTAAACACCCCAGTTTGGGCAAATTCATGGTGGAGGGAGCCTCTAAAAACCCCAGTTTGGACCAATTCATGGTGGAGGGAGCCTCTAAAAAACCCAGTTTGGACCAATTCATGGTGGAGGGAGCCTCTAACCAGCCCAGTTTGGGCAAATTCATGGTGGAGGGAGCCTCTAACCAGCCCAGTTTGGACCAATTAATGGTGGAGGGAGCCTCTAAACAGCCAAGTTTTGGGAAATTCATGGTGGAGGGAGCCTCTAACCAGCCCAGTTTGGACCAATTCATGGTGGAGGGAGCCTCTAAACAGCCCAGTTTGGGCAAATTCATGGTGGAGGGAGCCTCTAACCAGCCCAGTTTGGACCAATTAATGGTGGAGGGAGCCTCTAAACAGCCCAGTTTGGACCAATTAATGGTGGAGGGAGCCTCTAACCAGCCCAGTTTGGACCAATTAATGGTGGAGGGAGCCTCTAACCAGCCCAGTTTGGACCAATTAATGGTGGAGGGAGCCTCTAAACAGCCAAGTTTTGGGAAATTCATGGTGGAGGGAGCCTCTAACCAGCCCAGTTTGGACCAATTAATGGTGGAGGGAGCCTCTAAAAAACCCAGTTTGGACCAATTCATGGTGGAGGGAGCCTCTAACCAGCCCAGTTTGGACCAATTAATGGTGGAGGGAGCCTCTAACCAGCCCAGTTTGGACCAATTCATGGTGGAGGGAGCCTCTAACCAGCCCAGTTTGGACCAATTCATGGTGGAGGGAGCCTCTAAACAGCCCAATTTGGGCAAATTCATGGTGGAGGGAGCCTCTAACCAGCCCAGTTTGGACCAATTAATGGTGGAGGGAGCCTCTAAACAGCCCAGTTTGGACCAATTAATGGTGGAGGGAGCCTCTAACCAGCCCAGTTTGGACCAATTAATGGTGGAGGGAGCCTCTAACCAGCCCAGTTTGGACCAATTAATGGTGGAGGGAGCCTCTAAACAGCCAAGTTTTGGGAAATTCATGGTGGAGGGAGCCTCTAACCAGCCCAGTTTGGACCAATTAATGGTGGAGGGAGCCTCTAAAAAACCCAGTTTGGACCAATTCATGGTGGAGGGAGCCTCTAACCAGCCCAGTTTGGACCAATTAATGGTGGAGGGAGCCTCTAACCAGCCCAGTTTGGACCAATTCATGGTGGAGGGAGCCTCTAAACAGCCAAGTTTTGGGAAATTCATGGTGGAGGGAGCCTCTAAAAAACCCAGTTTGGACCAATTCATGGTGGAGGGAGCCTCTAATTAGCCCAGTTTGGACCAATTAATTGTGGAGGGAGCCTCTAACCAGCCCAGTTTGGACCAATTAATGGTGGAGGGAGCCTCTAACCACCCCAGTTTGGACCAATTAATGGTGGAGGGAGCCTCTAAACAGCCAAGTTTTGGGAAATTCATGGTGGAGGGAGCCTCTAACCAGCCCAGTTTGGACCAATTCATGGTGGAGGGAGCCTCTAAACAGCCCAGTTTGGGCAAATTCATGGTGGAGGGAGCCTCTAAACAGCCCAGTTTGGGCAAATTCATGGTGGAGGGAGCCTCTAACCAGCCCAGTTTGGACCAATTAATGGTGGAGGGAGCCTCTAAACAGCCAAGTTTTGGGAAATTCATGGTGGAGGGAGCCTCTAACCAGCCCAGTTTGGACCAATTCATGGTGGAGGGAGCCTCTAAACAGCCCAGTTTGGGCAAATTCATGGTGGAGGGAGCCTCTAAACAGCCCAGTTTGGGCAAATTCATGGTGGAGGGAGCCTCTAAACAGCCCAGTTTGGGCAAATTCATGGTGGAGGGAGCCTCTAACCAGCCCAGTTTGGACCAATTAATGGTGGAGGGAGCCTCTAAACAGCCAAGTTTTGGGAAATTCATGGTGGAGGGAGCCTCTAAAAAACCCAGTTTGGACCAATTCATGGTGGAGGGAGCCTCTAAACAGCCAAGTTTTGGGAAATTCATGGTGGAGGGAGCCTCTAAAAAACCCAGTTTGGACCAATTCATGGTGGAGGGAGCCTCTAATTAGCCCAGTTTGGACCAATTAATTGTGGAGGGAGCCTCTAACCAGCCCAGTTTGGACCAATTAATGGTGGAGGGAGCCTCTAAACAGCCAAGTTTTGGGAAATTCATGGTGGAGGGAGCCTCTAACCAGCCCAGTTTGGACCAATTCATGGTGGAGGGAGCCTCTAACCAGCCCAGTTTGGACCAATTCATGGTGGAGGGAGCCTCTAAACAGCCCAGTTTGGGCAAATTCATGGTGGAGGGAGCCTCTAAACAGCCCAGTTTGGGCAAATTCATGGTGGAGGGAGCCTCTAAACAGCCCAGTTTGGGCAAATTCATGGTGGAGGGAGCCTCTAACCAGCCCAGTTTGGACCAATTAATGGTGGAGGGAGCCTCTAAACAGCCAAGTTTTGGGAAATTCATGGTGGAGGGAGCCTCTAAAAAACCCAGTTTGGACCAATTCATGGTGGAGGGAGCCTCTAAACAGCCAAGTTTTGGGAAATTCATGGTGGAGGGAGCCTCTAAAAAACCCAGTTTGGACCAATTCATGGTGGAGGGAGCCTCTAATTAGCCCAGTTTGGACCAATTAATTGTGGAGGGAGCCTCTAACCAGCCCAGTTTGGACCAATTAATGGTGGAGGGAGCCTCTAAACAGCCAAGTTTTGGGAAATTCATGGTGGAGGGAGCCTCTAACCAGCCCAGTTTGGACCAATTCATGGTGGAGGGAGCCTCTAAAAAACCCAGTTTGGACCAATTCATGGTGGAGGGAGCCTCTAATTAGCCCAGTTTGGACCAATTAATGGTGGAGGGAGCCTCTAACCAGCCCAGTTTGGGCAAATTCATGGTGGAGGGAGCCTCTAACCAGCAGAGTTGGGGGAAATCAGGGTGGAGGGAGCCTAGTATTAGCAGAATTGTGCAACGCTTATGGTGGATGAGTATGAGGATGCGGAGGAATTGGAGAGGTTGAGTACAGACATGGAGTTTCATGTTGGGGTGCTTTACACAGGTGGGCACAAAAATGACGGCTCTACCCAGTGGTGGTTCATTTTTATCAAAGTGAGCCGGTCGGCACTCTCAGCTGACAGACGGGTGCGCTTGTCAGTGATGATGCCACCGGCTGCACTGAACACCCTCTCAGATAGGACGCTGGCGGCAGGACAGGACAGCACCTCCAAGGCATATAGGGCAAGTTCAAGCCACAGGTCCAACTTCGACACCCAATACGTGTAGGGCGCAGAGGGGTCGGAGAGGACAGGGCTGTGGTCGGAAAGGTATTCCCGCAACATGCGCCTATACTTCTCACGCCTGGTGACACTAGGACCCTCCGTGGCGGCACTTTGGCGAGGGGGTGCCATCAAGGTGTCCCAGACCTTAGACAGTGTGCCCCTCGTTTGTGTGGACCGGTGAGAACTTGGTTGCCTACTGGAGGAACTGCCCTCCCTGCCGCCAACGTCACATGCTGGAAACATCTCCATCATATTCTGCACCAATTGCCTGTGGCAAGCATTGATGCGATTGGCCCTCCCCTCTACCGGAATAAAAGACGAGATGTTGTTTTTATACCGGGGGTCAAGGATAGCAAAGATCCAGTACTGGTTGTCCTCCATGATTTTGACAATACGCTTGTCGGTTGTAAAGCACCCCAACATGAACTCAGCCATGTCTGCCACAGTGTTAGTTGGCATGACTCCTCTGGCCCCACCGGAAAGTTCAATCTCCATTTCCTCCTCATCCTCCATGTCTACCCATCCGCGCTGCAACAATGGGACGATTCGAAGTTGCCCGGAAGCCTCCTGTATCACCATCACATCATCGGACAACTCTTCTTCCTCCTCCTCCTCCTCCTCCTCCTCCATTAAACGCAGTGAAGCGGACAGATGTGTGGACCTACTCTCCAGCTGTGACGGATCGGATGCTATCCCTAACTCCTCTGTGTGATCTGAGTTATCCCTGATGTCAATCAGGGATTCTCTCAGAACACACAAGAGCGGGATTGTAAGGCTCACCATCGCATCCTCAGAGCTCACCCTCCTTGTGGACTCCTCAAAGACCCGTAGGATGTCACAAAGGTCTCTCATCCATGGCCACTCATGGATGTGAAACTGAGGCAGCTGACTTTGTGGCACCCTAGGGTTTTGTAGCTGGTATTCCATCAAAGGTCTCTGCTGCTCAACCACTCTATTCAACATCTGAAACGTTGAGTTCCAGCGTGTGGGGACGTCGCACAAAAGCCGGTGTTGTGGCACATGCAGGCGTTGCTGGAGAGATTTTAAGCTAGCAGCGGCTACTGTCGACTTGCGAAAGTGGGCGCACATGCGCCGCACTTTCACCAGTAGCTCTGGAACATTGGGGTAGCTCTTTAGGAAACGTTGCACCACTAGGTTGAAGACGTGGGCCAGGCATGGAACATGTTGGAGTCCGGCAAGCTCCAGAGCTGCTACCAGGTTCCGGCCGTTATCACAAACGACCATGCCTGGGCCCAGGTGCAGCGGCTCAAACCATATTGCCGTCTCATCGAGGAGGGCATCCCTCACCTCGGAGGCAGTGTGCTGTCTGTCCCCCAAGCTGATCAGCTTCAGCACAGCCTGCTGACGTCTACCAACGCCAGTGCTGCAACGTTTCCAACTCGTAGCTGGGGTCAATCTAACAGCGGAGGAGGAGGCGGTGGCGGAGGAGGAGGCGGTGGCGGAGGAGGAGGCGGTAGAGGAGGAGGAGGAGGGGGGTGTTCTTCTCGTGTCCCTGCCAGGAATGTTAGGCGGGGAGACGAGGTACACCGGGCCAGTTTGGGAAGCCTCAACTACATTCACCCAGTGTGCCGTCAGTGAAATGTAGCGTCCCTGTCCGCATGCACTTGTCCACGCGTCGGTGGTCAAGTGGACCTTTGTGCAAAGCGCGGAACTAAGGGCCCGCCTGATGTTGAGTGACACGTGCTGGTGCAAGGCGGGGACGGCACACCGGGAGAAGTAGTGACGGCTAGGGACGGCATAGCGAGGTGCCGCAGTTGCCATCAGGTCCAGGAAGGCGGGAGTTTCAACAAGCCGGAACGCCAACATCTCCTGGGCCAGCAGTTTAGCGATGTTGGCGTTCAAGGCTTGCGCGTGTGGGTGGTTAGCAGTGTATTTCTGCCGCCGCTCCAATGTCTGAGAGATGGTGGGTTGTTGTAAAGAAACGCCTGATGGTGCCTTTGATGGTGCAGGAGAAGGAGATAAGACAGGACCAGGGGAGGATGAGGTAGAAGTCAACAAAGTGGCGGAGGCAGATGAAGTGGTGTCCTGGCTCGTCCTCTGGAGTGCATCGCCAGCACAGTCAGCAGTGGCAGTGGCAGAGGCAGAGGCAGTGGCAGTGGCGTGAACGGCAGTCGGCCTTTGTCCTGCCGTTGCTGCCTGCCACTGATTCCAGTGCTTGGATTCCAAATGACGGCGCATTGAAGTGGTGGACAGGTTGCTCTTCTCAGAGCCCCTAATCAATTTCGAGAGGCAAATTGTGCAGACAACACTATATCTGTCCTCGGCGCATTCCTTGAAAAAACTCCACACCTTCGAGAAACGTGCCCTCGAGGTGGGAGTTTTTCGGGGCTGGGTACGAACTGGAACATCTTGGGAGATTCCGGGTGTGGCCTGGCTTCGCCTAAGCTGCTGACCTCTGCCTCTGCCTCTAGCTACCCTTTTTGGTGCTGCACCTGCCTCAACATCCACACTACTTTCCCCGCTTGACATCCCCCCTGTCCAGGTCGGGTCAGTGTCCTCATCATCCACCACTTCCTCTTCCAACTCCTGTCTCATCTCCTCCTCCCGCACAATGCGCCGGTCAACTGGATGCCCTGACGGCAACTGCGTCACATCATCGTCGATGAGGGTGGGTTGCTGGTCATCCACCACCAAATCGAACGGAGATGGAGGAGACTCTAGTGTTTGAGCATCTGGATACAGATGCTCCTCTGTTAGGTTCGTGGAATCGTGACGTGGAGAGGCAGGTTGAGGGACAATGAAAGGAGCGGAGAACAGCTCTGGGGAGCAGGGACAGTTTGGGTTATTGTTCTGTAAAGCTTCGGAATTTTGGGAGGAAGGAAGACAAGACTGTTGGGTAATAGGAGGAGAGGAGGCAGAGTCTGACTGGCTGCTGGACAATGTGCTGTAAGCGTTCTCTGACAGCCATTGCAAGACCTGTTCCTGGTTCTCGGGCCTACTAAGGTTTGTACCCTGCAGTTTAGTTAATGTGGCAAGCAACCCTGGCACTGTGGAGTGGCGCAATGCTTGCTGCCCCACAGGAGTAGGCACGGGACGCCCTGTGGCTTCACTGCTACCTTGCTCCCCAGAACCATTCCCCCGACCTCGCCCACGGCCTCGTCCACGTCCCTTTCCGGGAGCCTTGCGCATTTTGAATTCCTAGTTAGAAATTGGCACTGTATACCAGTAGTAAAAATTGTGGGTGCACGTAACCCCAATATATTCTTTGAATTCCCAGTCAGAAACTGGCACTATATGGCAGTAGCAAGAAATGAGGGTATTTGTATTCCCAATATACTCTTTGAATTCCCAGTCAGACAATGGCACTGTATACCAGTAGTAAAAATTGTGGGTGCACGTAACCCCAATATATTCTTTGAATTCCCAGTCAGAAACTGGCACTATATGGCAGTAGCAAGAAATGAGGGTATTTGTATTCCCAATATACTCTTTGAATTCCCAGTCAGACAATGGCACTGTATACCAGTAGTAAAAATTGTGGGTGCACGTAACCCCAATATATTCTTTGAATTCCCAGTCAGACACTGGCACTATATGGCAGTAGCAAGAAATGAGGGTATTTGTATTCCCAATATACTCTTTGAATTCCCAGTCAGACAATGGCACTGTATACCAGTAGTAAAAATTGTGGGTGCACGTAACCCCAATATATTCTTTGAATTACCAGTCAGAAACTGGCACTATATGGCAGTAGCAAGAAATGAGGGTATTTATAACCCCAATATATTCTTTGAATTCCCAGTCAGACAATGGCACTGTATACCAGTAGTAAAAATTGTGGGTGCACGTAACCCCAATATATTCTTTGAATTCCCAGTCAGAAACTGGCACTATATGGCAGTAGCAAGAAATGAGGGTATTTGTATTCCCAATATACTCTTTGAATTCCCAGTCAGACAATGGCACTGTATACCAGTAGTAAAAATTGTGGGTGCACGTAACCCCAATATATTCTTTGAATTCCCAGTCAGACACTGGCACTATATGGCAGTAGCAAGAAATGAGGGTATTTGTATTCCCAATATACTCTTTGAATTCCCAGTCAGACAATGGCACTGTATACCAGTAGTAAAAATTGTGGGTGCACGTAACCCCAATATATTCTTTGAATTACCAGTCAGAAACTGGCACTATATGGCAGTAGCAAGAAATGAGGGTATTTGTATTCCCAATATACTCTTTGAATTCCCAGTCAGACAATGGCACTGTATACCAGTAGTAAAAATTGTGGGTGCACGTAACCCCAATATATTCTTTGAATTCCCAGTCAGACACTGGCACTATATGGCAGTAGCAAGAAATGAGGGTATTTGTATTCCCAATATATTCTTTGAATTCCCAGTCAGACAATGGCACTGTATACCAGTAGTAAAAATTGTGGGTGCACGTAACCCCAATATATTCTTTGAATTACCAGTCAGAAACTGGCACTATATGGCAGTAGCAAGAAATGAGGGTATTTGTATTCCCAATATATTCTTTGAATTCCCAGTCAGACAATGGCACTGTATACCAGTAGTAAAAATTGTGGGTGTATATAGCCCCAATTCTATTGCTAGGGGACTTGCAGGGTATTTCTGGGGTGAAGGTGGGGGGGCACACCGTTGGAACGGGTATCGGGGTATATATCGGGTATACGGGAATACACTGACAGTGTATTCCATTCAGGATCCTGGGAAAGCTGGGTTGCGGCGATTGAGCCCGTCAGTGCCACGTTACACTGACAAGCTTCTCCCTGGAATTTAGCTCTTACAAGAGCTGTTGGTTGTCTTCTCCTTCCTATCCTAGCCTGTCCCTGCCTACCCAGAATCTAAGCCCTAGCTAGCTGGACGGAAACCTCCGTCCTCGGTGAATTGCAAGCTCAGAATGACGCGAAGCTGGGCGTCGCTGTTCTTTTAAATTAGAGGTCACATGTTTTCGGCAGCCAATGGGTTTTGCCTACTTTTTTCAACGTCACCGGTGTCGTAGTTCCTGTCCCACCTACCCAGCGCTGTTATTGGAGCAAAAAAGGCGCCAGGGAAGGTGGGAGGGGAATCGAGTAATGGCGCACTTTACCACGCGGTGTTCGATTCGATTCGAACATGCCGAACAGCCTAATATCCGATCGAACATGAGTTCGATAGAACACTGTTCGCTCATCTCTAATTTCTATATATCTTTATGGGTAAAAACTTGAATCATTGCTTTCTCATAGAAAATAAAAAGTTAACAACTTCACTTGCGTGAACTAGAGGAAAAAAAAGGTGAATTTGAGTAAAAGCTTAATGGCAATCAATGGTCGACCGAAGATTTATATAAAAGCAGTGATCAATATATTTTCCTTCTTGGTTAGGGATAACAAGCACGATTTCCTTTATTTAAAGGGATGCTACCATTACAAATGGTGTTACTATTAGAGATGAGCAAGTAGTACTCGATCGAGTAGGTATTCGATCGAATACTATGGTATTCGAAATACTTGTACTCGATCGAGTACCACTCGCTATTCGAATGTAAAAGTTCGATGCAGAACCAGCATTGATTGGCCGAATGCTATACAGTCGGCCAATCAATGCTGGTTCTTCTCCTACCTTTAGAAGTCTTCTCCTTGCAGTGTCCCTGCGGCGTCTTCCGGCTCTTCATTCACTCTGCCAGGCATCAGGCCTGGGCAGAGCCGACTGCGCATGTCCGCTTGTAGTGCGGGCATGTGCAGTCGGCTCTGCACAGGCCCGATGCCTGGCATAGTGAATGAAGAGCCGGAAGACGCCGCAGGGACACTGCAAGGAGAAGACTGCACGGAGGATCCAGCCCGATCCTCACTCATGGACTTGGTAAGTATAATTTGATCGAACATTGCCTACCCCTGAAACGAGCATTTTCCCCCCATAGATTATAATAGGGTTCGATATTTGATTCGAGTAGTCGAATATTGAGGGGCTACTCGAAATGAATATTGAACCTCGAACATTTTACTGTTCGCTCATCTCTAGTTATTATTTGTATTTAGTCTTTTGTATTAATATGATAATAAATTATGCATCACGGTGGCTCAGTGGTTGGCATTGACTCTTTGCAGCTATGGAGTCTGGGTTTTGAATCCTGCCAAGGACAACATCTGCAAGGAGTTTGTATGTTCACATAGGTTTTCTCCCACACTCCAGGTGGATCTTACTGGATGTCCAATATTATTCCTCTATAGTCCAGCAATTATGGGTGTGCACATTCCAAAACACAATATTGTATCCATGTCCAGTTCACCACAGTTAGACTATTAATAACCTATATTCCCTCCCATAGACCCCAATAACTCCCATCCTTACAAGGGCAGTACATAAGAATTGTCCTTCCTTAGTATTCATCCTGATACTTGACACTTCAGGTTACAGATATCCTGGGTTGGAGATGTGTTATATACCCAAGCATGGGAAGTTTGAATGATAGTAAAGCAAATCTTATTTGTTATTATCTCTCCATTATTCCCCTAATGAGCTATGATTATTTATGACAAATGTGTTGAGATGGATGCTTAGTAATAGGGATAAAATTGAAGGACATTTCTTGGGTGGGAGTAGAGATGGGCGAACCTCTCAAGCCAAACAAGTTCAGTATGACCAACACCTTAAATTGGGTAGAACACTTAGTGTAGAACACTCTCGGGGCTCCTAGGAACCTATTTATCAAATTCCTTGCAAGTGAAGGTGACATCATTAACAATCTGGGGGCTCTTCAGATTCTAAAGTATAGTAGGTGGAGGCCAAAGAGAGGTGCAAAAAAAAAATAAAAATAAAAAATCATTCTTGCCTTCCCATTTTTTGGCCCACTCGTGGCATCTGATGCTTTTGCTCTGCCATGAAGAGATCCAAAAGAGGTAAGGGAAGGTGACAATGGATTTTTTTTTCACCTTCCCTGGGCCTCTCCACCTTTTATAATATGCGGTCTGAAGAGAACCCTGAGTAGAATGTGGCGACCATTTTAAGTCACCCAAGACGAATCTTGGGTTTTTGAAAAAATGAAGCATTTAGAATATTTGGGTAAAACTTGACTCATTACAAATCAGTCTGAAAAAAATGTCTTCTTATTTATTTTCTCCTTTCTAGATATGTTTCTCTTTTTCATTTGACATAGAATTCTTTTTATATTTTATTTACTGAGACGCTACAAGTACTAATGTTATAAACAGAGGATATATGATCCATCCTGCACTAATAGATGGATGTAAACTTGTCAAACTCTATTAGATCCAGTTTATGTTTCAGACTTAAGTGTCATAATACCATAAGGAGCCTGTTCTTCCATGCACTCTCCTCCAGATAAACAATAAAGTAGAGCTGAAAACAGAAATACTCGATGGAATATAACTTGGAATATAACGTGTTGCAATCAACTTACACTGGATTGGAGGGTGGAGGGAGATAGATGTTCTGTCACATAAATATATACCCTTCCTTACATTTGCTTACTTTTTGGGCTAAACATATCCAAAGTTGAGTGGTGTAAGATAATCAACTTAAAAAAAAAAAAAGAAGAAGAAGAGGTTGACAACAACGGCGACGAAGAAGAGGAGGAAGGAGAGGAATAATAATAATAATAATAATAATAAGAAGAAGAAGAAGAAGAAGAAGAAGAAGAAGAGGAGGAGGCGGAGGAGGAGGAGGAAGAAGAAGAAGAAGAAGAAGAAGAAGAGGAAGAAGAAGAAGAGGAGGAAAAAGAAGAAGAGGAAGAGGAAGAAGAAGAAGAAGGAGGAGGAGGAGGAGAGGAAGACGATAAAGAATAAGAGGATGAGGAAGGAAAGAAAGAAAAAGAAGAAGAGGAAGAAGCAGAAAAGGAAAAAGACGAAGAAGAAGAAGAAGAAGAAGAAGAAGAAGAAGAAGAAGAAGAAGAAGAAGAAGAAGAAGAAGAGGAAGAAGATGAATAAAAAGAAGGAAAGGAAGAAGAGGAAGATGAAGAAGAGGAAGAAGAAGAGAAGGAAGGAGATGAAGAAGAAGAGAAGGAAGGAGAGGAAGAAGAAGAACTCCAATTATACAAAGAGTATTCAATTGTGCAACATATCAGATTCTGTGTCTCCGCTTCATTTGACCCCCTTTTGGCAGGGAGAACAACCAAGAATGTGACTCATCTTTGACAAAAATAACTGACATAGATGGCCAAGCAAATCCCCCCTATACATAGCTACCTAGTGGTTTGAGATGAAACCCCTCAAGGGTTCTCCTAGTGTTTTGAAATAGTGTCATAACTGATAATTTTTGGATAGGTAAGGTTGGACATATCTAAAGGAAAAATACCAGTATTGTGCATGACAAGTAGCCAATGGGAAGTTCTGGTAAATATGTTGCATAAGGACCCAGGAGGTTCTAGTATTCCCCAGCATATGCAAATGCATATAATGCTATAAAAATGGAACTTTACTGTGAAAACCAAGCTAATGTTGAAATTCAGGCTATTGTAGTTTTCGTACATCGTAGATTTTCTTTCCCCATATTGTTTCTTTCTTTTCATCTGCTGCCACTCAGATGTGTCTAGTGCTACCACTGTGCTTAACCCATTTTGGAAGTCAGAGTCATCAATCTATTATATAAAACTGACCTGCCAGTTAAACATAAGCCAGCTTTAAATTGCCCTAATGAAATCATAAAGTGTTCTCTGCCATTGGGATATCACCTCACCATTGAGTATTAAAAGCTAAAAAGCTTAAGAGAAAATTCTGACGTGTTTCAAAAGCAAAATAGTTCTTGATTGTAGCAAATTTTAGATGCCGTTTAATAAAACTGAAGACGATTATTAAAGGATTTTGGTGCTCTTAACAGGTACTAAAGGTATAAAACCCTGCGTAAGCTCTGAAATCCCTTAATGCATACAAGGTCATGTGTTACTTCTTATTTGTAATCAGTTAATCTTTCCATAAGTCAGGATTACCAGATCATAAACATTTCAGAACAAAACATTAACCCCGTCCCTCACTCATTGTCAATCGGGTTTGTCGGATTCATGAGAATAATTATTTTTGTAAAATTGTAGGTTTTATGTTAACCTATAACCTTAACCCCTCCCCATAACATCATCCTACCTCCCTCCGGGCCAGAGTCGGGTGAAAAGAAAAAAAAAATTATATTGAACGATCTCTTTTTATTTGTTTTAAATTTTTTAATTTTTTATTTTCTAAGATAAAAAATGAATGTAAAATAATAATAATAATAATAATAATAATTATTATTATTATTATTATTATTATTATTATTATACAAATTGTAATAATAAAAAATATATAATAATAATAATAATAATAATAATAATAATAATAATAATAATAATAATAAAAATGAATGTAATAAAATGTAATTTTGATTTTAAAGGGATTGAATTGGGCAGATACAACTCAGTCTCCACTTATTGTCTTTTACCCCTACACATTTACTGTATAATTAACAGGATGGAAAATGAAGCCATCTGTCATCCATTCTATTACAGCATCCACACTGACACTAGCAAAGACCTCCCTGCTATCTTCTGATTCATTTAATTGCTCTCATACAATGTTATAATAGGTAATACATTTAGCACTGTACAACATATGGCCTTAAAAAAAAATCAAAGCTTATCTCTTCCTATAAAAGCAAACTACAGTCTGATAAACATGTGTTGCTCTGAAGAAGTATTTTAATCATGGGGACATTTTTTCTGGACACATTTTTATTTTTTTATTTCTTTTTTGTATATGCTGTTTTGAAGGCTTTACCATTTTTTTTGTTCGAGTCATTAAGTAATTTTGTATCATTTTTTGTTGTTATTCAGGGCTTTATTTTTATATTATTCTTTTTTTTTTTTTTTTTAAATTTGGAAAATATTTTTTTTTTTAAAGTAGGAAGGAAATGTGTTCATTGATTTTTTTCTGTGTTTTAATAGTTTGCCATCTCCATTTAAAAAATTTTTTTTGCAGGTGAAAGTTTTGTGTCTTGGGGTGGGCTAGAACCTGTTATGTGGACAGGGTAGTGTCATCCCCGACCATAACACTTCATGACAGCTTTTTTTTAAATGTAGATTGCGAGCCCAGTATAGGAGTCACAAAGTACATTTTTTTCCCCTATCAGTATGTCTTTGTACAATGGGAGGAAATCCACACAAACACGGGGAGAACATACAAACTCCTTGCAGATGTTGTTCCTGGCAGGATTCAAACCCAGGACTCCAGCACTGCAAGCTGCAGTGCTAACTGCTAAGCCACCGTGTTGCCCACTTCATGACAGCTCTTGTGACAGGGAACAGCCAATCATGAGGGACTACTGGTCTTACATCTCTTATAACTCCAGGTGTTAGAGTCCTAAAAGCTCCCTGAATTTCATACACAACTTTGTAAGACAATTTTGTGCATTTGCTAATTCTGGAAGGATGTATATAAGATAAGAAAATCCTTTAATAGTCCCACAGTGGGGAAATTTCAGAATATATATGTATATGTACAGTATATCCTTTTAGAGTTAATTGCCAACTACCTGTATGTATAAAGTCAATGAGCAGTCGGAACGTGATTGAAGTAATGGGTTTACTATACAGGACACTTACAGAACCAGTCCACATGCTAAACACTAACGTCAGAATTTGCAAATGCCCAACTCAACGTGAGACCAATAGAATAACCCTATCTGATACCATCCTTACCCAACCCTATATCCAATGGGTTTAATGCAGATACCCAATGCAAGCTATATTTTAATTCATATGCAATAGTCCAAAAAGGATACAAGTGTCCCAGTAGAGTAATAGTAGATGAATGGAAGAGCACTGGCCAATGGCTCTACTCTGTGCTGCTTGGTCACCAGTCTGCTTGTGACCAGATCATTTAGGACCTGCATCTATGAGTCATGTCTGGCCTGTCTAGTGGATATGCCATAAATCTTTAAGATCTTTATATTATTACAATATTCTGAAAATGTAGACAATTATCATTCAAGTAAACTTTGTGATGCTGCTTCTCTGCTGGCACAAAAAGCAACTTTTACCCAGTAAGTCATTCAGAAGCTGTGCTGAACTTTTCAAAGCTGTCAGAAAATGTTGTGGGTTAGATCAAATGACTCCAGCAGTGAGCATCACCTGTTTTTTTGTACATGGCTGATGTGCCACTTAAATGAGAAGACTGCTTTGCAACCTGCGATGCGATTAAATGTTAAAGAGTTGGACGGATCTCAAGAGGTGACTTGTGTTATAATGGTAGATACACTACACCAAGTCTCTGTGATGTTCTGTGATTTAAAGCCAAGGTCTGAAGCGCCAAGCCAAAGCAAGAGTTGTCTGAAATTCAACAGATTTGTATCTACACTGCGATGCCTTTTTTATAACAGAATGGAGACCTTAGATTTATCAGTGTTTTACTAAATTACATCGGCGCATTATATATGATGGAATCACTATTGCATTAGATTGTATAGATTTGGTAGGACCTACAACCACTCGATTAGTAACATGGAAATATACGGATTTAGTAAACATCAGACACAAAATTTAAAAAAAAAAGTGTTCCTCCATGGTATGTTCCCCACTGAACACTGTTTTAGCCTTTATTGAGTCCATAAGCAGAAAAAGTCAAGTGAATAGGTGAATACTTTGGACTTAAGCTTCTTGTATAAGTTCCAAATAGAGAGGAACTTTGTTGGTTATAACAAACTGGGTTCATTCCAAAGTTTGCAAAAACTTTGTATGAGAACAAATCTATACAGTTTGATTTGCATAACTTAATGTCTCAGTTTGTCTGTACTTGAACCCTACAAAGTGCTGCAGAATATGTTGATGCTAAATAAATAAAATGTATTATTATTATTATATTAATTGGATCTGATCGGTTCCGTGGGTCATCATGACATTAGCATGGCCCAAATGACCATGGATGCCCAATTAAAGACCTCAGTTGTGACCCCCAGCGCCTGTGATCAACCAGAAGAGGATCACTAGAAGCCCAGGAGAGGTGAGTCAAGGTGAGTTTGCCTGTTATTTTTTACTCACCTCCCCATGGGCTCCACTATTATACTCTGGGGTCTGAGACGACTCCAAAGTATAATTTAAAGGGGTTGTGTCATTATGGACAATTTTTCTGTTCCACAGGATAGTGGATAAAAGTCTTATCACTGGGTCCGCCATCATCAGGAGGTCTAAAAGTCCCTTTAAAAGCCTCTTTGTGAATGGACAAGGATATAAAATCACACCTGTGCCCGGTCTCCGTTTTGTGGGTTTCTGTCTTCTGCCCGAGAAACTGAACAGGAGATGGAAACCCGGCAGTCAGTGTCCACCCGTGAGCATCTTCTGCCTCTCCGCAGCTAAACCATTTTTTTTTTTTAACTGGACACAAAATCTTGCATGTCCGATTGTGTGTCCGGTTAAAAAAACGGTTTTACTGAGGAGAGGCAGAAGATGCTCATGGGCGGACACTTTGCAAACCCATTCAAGCGAATGGGTATGAAAACTGATTGCCGGTTTTCGTCCCCTGTCCAAAATCTCGGGCAGAAGACGGAAACCTGCAAAGCGGAGACCGGGCGCAGGTGTGAACCTGCCCTAAGCCAAAAATGCAGACATTAACTAGGAAAGGAGGAATAACAGATTTTAAAGGAAAAGTCTTAGAATTGTGAATGTATCGTTTTATTCCTACACTTTTTATTTAGACAGCGTTGTAAACACTTGATAAATGACTGCACATCGCAACTTTGAATTGACATCCCTTTTCTCGACACATTTGTACTTTTCAGAAAATGTGGCATCGGAGCTTCATAAATATGGTGTTCAATGGAACGCAAAAAAAAAAATTCAGTGTATTTATATCAGAAAACGGAACTAAATGCATTAAACTATTTGTACCGTTGTCTTTGAATTGAGAGGTGGCACGAAAAAAAGTCTATAAAGAACATGGCAGTCGTAGAATAAGGCTGGGTTCTCGTAGAGCCTTGTTTGTTCTGTTATAATAGGTGGTAAATTAAATAATAAAATAATGAAACGAAAAATTATTGGAAAATGATAATAGACTTAGACAACATTAATACAATTGTATTTGCTCAGCAACTCCTCCGACATGCCGCAGCTTCTACCAATACATCTAAAAATTTCAGAAATATTAATCAGACCCTAGTCATTTTTTCATGGAAAAATTAAACAATATTTTGCTATATTTAATTTCTTTTCACCTTCAGTTTACTACAACTGGAAGGAAAGAGCTCCCAGATTAGTATGTAGAGGGCGGCAGCGTTTACATGGCCTGTTACTCAACTGCTGGAAAGGGTAAGGACTTAGGTTAACAGTGTGTTAAACAACACCGGAGTGCTACAAGGCTGAATGAAGGATCATGCAAGCAAGACTGGACATCTCTTTTTGATATGTATTGAATATATGAAATGTTCTCTGCAGCGTATGACTGTTTATGACTTATACTCTGTGGACTTGAACTCTATATTTTCAAGCCATCAGTCTTTCAGTAGATTGAACATATCAGAGCTGTGCCGGCAGAAACTAGAACCGCTGCCTGGATGAGATATAAAAAAATACAGTTTCAAGTACTACGAGTCTGGTTTTATTTAACAGTTCATTACAAGGAATATCACCAGAAAAAAAAACAAAAAAAAAAACTGTGTATTTAAAGGGTGTATGATAGAGAATCTGGAGACTGTAAAGCTGATAAAGTTATAGCTTTTGAAAAAAAAAAAAAAAAACTGTGACCGATCCCTTCAACAAGCCTTCGTTTACACAGCTGGATTACCAATCTCTTAAGCTGAGGCCCCACCTTTCGGAAACGCAGCTTTTTTTGGAGAAGATTTGAGGGTGCATTCACACGGAGTAACATGCCGTGTGACCTGGCACGTATACGCCGTGTGAGATCTTGAGAGCCGTATACGCTCCCATTGATTTCAATGGGAGTTAGTCTCATATACGCCGCGTTATTTTGTGGTCGTGATTTTGCATATCCACATCTATGGGGTCTTTATTACAGATGTTAGTATTAAGTTTGCCCCTATGTTCTTAGATTCCCAACCACTATAATGATACTGTACTGTCTCTCAGAAACTAACTTGCAGTAAGCCTCATCCTCTCTGTACTATGGAGCCATAAGCACTCAGGTATTATGGGGCTATGGTCTCCTCTGCATTACAGCACCCAGTGGAGGATGTCACCATTATATTCTGTTTAATATAAAATATGACAGGTATCGTAAAACCTCTGATTTCATACAGTGCCCACATATGTCTATAGGCTCCATATTACAGCTCTTTATAACTCAGAGGTTATATATAGCCATAGTATATTTGTGCGCTTGAGCCGGTATTCTCATTCCTAATTCCACATTGTAAATTGTTTCATAACATTACACTTCTTCATATGCAGTATAAATATACATGGTTCCCGGTATTATTTCCCTGAGGAAGTGTCTTAGAATTTGTTACCTTTACTAGAAGGTTTTACCTTATTTGCAATACTCGTGATGAATGACTTAATATCCAAGTTAGTTGGGCAGCTCTTCTGACAAGGAGCATCTGCACACTTCAGGCACCTGTAAAATAATCGACAGTGATAAATATTTTATAGGGCAAATATTTTCTCTTACATTGTAGGAATGAAACCGTAAGAAACGAGAGGTTGTGAACTCAACAACTGAATTACATGCAACAAATCAGATTATCTGTAAGGATCAATAATGTCCTGCATCAGATCACTCGCTTCAACCAAATTTGGAGCAACAAAAGGAAAGTGCATGAGCATTGAAGTTATTGCTTCAAGGAGAATATTTTATGTGAATATTTCTTCTAATGTGTGTAAAATGTCCTGATGATCCTCTCGAAGAAGCAGCGCCGCACCTCTCATGAGGTGACCTGAAGCTATGCCAGGGCCCCGAGGAGGGAGGGGGGGGGCATTTTTACTGACCTAAACCAGTCCAGGACAAGCTGTCCTGGACTGGCTTAGCGTCACCATCTCGGCAGCCCGGCACGGGAAGCGAGCGGTGGATTGGGGAAGCCCTGTGGACGCAGCGCTGCTTTAACTTACCTATTAGCAGCACTGCTCCAGGTAAGCGGACACTGGTGGGGGGAGGGGGTTAATCATTAAACAGCATGGGGTCCAAAAATTGAAACAATTCTTGGACTACATGCTGTGTAGTCAGGGGTGAACCTAGCCTTTTTGCTGTGAGGGGGCGGGGATTGGGGGGGCGGAGGGTGGTGGTGGGGGGTTGGGATTGGGGGGGCGGCTTTCTGTTGCCCGCCTCAGGTGGCAAAAAGGCTAGGTTCACCCCTGCGAAGAAGTGATTGTAGCGCACACTCCACATTATTGTCATCTGCATCTTGATAACCAGGATCACGGATCCACTTACAGGACTGTTCTCCTTCCTTGCAGAAGATAAGTCTCCAGAGCAATATAGGTTCATAGCTTAGCTTGTGTCTGCAGGGATTTCTTTTAATTTTTTTTCCTGCGTTCTGATGGTTTTCCTTTGTATCAACCTTTGGCTTGTTTTCTGACTCCATATTTGTCTGTAAATCCTGACATGCCTGATTCCTATTATGAACTTTGCCTTGTCTTTGACTTCTGAACCCCTCCTGCCCGCCCTGAATTTCATCCTTTCTGTGACTTTGAATGATATCTACCTGTCCATAAACTCTGCCCATATTAGACAACACTCTTGCCTGATTCCAAGTCCTACGCACTGGCATGTATTTGGCCACTTATACTGGAGATGTAGAAACCTGATAGTCTCCTTGCAGCAAAGTTTAGATCCCCATATGGGGGTTGAAGGGTAAATATGAAAGGGGCTACTGAGACAAGGTCCTTGGTTGTAGCCTAAAATCAAACCGACTAGGAGATACAAAGGATCCACAACCCATTGCTCGTAACAGTGGCTAATATATCATAAATATAAGAAAATTAAAATACATCATAGAAAAAGCTGGCCTGAATGGACACAGTGGTCTTCTAAAAGAAGTGTGTTGATCTTCAATTAAAAGGGTTGTCTTTTTTTGGTCAATGATCCTCATCTACAACTCATAGTAGAGTGCACTCTTGATCTGGATGACTAGCATGTCCATTCATTATACAGACAGTCCATTTATATCAATAGGATTCTTGTAATACTGTGTTTTCCCTATGGTAGTACTACAGAGAAACCAAGCCTTTGGAGACACTTTATCTCCCTTGAGGACAAAAAGATCATCTCCCAAATAGCCAAGTATTTAAGTCATTCCCAAAACATCATGTGTACAGAAAGGACCAGTGCCCCAGCGAGCTTGGTCAAAATTGGGTGATTCATAAAGTGTATGGGAACCTGTAGGATTGTGGCACACATAGTCCTCCTTACAGTTCTATATTAAGGAGTCACAGGTACTCTTGGTGCCACCAGATGGTTACCAGTGAGGCATCATGTTTTTCCATAGAATAAATCCTATTTAAAAAAAAAACAAAACCTTATTTGTATCTCCACCTGAAATTGAAGGGTATAGGACAGGTATATTGGGGAACAACAACAAAAAGTTACATTTTTTTTTTTTACAAATTTCCAAAACAGAAAGCTCAGGGGATATGGCTGTATCTCAAGCATTGTATTTAGCTAACCAGTACCATGTTTTGTACTGACAAGGGAGAAGAACGCCCAAACAGCTGTCTACGGTTGACTTAGTTTTACTTTTGGAGGAGTCTTTGGTTTGGCTAACGTGATCCAACTGATACCATCTACAGTCTCGGATATTTCTAATGAAAACACAGTTAGACGTTCTATTGAAGGAGCTCATGGTAATTCATGGAGACAGCGCCAAGATACATAAAGGGAACATTTATTGTAAAACTAAAAAGAATCTTAAGAGACTCTAATGTACTAAATATTAATGTTCTGGATCAATTTTTATTTTTCTCTTGTCAGTCTCACTTTAGGGAGGTTAATAGTAAGATGCCAGGAAACTTGGTTGGAATCCTACTGTGCCGTCTTGGAGAACCTTGGTCAATTCACTTTACACTACACCAAGCACCTAAATTAAATTTAAGGCTCTGCTGGAGAGACGGTATCGATGATAAATTATTTTTTTATTGCTCACAGTTCTTGGATAATTCTACTTTTCATAAAAAATAAAGATACTCATTACAATGACTGCAAAGTTAAATAGCTTAACATACAAATCTCTTGCATACTGAATATCTCCGAGACGAACGAGGTTGCTGTATAAATAAATCTCATTCTCTGAAGTGTCTTGGTCAATTCTGCATTCATACAGTAGTTGTGAACAGACAATACATTAGTGATTGCAGCTGGAAGCACAATCACCCGAGAGCCGCTCATGCAATCTGACACGGTTGCATTTAAATAGATTTCATTTGCTTAGTGAGTAATTTTGCTACTGACAATTATAAAGCACTTTGGACCTTTTATCACTGCAGACTCTAGGAACAATTTTGTTCATGGCATATTTAACTATATCCTGTGAAAATAATGAGAAGTTTACCTGAGCGAAGATGGTAACAAACACCAACACCATCCAAAGACAGGCCAGTCTTTGAGGTTTTGAGCCTTCGTACCCTTCAAGCCTCATGGAAAACAGTAACAGTATGCTATCTAATAAAAATACTTTAAGGCCAGGGTCCCATGTGGAGTAAATGTCATGATTTGACCTGGCGTATTACAGTTCCTGCAAAGTGAATGGGATTTTAGCGAATACCGTTTGGAAATAGATGCACTGGAAGGACTGACAACCCGTATTGGGATCGTAGTTGAAGGAACCACGACTACCACGACTTATGACCAAGAAAGGTGACTTTATTTGACAAAGCAATCACACAAAGTGTTTCGGGGTACGTCACCCCTTTATCAAGTGTGCATAACAAAAAGATAAAAACAGCGCTGACTGACCTCTACCCTAACACAAATTTAAATAGACCAAATGGCCAGATGGAGACTTCCCCAGTGAGGACCTTCCCATGGAGTGTGTCCCATTTAAAACCAATAACAATACTATACAATTCACATCCTATAAACAACGTTACTAAATAAAACATTACTAGATAGACACATTTCTAGAATAAAGCACTTAATGAAAAGAGGTGTATAAAATACCTTGGGGCCATGATCCAAGATTAGTAGTCAGAAGCAAGCCAGATACTGTCTTCTGCAGGGACTACGTCCTGGCTTTATGGCCCGCACTTCAAAAAGCCTACGTGTGGTAAAACTCAGGCATATCATTAGGAATAGATGCGAACACGAGATGTCTCGGCCCGCGGCAGAGAGCAGCTGCGGGACATGAGACACCTTTACATGCGCATGCGCCGAACTGGCTGGATCAGCTGATTCAGCACAGCGCTTCAACAGTCCAAAGTCGGAAGCAAGATGTCAAGTCAATGGATAGCAACAGAACGCTTCAACTGTCCAAAGCCGGCAGTTTTGGAAATCGTAGCTTGTCAGTTAATGGAAACAGTGGTGATTTCCCTGTGGGTATAATTGAAGCAGAAAGTTTGCAGAGGATTTCTGTGAGAAAAAGCACAATGCATTACCGACGCGCTTTTTTTTCCCCACAGTGCATTTCCGCTGTCTCCCGCTATGTGGTGCCTTGGCCTTAAATGATTTTGTACTTTACAGAAGCTATTTAGAGAATTCTATTCAGGGGGTTCTCAGTTAGTAGACAGGTTCCCCATTCATGATTCTAATCTATTAACCACAGTACAGAGCATTTCTTGCTGTAGAAGATTCAACATGTCTATACATTACAAGGACAACCTTTATATCCCCTGCACCAATGGAGAATATGCCTTATTTATGTAGCTGGTGTAGATTTCAGGGATCATTTACACCAGTAATCTGACAGAATTATCCTAAATCTGGTAGGGAGCCCTTTCAAAGAAAGTGGCAAGATGTAGAAAATCAGGAAAAAGATGTAAATATATACATTTTTGTATTGTGCAACAGAAAAGTAGCTTATAAGGTATAATAAACCTGCCTCATTGACTTCATTTGGGATTGTGTAATACTGTATTCTGCCTGTGGAGGCGCTGTAGAAGAATTAAACACTTTCTGTTATGTTTCCATGCATATAATAAGTGATGCTTGGGGACCAAGTGGAACACCTTAGAAAAACACATTACAAATGTTTGCCACTGTCATAGGTCCATACATATTAGATGACTGTGATTCGGACCCACCACTTTTATTAGGATTGGCTAACCATCTAATGCAGGGGTAGGGAACCTTCGACTCTCCAGCTGCTGTGAAGCTACAACTCCCAACATGCTCCATTCACTTCCATGGGAGTTTCAAGAACAGCAGAGCAAGTATGCATGCTGGGAGTTGTAGTTTTGCAACAGCTGGAGAGCCGTACATTCCCTACCCCTGATCTAATGTGTATGAGCATTTACTTTTGGACTTTGTCAGCAGATGCTATCTGCTAAGGCTATTGTATTTCAACATGCCCAATACTTTTGTTCTTAGGGGGAGGTAAATGATTTCCAAAGAAGTTATTTACCCAAACTTCAGAATACTTGTGCCCACTGGTGAGCCAAGTGTACATGTGTCTTCTCATCAAACCCCAATGAAGTGACCATATAGACCATATAGTAACACATATAGAATTGGCAGCTAATACCCTTGCAATAGTATAGCTAATTTAGGACAGCATGCTGATGATAAGATTAATATATTAGTCATAGTGTCTAGAGTTCTTATCAGTGGTGTAACTAAAGTCTTGAGGGGCCCCGATGCAATCTTTTATCCGGGGCCCCTACCTCATCCCTACAGAGAGTTCTTGATAGTGATGGTTACGGGGGCTAAGGAGTTTAATCCACCTTAGTGTGGTTAGGGAAATCTGTGGGTCTCCTTGGCTTATGGGCCTGATGAAAGCTGCAATCTCAATACTGATGCCAGGGCTTATGGACCCCCTAAGGCTCCTGGGCTCCGGTGCGACTGTACCCTCGGCCCCCCTAAGTTACGCCCCTGGTTCTTATCTTTCAGAGTTGTTTTTCACCTCTTGCCTGAGCATAAAAATATCTTCTTTAAGGACCCAATCCTGAAAAGCTAGTAACTTGCGACACTGATTAATGGCTTCAAGACATCCGTTGACATGCGTTTAGACTGGACAGCCAGCATTGTTGATGTCTCGGTACCCTCTGTCTTCTCTCTTCACATTCCAAATAGTCACCTTGAGTCTCATCAGCAGTGAGGGAAGAGGTAGAAGATCCCAAATCCCAGGTGCTATAAAAATTACTAAGTTCTTGATCTGTGGCACAGCTGGCATGAACTGTGGTGTTATG
Source organism: Leptodactylus fuscus (assembly GCF_031893055.1). Taxonomy (NCBI): domain Eukaryota; kingdom Metazoa; phylum Chordata; class Amphibia; order Anura; family Leptodactylidae; genus Leptodactylus; species Leptodactylus fuscus. Next base: position 72,699,025 of record NC_134273.1, on the reverse strand, counting down.
CATGGTGCCATCTTGGGCATCCCTCTCTCCACCACTATTGTTTTATATTTTGGTAATTTTGCTTAGCAAAGAGGACATTGCAGTACTTGAGGCCATGGGGAGTATTCCAAGGCACAGTGAGAAGGGTAGGCAGAGACGTAACAGTACTGGAGGTCATGGGGAATATTCCAAGGCACAGTGAGATGGGTAGGCAGAGATGTAACAGTACTTGAGGCCATGGGGAGTATTCCAAGGCACAGTGAGAAGGGTAGGCAGAGATGTAACAGTACTTGAGGCCATGGGGAGTATTCCAAGGCACAGTAAGATGGCTAGGCAGAGACGTAACAGTACTTGAGGTCATGGGGAGGATTCCAAGGCACAGTGAGAAGGGTAGGCAGAGATGTAACAGTACTTGAGGCCATGGGGAGTATTCCAAGGCACAGTGAGAAGGGTAGGCAGAGATGTAACAATACTTGAGGCCATGGGGAGTATTCCAAGGCACAGTGAGAAGGGTAGGCAGAGATGTAACAGTACTTGAGGCCATGGGGAGTATTCCAAGGCACAGTAAGATGGCTAGGCAGAGACGTAACAGTACTTGAGGTCATGGGGAGTATTCCAAGGCACAGTGAGAAGGGTAGGCAGAGATGTAACAGTACTTGAGGCCATGGGGAGTATTCCAAGGCACAGTAAGATGGCTAGGCAGAGACGTAACAGTACTTGAGGTCATGGGGAATATTCCAAGGCACAGTGAGAAGGGTAGGCAGAGATGTAACAGTACTTGAGGCCATGGGGAGTATTCCAAGGCACAGTAAGATGGCTAGGCAGAGACGTAACAGTACTTGAGGTCATGGGGAGTATTCCAAGGCACAGTGAGAAGGGTAGGCAGAGATGTAACAGTACTTGAGGCCATGGGGAGTATTACAAGGCACAGTGAGAAGGGTAGGCAGAGACGTAACAGTACTTGAGGCCATGGGGAATATTCCAGGGCACAGTGAGAAGGGTAGGCAGAGATGTAACAGTACTTGAGGTCATGGGGAGTATTCCAAGGCACAGTGAGAAGGGTAGGCAGAGATGTAACAGTACTTGAGGCCATGGGGAGTATTACAAGGCACAGTGAGAAGGGTAGGCAGAGACGTAACAGTACTTGAGGCCATGGGGAATATTCCAAGGCACAGTGAGAAGGGTAGTCAGAGACGTAACAGTGGTAACATTTTAACTATTTTGGATCATCATAGGCGCCCCCCGCCTGCCCTTCCTGCTTACATTGCAGACTTATCACACAACTGACCTCTTCTTAGGTTTTTACCCGTCTATTATCAGTTTATTGCATGTATTGCACTTCAAATATCCAGGTAAAGAACGGAAATCGTGACTTTTTTGGCTCCTTTCCTAAATTCTTCAATTTACAGGATATTTGTCAGCCTCCCATACAGTAAAGCAGTACTTTGTGTAGTTTTAAGTAGACATTAGGTGAATACTGTGATATATTTTGCCTTAAGTGCTACAGATGCAATTTACTTAAATTGAAACATTTTACAGTTACAAAGAGACATGCTAATTGTCACTGAAGATAAATTTATATTTACAGCACTTGAAACATGAAACGCTTCTACAACTCAATCCAAATGAGTCGAATGTTGACTTTGAAGTGAACAGACAGAGAAAATGACTCATGTTTGAAGACTGTTCCGCAGTTTCTACAGTTTACAGCAATCATATTAATTGCACCCTTTATTAACCCTGCTCTGCTTATTTCTGGCCGGAAAATCTTACAAAAACAAATAAGCAACTAAAAAGAAAAAATGTGCACAAAGGCGTAAAGAGAATGAACAAAAGTAACCGATAAGGTTCCTTCACATTTGCATTTTATGCTCTCTGTAGGGGGGGCGGGTGAGTATTCGGAATGGTAAGAATAGCAAAGTCTGCAATGTTGTTCTTGCAAAATGAGTTAACTCAATGGAAATTTACGAGATCTGTCAGGATTCGTCAAGATGTGTAGCATTAGAGCTGTCATTGCTCTTTTACTGACACAAACCATGTGACAGTTTTGTCATCTGTGTGTGAACAGAACCTAATACAGGGAACCATATATTTATATTACGAGAATGTGTTTTCTTTCATCAAAATAAGAGGCGTATAATGAAAACGCCATTCTGAGTTGATCATATGCCACTTAACTGTCCACCTTTACCCTAACCTTAACAAACCGTTCCATAAGACTCCTCCACCCCTATTAATAGGGGAATACATTTACTGATCCCCACTTATGAAACCAAGTTTATACAAAAATTTGACAACGGCAACTAACAAATCAGATTACAGCGGCAATCCATAGATGTAGTAATGACCCAGGCACTGGCGTAACTATAAGGTCTCAGTAGTCTGGGGGGCCGTACAGGTCACTCTCAAAGTCTTTGATCTTCTTTCTGATTTTCTTTAATGGCCGGCACTCTGTGGGTCGTACATTTATGACCCTGTCCTCTGCTGAGCTGGAGTGAGAAGATTTATACTATGCAGCCTTCTACTCTCAGAAAGCAGAAAATTAACCCTTTAATGCAAAAGCAATGTCAGTTGTTCAGCAGTATATTCTGCAAGGGAGACTACGGCATAAAAGGGGGCAAAATTAGTATTCGAGAGGCATTGACAGTGGATGGGAAGGATAGAAACTTTGTGTGCACATAAATGTTGTGAACAAGTTTTCACGGGCTGTCTGGACCCAGATAGAGACGGAAAGGGAAATGTAAATGCTGCTAAAATGTATGCATGGGTTGTAAGGAGAAGTTGGGCAGGGGAGTCCTTAAAGAGGACCTTTCACTTCCTTAAAGATTTGAGTGGGGTTGAGCCAATCTTGAGATTTCAGGATCGTTTTTAAATTCTGATTTTCGACCTTTCACTTCCTTAAAGATGTGAGTATGATTGAACTGATCTTGAGATTCAGGATTGTTTTTAAATTCTGATTTTCGATCATTTTCCAGTCGATCCCGATCGTGAAATTTGCTTGATCGCCGATTAGCATCCGATCTTTCCCCATACCAATCGCTCAACCCTAGTTATCACAAAGTGAAATGTAGGGTTGAGCCGATCTTGAGATTTCAGGATTGTTTTTAAAATCCGATTTTTGATCATTTTCCAGCCGATCCCGATCGTGAAATTTGCTCGATCGCTGATCGGGATCCGATCTTTCCCGATTGCTCAACCCTAGATGTGAGTTATTATTTACTGCTAGAAAGCTGTCAGTGTGCATTGTTGGCTTTCCCAGTATGCACCCGGTGCTGGAGATATTGGTGCTGTTAATTGCATTACTGATATCTCTGCACTGTCAGAAAGGTGCGCCTTACAGCCTATTGTCATCGCTGGAGGAAAGCCCCCACCCCCACCCCGACAGTCTTCTTCCATAGACTTATAGACTTGTACTCTATCAGGGCGACGTTCCTGACAGGCCAGATGCTCTTCTGACTGGGAAGTTAATGCACCGATATCTCCAGGACTGGGGTGCCTACTGGTAAAAGCAACAGTGTGCTGAGTTTACTGCACTGACGGCTTTCTATCAGTATATAATACTGCATTTGTAAGGACGGGAAAGGTCCTCTTTAAGTTATACCCCACGATCCAAGGCTTGGAAAAAGAAATCCCTTTGCTCAACTATAGTCAATTCTGCCTCTGGGGTTGAAAGAAGAAAAGAAAATACTGTGCAATGGCAAAGTAACACTTGTGTATTTATAAAATAATGTGAAAACCAAGACCAGAGCTACATTGTCCTCCAGTTGGACCTGCCAACTAACATCACATCAATAGCATTTGCAAACATAATGGACAAGTACAGTAGTTCATTCAGAACAGGAAAACAATGTTTTATACAATATGTATATAAGTCTATATCTATATTATTATTCGTATCATTCCATTAGAAATCTGCTACTCCTGACAGAATGTGATTCCTCAAATCTGCTGCAAGAGCTGAATGATCTTCACTGGTTTCTTTTGTATATGGAATGTAACCTTTCACTTGCACTATGTATTATATGTATTATAGACATCTCTGTATTATGGACATGAAAGGACTTCATATCTCACAATGTGGAGCTTCAATGTACTTGATTCTACTCTAGAAGCAAAACTGTACATTAGATCCTGATCCAAATTATGTAACAAGTTTCTTATAGTTATCCTTTAGTGTGAATGCAGCCTCTGTATCTCCTATTCTTCTGCTTATGAGTTACAGTATAGGTACACCAAATTACATCACTAACTCTATTGATCATTCATGACTGGGGCTACTAGGGAAATTAACAGCTGGGGTCAGAATTTTGTCCAATTCTAGCCATAGCGACAGACTATAAGTTAGCATCTCATACATACATGTACAACAGCTTGTGCAAAACCCCTAGTGGCCATATATACAGCACATGTTGCTATTAGAGATGAGCGAATAGTATTTGAAACTCTAGTTTTTCGAATACGAATAAATGGAAGCGGCTGAACATCAAGGGGTTAAGTGCTGGTGCCGGCCACTTCCATTCATTCCTATGGAGCGAGGTATTCGAAAATAGAGTTTCGAATACTATTTGCTCCTCTCTAATTGCTATAGCTTGCTGGTTGTAAGTTATTTTGCACAACACATTTGCCAATAAAACATGTCCATGTCCCAGTAGACACTCCGGCCCAATCAGTAATGAGTAGAGATGAGCGAACAGTAAAATGTTCGAGGTTCGATATTTGTTTCGAGTAGCCCCTCAATATTTGACTACTCAAATCGAATATCGAACCCTATTATAGTCTATGGGGGAAAATGCTCGTTTCAGGGGTAGGCAACGTTCGATCAAATTATACTTACCAAGTCCACGAATGAGGGTTGGGCTGGATCCTCCAAGATGTCTTCTCCTTGCAGCGTCCCCACGGCATCTTCCGGCTCTTCATTCACTCTGCCAGGCATCGGGCCTGGGCAGAGCCGACTGCGCATGTCCGCACTACAAGCCTGGCAGAGTGAATTCAGAGCTGGAAGATGCCACGGGGACGCTGCACGGAGAAGACTTCTAAAGGTAGGAGAAGAACCAGCGTTGATTGGCCGACTGTATAGCATTTGGCCAATCAATGCTGGTTCTGCATCGAACTTTTCCATTCGAACAGCAAGTGGTACTCGATCAAGTATGAGTATTTTGAATACCATAGTATTCGATCAAATACCTACTCGATTGAGTACTACTTGCTCATCTCTAGTAATGAGTCTTGAATCTGTTATATTAACGAAAAAAAAATCCTCAAAAAGATTTAAATTGGAAAAAAAAATCCCAATGACGGCCCTTTCTTCTTCCTTGTGCCCCCAACCAGGGCCGGCTCCAGGTTTTTATGGGCCCTTGGGCGACAGAGCCTCAGTGGGCCCCCTTGTAAAGGAGGCGGGGGAGTCGAGACACTGTGCGTCGCAGATGAAGCAAGTGACGTCATGCAGGAGTGTGGCGTCACCAACGCCATACCTCCCAATTTTTAAAGAGTAGAAAGAGGGGCAAAACGCTCTGCGCGCTGCGGCAAATTTGGCTCCACCCACTTTTGTTGATTCCACCCATTCTCATTCATTTATCATGTGCTCCCACACAGTACAATCCTCCTACAGTCACCCGTAAACTATATGCCCCCCCCTCCATCTCTCCCCCAGTTTCATATACACCCTTCCGCTGCCCCCAGTTCTCCCCCTTCATATGCCCACAATTTCATGTCCCCTGTCTCTGTCCCCAGTTTCATGCCGTTCTCTCCCCACCCCTTCATCTTCCCCAGTGTCATGCTGTTCCACCCCCCCATCTGTCCCAGTGTCATGCCGTTCTCTCCCCTCCCCTTCATTTGCCCCCCAGTTTCATTGGGCCCCCTCCATCTCTGTCCCCAGTTTCATGCCATTCTCTCCCCACCCCCTTCATCTTTCCCAGTGTCATGCCGTTCCCCCCCTCCCCTCCCCTCCCCTTCATTTGCCCCCCAGTTTCATTGGGCCCCCTCCATCTCTGTCCCCAGTTTCATGCCGTTCTCTCCCCACCCCCTTCATCTTCCCCAGTGTCATGCTGTTCCCCCCTCCCCTTCATTTGCCCCCCAGTTTCATGGGCCCCCTTCATTATGTTCCTCCTTTATCTTTAATACGAAACAAACACTTACACTCACCTTCCATCACTCACCTTCCATCGTTCCCCCGACGCTCCTCTCTCACTCCAGTCACATACGCGATTAAAGCAGGAGCTGTGAGTTCAGCTCCTGCTTAGCTGCGGCCCGGCTTGCGTGTGTAGGCGCGATGTGATGACGTCATCGCGCCTACACATGCAAGCCGGGCCGGAGCTTTAAAGCAGGAGCTGAACTCACAGCTCCTGCTTTAATCGCCTACGTATTCAGCTCATCGGCGTACGCACGCCGATGAGCTGAAATCGTGACAGGCAAGTGCTGGGGCGGGCAAGTGCCGGGGGGCCCCCAGAGGCTCTGAGGGCCCCGGCACTTGCCCGACTATGCCGTGTGCTGACGCCGACCCTGCCCCCAACCGATGTATTTCTAGAGCCATTCTAAATACGGCAGCCCGAATTCAATCAGATTAATTTACCATGATAATTCACCTTCCATAAATCATGTTAAAACATTGCGCTCTTCATTTTTCTGCATTACTAGCTAATAAGCATGTAGCATGAAGCAGGCAGACGCTGGAAGTACAAAAAGCTATCATTAAACTACAGATTTTTTTTTGTTTATTTCTTTATCATAAAACTAGGTAACAAAACAAAAAAACAAAACAAAAAAAAAACGGAATAAAAAAAAACAAAACAAAAACGCCGCTTGGCAGCAAAAAAGCCATTGCAAAGATTGCTAGTTATGGCGAAGAACGTCCTCACCAAATCATTTCTCTTTTAATTATTGAGCTGCTGCCGTTTGCATATAAACAGCTGCTGCGAATGTCACATGCAAATGAAGCCGGGGCGGGGGGAAGGGGACGGGGGGCACAGAACCGAAACGTAGTGTTTCGCCATTTATTTATTTATATTTCCTATTGCGGTGAATATGCCACTACAGACGGGTTCTTATAATAATACCATCTTGCAATTCTCTAAGCACTGTACAGACTAAAGTGCATCACACCGCCATTAATCCCACTTATCATTCTGACAGCTTAGTAATTACACCGCTGCTATAGCCAGGTAGGCCTAATAAAATATCAACTGCTGAGTTAGAGTACATGCCAGAGAGATGTTTTATTAAACTTGGGGGGTTGATCATCAAGTGACATTACTGTTGACCTATTTTTCTATTTGACAATAAATTATACTTTGACCATGCCATAATAGATATTACAAAGTGCATTTGCCAAATAGAAAAAGGTAGCGCATTCCACAAGCTAAGCAAACGGCATAAATAAGCCCACGCCAAAATGTTATTACCTAAATTGTATTAAATGATTGATAACGCGAGAAATCCCATCTGTACACTGTAAGGGAGAGTAAAGCAAATGGTAACAACCACGGATTCCCCATAATGTTTCCATTTAAAGGGATCCTATCATTTAAACCCATTTTTTTCTCACTAAGACGTAGGAATAGCCTTAAGAAAGGCTATTCTTCTCCTACCTTTAGATGTGTTCTCCACGCCGCCGTTCCATAGAAATTCAGTTTTTTGCTGGTATGCAAATGAGTTCTCTCACAGCACTGGGGCGTCCCCAGTGCTGCGAGAGAACTCTTCAGCGCCACCTCCATCTTCTTCAGGAACATCCTCTTCATGCGTCTTCTTCCGGCGCAGGCGGTGAAACTTGTAGGCCTCTGGCAGAGCCGACTGCGCATGCACATAGGCCACAAAAAAATGGCTGCTTACTTACTTATTGGGGATGCCCCCAGTGCTGTTTGAGTGCTGGGGACGCCCCTAGTGTTGCAAGAGAACTCATTTGCATACCCTTGAAAACCGGGATTTCTACGGAACGGGCGGCGCAGAGAAGACGTCTAAAGGTAGGAGAAGAATAGCCTTTCTTAAGGCTATTCCTACGTCTTAGTGACCAAAAAATGGGTTTAAATGATAGAATCCCTTTAAGGGCTAGTTCACATGTTGGGGGCCGCGCGGGTTTTGACACAGAGAGAGACGCGGCAAGCCGCGTCTTTCTCTGGTCAAAACCCGCCTGCCACGACCATCACGGTCGCGGCTTTCCCCTCCGTAGCCGGCTCAAATGAATGAGCCGACATCAGTAAAACCGATATGCAAATGAACCTCTCTGTGCACCCTGGGCGTCCCCCGAGTCATCGTGCACCCCAGCATCATAGTTTGATAACGCCTTCTCCTTTGCCTCTGCTCCTGTGATGCCCTCCTCCTCCGTAGATGTAACCACCTCCATGCTCTGTAGTCTTGATCCTGAACTTTGAAATCTCAGGCATGCGCAGTAATGTTCCCTTCTGAGTGCCATTGTCTTGTGCACTTTCTTCCATTGTCCACAAGAAAATGGCATTCGGGCATGTGCAGTAGCGCGCAGAAGTGAGCATTACTGCGCATGCCCGAGATTTCAAAGATCAGGGTCAAGACTACAGAGAATGGAGGCGGTTACATCTACGGAGGAGGAGGGCATCACAGGAGCAGAGGCAAAGGAGGGGGCATTACAAAGGTCAGGGGGGTGCACGATGGCTTGAGGAATGCCCAGGGTGCACGAAAAGGCTCATCTATATATTGGTTTTACCGATATGTAAAAAAACCAAGGGGTCTTTTCCAAATCTAATAGAAGCACCTGAGTAGCCTTTGTAAAGGCTATTCAGCCATATCACTATCTCTAACGACGATTTCCAAATGATAGAGCTCCTTTAAATAAAGCTTTTTCGATTCGTCTTTCGATACTCTGGTTCAGCTCTTATTAAGAGATTGGAAATTGTGGATTGTTTTTTTCAAAGATTGGAGTCATCGAAAAGTCGAAAAGCAAATGTATAAAATGGATAAGTAAAAGATAAGTGAGCAATTTTACGAAATAATCGCAGAATGTCAAATTACACTTTTAGAGAGTTAACACTTTCAGTGATTTTTTTTATTTTTTAAGTTTTTTTAGAAGTCGTAAAAGTGTATAATGAAATTACAATTACATTTTGGAAATATTTTTGATTCGCTTAGTGCTAGGATGTAAAAGCTGTCAAGGTTTTCAAGAATTAATTTGCATGGTTGTAAAAGTTTGGGGAAGTTTAAGATGAATAATTAAAGTCATGGATAACTTAGGGAACATTCTAGAGAATGCGCTTGTTTTACTGGGATTTTTTTACAAGCATTTTGAGTGATCTTTATTAGTTTGTGACTCTTTGTGCAGGTGTTTTCTTTGTGGTTTTCTGGCATCTAATGGGGCAGCAGCAGTAGTGGCTGCCACAAATCCCAGGATATTCGGGGGCCCAGCGGCAGCCGCTACTGCTACAGATTTTTTTTTAATAGGCCGGTACCTGCTAGAGCAGGAGTAGGGAACGTACGGCTCTCCAGCTGTTGCAAAACTACAACTCCCAGCATGCATACTTGCTCTGCTGTTCTTGGAACGCCCATGGAAGTGAATGGAGCATGTTGGGAGATGTAGTTTCACAACAGCTGGAGAGCCGAAGGTTCCCGACCTCTGTGCTAGAGTAACTCCAGCAGGTAGTGGTCCCTATTTACTTACCCATCATGGCTCCTGTTCATGGCCACCGGTGCTTCCCTTTCTGCAGAGGTGGCTGTGAGCAGGAGTCGGTAAGTGAGGCTGCAGGCCCGCAAACCCCCAAAACACTATCATTAGAGATGAGCGAGTAGTACTCGATCGAGTAGGTGTTCGATCGAATACTACAGTATTCAAAATACTCGTACTCGATCAAGTACTACCAGCTGTTCGAAGTTAAGATTCGATGCAGAACCAGCGTTAATTGGCCGAATGTTATACATTACCAATCAACGCTGGTTCTTCTCTTACCTTTAGAAGTCTTCTCCCTGCTCAGCGTCCCGCGTCCTCTTCGGACTCTGAATTCACTCTGCCAGGCATCGGGCCTGGGCAGAGCCGACTGCGCATGTCCGCTTGTAGTGCGGGCAGCCCAGGCCCGATGCCTAGCAGAGTGAATTCAAGGCCGGAAGAGGACGTGGGGACGCTGCGCAGGGAGAAGAATCCAGCCCGACCCTCACTCATGGACTTAGTAAGTAGAATTTGATTGAATGTTGTGTACTCCTGAAACGAGCATTTCCCCCCATAGACTATAATGGGGTTCGAAACCCATTCGAACAGTCGAACAGTGTGCGGCTCTTCGAATCGGATTTCGAACCCCGAACATTTTGGTGTTTGCTCATCTCTAACTATCATCATACTCAGGGTCTTTTGGGGGAGAGGCTCATGTCAAAAGTTCACCACGAGGCCCCACCTTTCCTAGTAACACCAATGACTATATGCCACTTGTCTGGTGTTAGTTCTATTAAACTCAATGGGCCGCGGTGCCAAAGATGTGCCCCATCTATGGAAGTTTTCAATCATAGAGGGAATGGTACGTTCTCCCCAATGAGAACTAATTCCTATAAAAGATAATAGGCTCATTTATAAACACCTCGCTACAATATCCAGACATCATGTTAATAGCATTACATAAATGTATCCTTGAGTATATAATTCCTTGTTTACTTAGAATATATTCTTTTGATATTTGAGACACCATCTAAGTCAGAAACCATTTAATGATGTTAATGGTAATTTGTGTAGATGTTTTAACCTGATACTAATTAACCCCTCGTTTTAGCGTCTCAGATTTAATGAGCACATAAAGGATCACCATAGTATAAAACAACATTAGTATGTGTTTGCTTTTACAAATGAATGATATACCATCTTAAGGCAGCTTATATTTTTCTTTTAGATTTATTACTAACAGATAGTCATCTCCTTATGGATATAGAAATCAACCTTTAAGTACATTGGGGACGGTGCCTGATTTGTCAAATTGGCCCTAGTAAATGTGGGCCACAAAAAAAATGGCCACTTATATAGTAAGTAACCAGCTATTTTCTTGTGGCCTGTGGGCATGCATAGTGGGGTCTGCCTGAGGCCTAGAACTTTGACCGCCAGTTTCGTAAGAAGAAAACGCGTGAAGAGGCCATTCCTGAAGAAGATGGATGGATTTCTCTCGCAGCCTTGGGACGCCACCAGTGCTGTTTGAGCTCTGGGGACCGCCCCCATTGCTGCAAGAGAACTCAATTGCATACCAACAAAAACGGGATTTATACCGAACAGCGGCGAGGAGAAGACATCTAAAGGTAGGACAAGAATAGCCTTTCTTAAGGCTATTCCTATGTGTCAATGAGAAAAAATTTGATTTTAATGGTCGAATCCCTTTAAAGGAGTTGACTAGTATCTTGTCTGTATTTATCTGTATTCTCTTCCATGCAAATGCAGATATATAGAGATTGTTATCATGAGACAACCCAGTTAACTAAGAGTCGTCTACATTTATTCACACTTAACTAGTTTGATTATGGACTTCAATTCCTCAAACCCGGGGGTGGCCGGAGCATTTAAATTAGGAATGCGGGGGTAGGACCAGGCAGATATAAGGGTAGATAGGTCAGAGATGGGACAGGCTACCATGGGGGGTGGAGAAGTGGATTGTGTTGGGGGATTGTAATAGTTGATAGAGATATCCATTTAATACAACTGAACAGTATAGACAAATCTGGCCATAAAACTTCAAGAATGGACATTTATGGTAATGAAGGTGTAAAATTGGATGGCAATTTACAATGTGTGTTTACAAATAGCAGAAGCCTAGAGAGCACACTGGGGGAACTTCAGGCCTTTGTCCAGAAGGAAACATTGATATAGTGGGTGTAGCTGAGACGTGGCTGAGACGTGGCTGAGACGTGGCTGAGACGTGGCTGAGACGTGGCTGAGACGTGGCTAGCTACCCAACATGATTTGGCTGTTTTTCACAGTTTCATAAAGATAGGGCTAAAAGGAAGGGAGATGGAGTGTGTATGTATGTCAGAATTGGCATGAAAGTGAGTGTGTAAGGGGCAAATGTGGGGGTAGGGTTGAACGATCGGGATCTGGAAATATCGGTTCCCGATAGGCAATCGAGTAAATTTTGTGATCGGGATTGGCTGGAAAATGATCGGAAACCGGATTTTGAAATATCAAGATTGGCTCAACCCTAAAAGTGACTTTTCCCATAGAGAAGCATTGACTAGGGTTGAGTGATCGGGATCGGGAAAGATCGGATCTCGATCGGCGATTAAGCAAACTTCACGATCACGATCGGCTGGAAAATAATCAGAAATCAGATCTCAAGATCGGCTCAACCCTAGTGGCGTGAGATTGTGAAGATGTGGAGTCCTTGTGGGTGGAATTGCTTAAGGATGTGACCACTGATATAAACGATAGACCCCTGCAACATAACTAAGGAGTCAACATTAGATACCCTGATATTGACTGGTTGAACGTGATGGGCATATGTCTTTTTTCAGCTGTTCTAACTATATACCTATGTAATATCACAAAGCCTTTAAAGGCTGAAACTCACCCTTCCAATTGGGAGGCCAGACGTGGACACAAATAGGATAGTTAGCATATTACTTTGTGATAACTCAACATGAAATCTTATCGTTTTTACAAAAGCTGCTTCGCTTGATCCACATATCTGGACAAGTCCAGTTAAGAGGACACATCTGTACTTTTGACAGCAAATATATGCGTGCACACTATAGTGGGATTGTTATACTGTAACAACATATCACCAATCCACATGTCTGATCACTGATTATGAGACCATGTGATAAAATAAGATAATAAGCTATACTTAACCATTTGATCCCCTGCTCCTTCCATTGGCACCATTGCATTGATTTCCAGTGGGCTCTGGTTACCTAGCTATGGCGAAAGGCCTGTATAATCTACATGACTGCTGCAGCCAATGACTGATCTCCATGTTCTACTGAGAGAGATATGGAGAATATCAACACTGCAGTCAAGTAATCTGGTCTGGGATAAAATGGGTGAGTATAACGTATTTTCTTAATTTATCGTAATTCCGGCTCAGGGATACAGTAACATTGCGATTTCCTATCTCTACCATTGTGACTCTCTAGATCAACTAAACACCAAAATCAAACAGCACCTATAATGGGAACCTAGATTTATTTACCTCCTATATTATACGGTTTACAACCCCTTTAATTTTTAATAAAACGCACTCCGGAGTGCTATTATCATACCGTACATATGATAAATGTGTCACTTCCAGAGCTTTTGTTTAAATGGAATAGCAGTATTTTTTCCCCGAAATGGGAACACGTTGCCTTGCGAGGACGTTTTATTCCGTAGGTCATCCTACCTCTTACCTTACTATAATACACCATTTTTTTTTCAAAGGCATTAATTTTCCGTAAAAGCAATGGCTTCCATCTGTCACTCTAAACATTTGTGCTCAAGCCACATGCTTTGGAGTGTTTTTTTTTTTTTTTTTTCCCTCGATTCACCTGCTCTGTTCACGGCAATAGTGGTCTTCTACACATATGAGACAGCTGTTACATTATGTTCAATATCCTTTTGATCCTTTATAGACCTTGGGGAGAGAGGGTTGACAGAGCTGACGTTCTTTATTATAGCTTTCCCTGCACACAATAATCTTCTTTCACCTGGAATATTCTCCCTGTAGTGCTGTAGATTTTTTGACTTATATCCAGAATCATTTGTGCTTCTTAGTAAGGCAGAAGTTATTTTCTGTAAGATACAGGCACAGTATTGTGCGAATTAGCTTGAAAATGAGGAAACACCTGTTGTCTGTTCTTCATAATGTCAAGGAGGTTCCTCAAGGAGACAAATCCGAAAGGTGATTTTATTTTAACCATTTTGTGCTGTAAAAAGGCAACGTTAATTACGTTCCAGGCTAAAAAGGAAAAGGTGACCTTCTGTTATCCTAAAGCCTAAATCCTGCCGTCTGAGGCGTAGAATCCAAAGGAAAAAACTTGCAGATTTAGCTGCCTTGTCACATTGATATGCAGAACTATTGCTATATATTAGATATTCCATGTGATGGGGGTAGTTTTACATTATTGTACAGGTCAGTATAATTATCACTGGATTTTCTTATCAACTTACAAAGACCCTCAAGTTGGACGGGATCTTCGGAAACCTGTCCACATTGGATTTATCCATATTAGACATGCTAGATCATGGGCACAACCTACCTACAGTCTACAATTGTGTTCTACGTAGACCTGAGACATCTATGGGACCCCCATGTTTAGAACTCCACGGAGCAGGAAATTAGGTTGCAAGGTGGCCATATATGTATGTACTTCTCTCCATTATAGTTTATACGATTGGTGGCTGTTTTCGTGAGGTTGTCCGACCAATGTGTTCTAATTAAAGGAGATCATTCACAAGTTCACCAATTCCAATTATGTGTATCCTTCAATAGGTGTCGATCAATAAGTTATGGCACAGTTGATTCCATGTGTACTGGAGTCAGAGGAGAGACACCTACCAAAGGATGCGAAGAGTTGGCAGAAGTGGTGAAAAATCCTCTGTAATGGGACTTTGTAATATACCTTTTTAATGAAGATGCCCCAATGTCTAGGTTTCAGTCCCATTCTGAAGTCCACAAAGCACCAATTCTGGTTTTGTCCTGACTAGGGTTGAGCAATCAGGATTATACCTACGTCTCTACAATATGTCAGAAAAGAACAGTAGAAACCATTTCTACATTCAAATGGGGGGCAGATGGGACCCCATTCTCATAATGAGTGGGCTGCCAGCAATAAGGAATGTCCATACCTCCCAACCGTCCCGATTTCCGCGGGACATTCACGATTCCGGTGACATGTCCCGTGGTCCCGGTTGGAGGGAGGTATGTCCCGATTTCAACTCAGATCTGCATCCAGCTACTGGCTTGTAGACGCGATGTGATGATGTCACATCGTGTCTACAACTGTGCGGCGAGGGAGCGAAGGAGAAGGTAAGTGTAATGTGGAGGTGGAACATGAAACTGGGGGCAGATGAAGGAGAGGACGGCATGACACAGGGGGCAGAGATGGGAGAACATGAATCTGGGGGCAGAGATGGAGAGGACATGAATCTGGGGGCAGAGATGGGAGGACATGAATCTGGGGACAGAGATGGGGGACATGAATCTGGGGGCAGAGGTGGGGAGACATGAATCTGGGGGCAGAGATGTGGGGACATGAATCTGGGGGCAGAGATTCGGGGGACATGAATCTGGGGGCAGAAATGGAGAGGACATGAATCTGGGGGCAGAGATGGGGGGACATGAATCTGGGAGGAGAGATGGGGGGACATGAATCTGGGGGAAGAGATAGGAGGGACATGAATCTGGGGGCAGAGATGTGGGGACATGAATCTGGGGGCAGAAATGGAGGGGACATGAAACTGGGGGCAGAGATGGAGGGGGGACATGAAACTGGGGGCAGATGAAGGGTGTATATGAAACTGGGGGAGAGATAGAGGGGGAATATATAATTTACGGGTGACTGTAGGAGGATTATACTGTGTGCGGGCACATGAAAAATTAATGAGAATGGGCGGAGTCAACACACAAGTGGGCGGGGCTAAATTTCGCTACGCGCGCCGCACATTTTGTCCCTCTTTCGGTTCTTCAAAAGTTGGGAGGTATGGGAATGTCCCACCTATCTTTATTATAGGAAAGTCCCTTTAATTTACTGTATTTTAACTCTAGTGATGGACATAACCCGCAGCACATAATACAATGACTCTGTTCTGACATAGGAGCTAGTCATGGATGGTGGTGCAGGGATTTTTATATATATATATATATATATATATATATATATATATATATATATATATATATATATATATATATCAGTGCATAGCAATTTCTAGCATGTAATATATTTTTTTTTCTGGAAGCGACATTTTTCCATGCCTTTTGCAGCGTCCCTTTAGCCGAGCACTGTACTCCTCTCTCCTGCCTTTTACAGTAGTTTAATTTAGCTTCATAGGAATGAGCTTTCCATTTGGCTTAAATGCTTGAAGTCTTGTCATTAGTTTTAGTTGAAGGGAACATTAGATCGACGTGGTCACTACTGAATATAAATCAGCTCAGGATAGAAAGAGAATCAGAGTCACCCGCAGAGGTCACTGCAGAGCAACCTGCGGCTCATTCTGTACAGAGAGCTGCTCCTAAAACAAAGGATTAGGAAATAAAGGAGCTGCCCCCGGGCTCTGGCCCTGGATTCAGAAGCCGCAATTAATGACAAGAATCAATTTTAACATGTAAAATACTAATTCTGTAATAATCACAATCAGTCAGATATTATACATATAATTATTACTGGATATCAGGTCATAGACCAGAGATTGTATCTGGGTAGCATCAAAAAGAAATGTAATAATCTTCACTTATGAAATTACTGATCACATTATCCAGCCTGGCAATGTATAGTATATCAGCAAACATGACATTATATCTATAATGTATATCACATCATCAGTACACCCTGCCTATATGTTACTGATCATAAGTCCTTATTCAACAGAAAATTGTAAACTACTATCTATCTATCTATCTATCTATCTATCTATCCATCCATCCATCCATATATCATCTATCTATCTATCTATCTATCTATCTATCTATCTATCTATCTATCTCCTATCTATCTATCTATCTATCTATCTCCTATCTATCTATCTATCTATCTATCTATCTATCTATCTATCTATCTATCTATCTATCTATCTATCTATCTATCTATCTATCTACAGTATCCATCCATCCATCCATCCATTAATCATCTATCTATCTATCTATCTATCTATCTATCTATCTATCTATCTATCTATCTATCTATCTATCTATCCATCTATCTATCATCCATCTATCTATTATTGTACATGATATTTGATGAGGTCCTTCTTGGGATCTAAGTAAGGTAAATAGGTACTGTCGATTCTTTGCATAAATCAACACTGCGGCTACTATATGCCTCCTTTGGGCTCTCATCAGGTCGTTTCCCTGCTCCCCATTTGCCTGCCAAAATGACTTCATTCTGTAAACCCCTTCTAAGACAGACTGCACGACTCATACTTGCCTATAATGGTCTGTGGAAAGAGACGGCATAGGAGTGGGCTGGAAGTGCAGGAGATAAGAGAAGAAAGTCAAACTTAGTCTGATGTTGGGGCTAAATAGAAGCTTTCTATAAAGCCAAAACACTTAATCCACCTTCATACAGGTCAGCACTTCTCTGTATACATTATGCATTAATGTTTGCCTCAAAGTACAGTACCACAACAGTGCATTTATAGTGTTAAGTTACATTTTGCTACATTTGCACTTGATACTTCCGATATGCAAGGGTGTTTGACTCAAGTCAAGTAATGTCCACCTCAATGGCTTCTTGCTCTTTTGCTGCTGTCCTATACGTTGGTCCTGTGGTTACTTTCTTGCATTCCACTCCCTATGTATAGAAGACATCAGCAGTGATTTGGGAAATGTAATGGCGGCTATATGCTTCTTGTGGTCAACCAGCCTATACACGAACAGAAGACATTATTCATTGTCGACAGCTCTAAATGAGGAAGGTAGACATGGAAAGAATTTATTACAAAATGCTTTTATGACTTGTGTTACGGAGACAGAACCATATTTTGTATCCTTTAAGTTTATATAAATGGCTCCTTTTTGAAAGCCTAGACCTTGGTTTGTCCATATAGCAGATAAATAGACTTGGAGAATATACTGAGCGTCTTCATTTTTTTCCTTTGTTCCACCTCATACATCTAAGGAATTAGAATCATCATCAAAGTTTCCCTTAATTTAATTCCCGCTGCCATCATACGATAACCTCAGTGTTGTCATTCTATCTCCTCTTTGCAAGGACAACAATAAATTCTCTTTCAAGAGGAGATCCGCTCTTCAGCTGAATTTTAAGTGTCATAATGGAAATGAGGTCAACCTTATTTAATATTGCACATCAATATGATTTTCACATGATGAAATTAGACAGGAGTGATAAACAGGGTGAAATATTAATATGTCTTTTGTTCTGATATTGAGATGCCGGGATGATGTGACTTGTACTGTATGCGGAGATCGCTATAATATATCTCTCACTGACACTCCGCTTTCGGTACAAATTCGATTAGGGGTTTTCTTCAAATTGGGTGACCGGACACAAATAGAAATTGCTTTTGTACATTTACTAATAGAAGTTAAAAAAAAAAAAAAACAGTCTTTTTTCTGTCTCTTTTTACTCAATAACAAAAAGTGAACTGAGAGTAATGGCTCGTTTATTCTGAGACACGACGGGACTATCAACAGATACCGCTGATGTCAACCTCTGACCAAATTTTGTCTCTGTGACAGGCCATCTGATAAGCTAAAGTGAAGTTCTCTTTTAATAGGATCCTACAGGGAGTTCACAGCATTTACTACAACACGTACCTTTTGTAAGAATTTTTCTTTTAAGTAACCAGCTTTTGAAAAAAAAACAACACAATTTTGCGATATTATGTCACAACGTGATGAGCTATATAGGTGTCTATATATGGCTACCCAGTGGTAGTGTTGTGAATTGCAAACTTATAAGAGATTTCCTAGCATGCATCGGTATTGCATTAGTAGAGATGAGCGAGTAGGTAATCGATCGAATACTACGGTATTCGAAATACTCGTAATCGATCGAGTACCACTTGCTGTTCGAATGTAAAAGTTCGATGCAGAACCAGCATTGATTGGCCGAATGCTATACAGTCGGCCAATCAACGCTGGTTCTTCCCCTACCTTTAGAAGTCTTCTCCGTGCAGCTTCCCCGCGGCGTCTTCCGGCTCTTCATTCACTCTGTAGTGCAGGCATGCGCAGTCGGCTCTGCCCAGGCCCAATGCCTGGCAGAGTGAATGAAGAGCCGGAAGATGCCGCAAGGACGCTGCACGGAGAAGACTTCTCGGAGGATCCAGCCCGACCCTCACTCGTGGACTTAGTAAGTATAATTTGATCGAATGTTGCCTACCCCTGAAACGAGCATTTTTCCCCCATAGACTATAATAGGGTTCGATATTTGATTCGAGTAGTCGAATATTGAGGGGCTACTCGAAATGAATATCGAACCTCGAGCATTTTACTGTTCGCTCATCTCTAAATTTGACTCCTCAACCAAATCTGTGCTATAATAATGGTCAACCAAATCTGTGCTACGTTAATGGTAGCTCCATCTGTCCAAGGCCCATTTTCTCTCACTGATTGGATGTAAGGACTGTATTATGTCCTTTGATCGGGTGCTGCCCTTCCCTTCTCATTGATTGAGTCATTTTCAGCCTCCACCGTGAATTCTGTCTCATTTGACGGAAAGAATAAAGCGACATACAGTGCTATCCTTCTCATCCAAATAACAGGCAACGCAACATAATAGACAGTACAATATAGTCAACATTGAGCCATGGCTCCGTTATAAACAGAGATGACAATGTAGATGTGCAGATAGAGAAAGGGGAACCACAAGATTCTGGAAGGGGAGGTTACCAGTTCCCTCTATTAAAGAGTATATTACTATGTTTCTTGTATATAGAAGAGACTTCATCTCCAGAGAAACCTCAGTGTTGCCACCCACTTACTATGGATTTAAAAAGAAAAAAAAAAGATAAGCATAGCATGCAATGGCTTGATACACGTGCAACAATGTGTAGGATTCTTGTCACTGGACTCTGCCAGTGATATCATTTACTTGCTCTGTTTTAGAGTATGACACATATGTAGAGAGTTGGGCACTCACACATATACAGTGGATCTTAAGGCCGAGGTTCCACAGGCTGGAAATGGTGCAATTTGCCCAAGGCAGAAACGCCATGGGAAAGATTTACAGTAGCTGCAAAGTGGATAGGATTCATGGGAATCCCATGCCCACTTTACGTTTAAAACCTCACTGTGGACATGCTGCAATTTCCAAAACCGGCACGGTTTTGGAATCCACAGCATGTCAATTATATCTACGAAAATGCCAGCAGCATTATATGAACATCCTATGGATTTAAATTTTTGCTGGTTGGGGCCACTGCAGGGAAATTGAACACTTATTCACAACAATGGGAACATTCTGATCAAAAAGGTTTGTCCAAAGGATGGACTGAAGAAGTCCTTAGTGCCTGTCTCTGAACATTTGGGAGGTCTAGAGATACATTATGTACCTCCAGTAGATAGCAATATCAACTGTATTTCTAGACAGAATGCACAATTCAACTACATTTAAGTCTTCTACTAGAGATGAGCGAATTTATCAAAAATTCAATTCGGCAGCTTCACCAAATTTTTTTAGATACAATTCGATCTGAATTAATTTGCGGTGAATCGTGTTAAAAAACAGCTATTGTTTGGCGGCAGAGAGCCTATATAGTGGTGTAGGACACTGTGCCTTGCAGTGGTTTTTAGTGATATCCCACTAGGGAACCTGGACCGGCAATGCTCTGATCACTGAATCAGCACTATAGACTGTAATACTTATCTATTACAGTCTACAGAGGAAGTCAGCCTGTGCCGATGCATATGCTGACTTCCTCTCTTCTGGGCAGGATCAACCAGGTTCTGGGGGCTACTAGCAGCCTAGGGATCACTTTTCAGACCCCGGGCTGCCAAGGATGTTTATCATCACCCCCCCTCCCACCCGATCTCACCAAGGGGGGATCCCAGGGGGGAAATGTAGCCTGCATCAGAGACAGTTGAGTATGAATTTTTTATTTTTTCCAATGCCCCCAACTCATTTTAAAGTTAAAAGCATTGTCCATTTTTGTCCTGGACATCTTCTTTAAACCTTTAAAAAATTGCAACACAACCTCTGGATGACCACTGTATGACCACACCCAGATACGGAAAATATAGATATCTTGTGACAGAATATCGAGAAATCACAAAAGATGAGTAGCTCTGTTAGCTGAGGAGCTAAGAGGAAAGTCAAGGAAGGACACATTTGTGTGAAATCTAATAACTCACAGAACTTGTGGTCTAAACTACAAGCATTAGTACATATAATATAAAGAACTATCTCCTCATAAAAAAAACTATCCACAAATGAGACGGTCATGGAGTAGGTCAACCTAATGCAATCTAATTAAATAAAATGTTAATTGCTTTGGCATTTTATACGATATGAAGTCACACAATTCCCATAATACATTTGACATTACATATGAGTAAGATGTTGATATAGTTACAAGAAAGAGTTAACTATTAGAGATGAGCGAGTAATACTCGATCGAGTAGGTATTCGATCGAATACTACGGTATTCGAAATACTCATACTCGATCGAGTACCACTCGCTATTCGAATGTAAAAGTTCGATGCAGAACCAGCATTGATTGGCCGAATGTTATACAGTCGGCCAATCAAGGCTGGTTCTTCTCCTACCTTTAGAAGTCTTCTCCGTGCAGCGTCCCTGTGGCGTCTTCCGGCTCTTCATTCACTCTGCCAGGGATCGGGCCTGAGCAGAGCCGACTGTGCATGTCTGCTTGTAGTTCGGGCATGCGCAGTCAGCTCTGCCCAGGCACGATGCCTGGCAGAGTGAATGAAGAGCCGGAAGACGCCGCGGGGACACTGCAAGGAGAAGACTTCTCGGAGGATCCAGCCCGATCCTCACGCGTGGACTTGGTATGTATAATTTGATCGAACGTTGCCTACTCCTGAAACGAGCATTTTCCCCCCATAGACTATAATAGGGTTCGATATTCAATTCGAGTAGTCGAATATTGAGGGGCTACTCGAAACGAATATCGAACCTCGAACATTTTACTGTTCACTCATCTCTATTAACTATCATGAGATCTTATACATTTTTGGATAGAATTTAATTGTAATTTGTAAATTAATTTCATTAAATGTAACTTTTGATTTCAAAATACCAACTGTAAATTTCCGTCTTTGCCAACTTGTTATCCAAATGAAACTTTGCTTCCTAAAACTTTTTTATTTTTCACGTAAACAGTCAGGTAACCTGATAGCCAAATAGCTTAATGTGCCAACTATTCGCCCAGTGACTTCGGATAATAATGACAAATGCCTTAGCCGCCTTGGTGCAAACATATGTTTGTAAAATAAACGCTCAGATGGCAACATATGTTTCGAAGTGTACACGCTGATCAGTGTCAGTGCGCTCGTGTCAAAGGATAAACAAGTGTTCTCTCATCTAATTAAGCCATAAGTTGTCTCTTAAAACTTTCAAAGCCTCGGATCTCAAAAATAATATCGCTAAAAGCAAAATGGAAACATTCACAGATCCTATTTGTAAACGGGCAGTAAATAATCACATTAACACGGTCTAAATGCAATCTATGCACCGCAGCAGAAGGCTGATCAGCAGGTAGGCGTCATACGCTAAGCTCACTTTTGGCATATATTGTGTTTTTAAAGTGAGTGTAAAGCTATCTATCATTTAATGTTTATGTATTCAGTTTGAATGGCAACAATTCACATTTGGTAATTATAGGAAAAATTTATAGTGCACAGCATGGGTGTAGCTTTCGGGATAGCGGCTGATATGAGGCTCAGCAACTAAGGAAACTCAATGCCACTTAAATAGAGGTAGCAGTTGCACCTGGACACTGGATTAAATGTACCTTGGCAACAAATAGACGACAACTGTATTATACATGGTACAGGGTAGTGTAGATGGGGGCACTCTGTTTTTTGATATTTGGAGATTCAGATTTTGCTTTTTCATTTTGAGGTAGGGTGGATAAAATAGTACAGTAGGGAAAGGCAGGAAAATTAAGAAAATAGAGAGTTTAATAGAGAAGTTGTGAAAAAATGAAAATAATAATAATAATAATAATAATATTTATTATTATTATTATTATTATTATTATTATTATTATTATTATTATTAAAGTTGTATAGTTTTTTGTTACCAGTTAAAAATCACTTTGAAAACTTTTATTACTTGGGCTTCTGATACACAGTAGATTATGGTATCTGAACCCTTCAGTCTTGGCCAACTCTCTAATATCTATGGGGTCCTTCTATTCTCCAGTGGCAGATGTTGGAAGAAACTCAGATTGCCCATGTTACCCTTGATTCACATCTGCGTTTGGTAATCCGTTCGGGTAGTCCGCATAGGGACCGCAAGAACGGACTTGAACGCATTTGCAAGCGGTGTGCAATGAAAGCATGTGCACCCCATAGACTATAATGGGGTCCATGTGCTTGCTGCGAGATCTCCGCACAAAACATGTGGACAGAATAGTAGATTGGGAAGTACTTTCCTGTTCACATGTTCCCTGCGGAGACCTCGCGGCAAGCACACAAATCCAATTATAGTCTGCTTTCACTGCACACTGCTTGCAAATACATTCACTAGTCCGTTCATGGACGTCACCAGGCGGACTCCCCCGAACGAGGCCTTAGACTTTAGCAACCCTGATCCTTTTATTTTAGAGTAGATAAGCTGTTACCTGCACTGACAATGGATTATACCCATTGAAAATGCAGGCACAGTTACATGAGCCAATTGTGTAAGAGTACTACGGGAAATAGATGGTCGAGGAGGAAAAGATGTTAAACAGCCATCAGAAGTTTATGGACAGCTTTCATAGATGAGATTTCATAGAATAGCAGAGAATGAGAACTGGGGATTCCAATAGTATATTATTAGTATTACTATTAGAATTCTTCTTACTATCAATTCCCTTGAATCCCTTGTTTATGGGATTTGATAAGTGATGGACTGTTTTATTGTCCTTGATTGTTGGACAGTTAAGGAAAAACATAAAAAATGTATTTTTGGAGATTGATATTGGTCTCAGTCCTCAGCAGGTTACATATAATCTGCATGAATATAAATTATCCATGAAACATACAATGCATCACTGCTTTTATAGACAGTGCTATAACTGGCCAAGAGATAAGCTACAGGCTTTAGTGTCTACCATAGTACACAAAGGTATTTTCTGAGGGTTGAACCTGCTAAAATAAAACTTTCTTCTATTGCTGGAGCCTTGTAACCACTCACAATCGATCACTAGGCTTAATGGGGTTGTCAAGGTCTGGAAAAAAAATGCAGTCATTGGGTTGAGCGGTAATGCCTCCATGAATACATGGAGCATGGAGTACAGCACTGGCCACGGAAGCCAGTCATTGGCTTATGTCACATGCTCACGTGTGGCTCATCACTGTAAAACAGTGGTTCTTAACCAGGGTTTGATCGAACCCTAGGCTATATGCACGGTTCATTTTGTGTACCAGTGAAAAACATATACCTATGTCTTGAATTTGGAAAAAAAATCATATTTGATATATCACTAAAGAAGGGTTCGGGGAATTTCCATATGAAACTGGTGGGTTCGGTACCTCAAACAAGGTTAAGAACCACTGCTGTAAAACAAGAAACAACGACCAGTGAAGAACACTCAACAATCCAAGATCCAAGATAACTGCAATAATCAAGCTGATAAATTTAACACGTTTACCATCTGACAAAAGTTGAAAACCTATAACCCTAAAAGGGGCACCAATAAAATATGGGCACAAAAATGACAACTGCAAAACACCTTGTTCAAAGCACCTAAAAGACCCAGTACAATAACAATAAAACTCATGGTCTTACCATTTCCATGAAATTACTTACTGATACAAGGACCAGTAAGATCACAGAGTATATTAGTAGTATTTTTGGCGAGATGTTTTGCAGTTGGCATTTTTGTATCCCTATTTTAGTGGTGACCCTATTAGCGTTCTTTGCAATTAGTTTATCGTTATAAGTTTAATAAACGTTGCATTTTATTGTTCACCCTCTTTTTATTGTACCACACTGCCTTAGCTTTTGGTATGTTCTATTGTATAAATCATGGTAAAAACTCGTATAACCTTGCAGACTTTCATAATTTCTGTAATATTGGATATCAGTGTAGTTCAGGGGATGCGGATCCCACTCTTGTGGCCAACTGACAATGTACAGGAGGGACCTGAGGCTTGGTTCACATCTGCATTTGGTATTCCTTTCAGGGAGCCCACTTGGGGACCCCCCCCCCCTCCTGAACAGAATACCAAATGCATTGACAAGCAGTGAGCACTGAAAGAACACGAGTCCCATAGATCATAATGGGGTCCATTTGTTTTCCCCACAGTCTCCACACCAGTTATGTGGAAAGAAAAGTACTTCATGAACTACTTTCCTCTCCGCATGACTGCACAGAAATCACATGGACCCCATTATAGTATATGGGGTCTATGTGCTTTCCTAAGCTCACCGTTTGTCAATGTGTTGGGTATTCTGTTCGGGGGTACCCAAGCATGCTCCCCAAACAGAATACTGAATGCAGATGTGAACAAGGCCTGAGAAAGGCAGAGTGAGGCAATTAGGGTTGGGCCAATCTTGAGATTTCACAATCGATTTTAAAATCTGATTTCCGATCATTTTTCAGCCAATCACGATTGTGAAATTTGCTCGATCGCCAATCGGGATCCGATCTTTCCCGATCGCCCAACCCTAGTCAATTCTTCTCTATGGGAAAAGTCACTTTTAGGGTTGAGCCGATCTTCAGATTTCAAATTCCGATTTCCGATAATTTTCCAGCTGATCCCAATTGTGAAATTTGCTCGATCGCTGATCTTTTACAATCCCGATCGCTCAACCCTAGAGGCAAGTAGAAAACCCGGGTTCAATGTTGGTGCTCAGTTTGTCCTGGAGTAGAGTTTACCAAGCAGGTCAACAGATCGACTACTGACTACTAGAGCTCACAGCAATAAAATGTGACATTCCAGAAGGAGGCAAAGAAATTTTGGTTCCTGGGAAACTGGCAGTAGAATCCGTGACTTGGGACGGGGTTCCGAGAGAGAGCCTTAACAAACCCAACAAACAAGAGTGAGACTGCCTTTACCCCAGCCAGTGGCTATCGGCTAAAGAAAACTTTTTCTAAGTTTCCATGTTTCCAAGTACTTCCACATTATCACAGTTGCAGTAAAGCAAATCTAAACTCCAATAACTCAACGTGACGTGCCGTATTAATATACCGAATAATATCAAACTTTGTGCCTAACTATTTTAGATTATTTGCAATCCTTACTCTCGGTACATAAGATCATAAGGTCCTAAGTAACAATCACGGGTCACTTGTACCTCAACCTTTACAAATGTTAGCTTCAAGGAAAACAAAATTATGAATCGTGGCCAGGACCATTTTTCTCCGAGCGGTTTATGGCTGAACTTCAATGATGGGATATTAAAACAACTCGATCGTTCGGCGTAATGTGAAGCTTAAAAAAAAGACAAGTCTATGGCTTTTTGTGGAACAAAATCTATCTGTATCTTTTTCTTTTTTACTAACATGCTCCTATTGCTACCTTACATGTCAAAGGAGGCAATTCAGCAATAAAGATTTTCTTTCAACAGCTCTGGAGTCCCCTGTGCAACACATTCACTCGTTAAAAGCAACCGCACTGTCCCTTGATTTATGGCCACATTTACTGTATTTCCCATAGAAGGCAGAGTCATTGTGAACAAGGCATTTAGGTCTTGCTGATTGTAACACTGACAATGTTAGTCCCAACAAATATCTCTCTATGGCTTTTCTCCCTGTGAAGTGATTTACATACATCCTTCTTCTGATAAGACGTTAGTCTATCCGCTGAAGGAATGTGATCTGTAGATATCTCATTTTTTATTGTTATTTTTTTTAGGTTTTTTTGTATAGTCTTTTCCACCTTTGCTATATCGAGTCATAATAGCGTAATTCCACGAAGAGTCTCTTAAAAGCTGTTACCTTCCAGGTGTGATTGTTGTAACCCACACACATACATTTAGAAGTACCAAAACCACTTATGGTATCTGACAGATCCAATCACATTTTCTCTGACACTCTTTATATAGAAAGCTGTATTATTATATATTTTTTTTAGTAGAGTAACACTTTTTTATAACAATTTACGCTCCCAGACAATTGCGGAGTTAATGTACATAAGGAAAAAAAGACTAAATGTGTTTATATCCCATGATCGGCACTAAGTCTGGTATAATGTTTTTTTATCTTCTTATTTTTTTCTTTAAGAATGGAAAAATAAGTAATACAGTTTAATGCAGGCAGTTATTATTTTGTATATATTTAGTGCAATATCATGGGTGTTTTATGGTTCCTAGTTTATGCAAAGAAATATATATATATATATATATATATATATATATATATATATAAAAAAATTTTGTATAGATGGATATATACATTATTAGTAGGGTTAAGCGAACACAATCTTTTTAGGTGGGATTGAGATCGGTACTATTTCCCACAATGCTTTGCTTAGCCTTCACACTGAGTATTCGCTCTGCTCATTCTGAGTGGAGTGTATACTCAGTGTGAAGGCTCCGCTGCGGTTTCATAGAAATGAATGGAAGCAGCCAACACACAGCTTTAACCCCCTGCTCGCCGGCTGCCTCCATTCATTGTAATGGGAGACTAAACGAACATCTCTAGTAGCTACTTACCTTCAGAGATGGCTGCTCCGGTGCCTGGTGTTCTCCTTCGCCTCGCTGCCACTCCACGCTTCTCTTCTCGCCTCACTGCCGCCGCCTCCCAGGTTAGTGTTTAAAGAGCTGGGAAGGCGGGGCTTGTGGCTTAGGAGAGTGTGGGCAGGTACAGGGCGGGGAGACATCCGCCCACACTCTCCTAATCTGGGAGGCAGGGAGCAGCGAGGTGAGAAGAGCAGCGTGGAGCGGCAGCGAGGCAAAGAAGAACACCAGGCACCAGAGCAGCCATCTCTGCAGTTAAGTGGACACCAGGGGGGACTAAGTAGCCAGAGGATTAAAAAAAAATCCTCTGGCTACTTATTGATTCACTACAGAGTGTGGATTCTAACAATTAAAGCGTTCAATTGTTAGATTCCATGCTGTATAGTGAATAGGATTGCTTTTAAAATCCGATCTCCAATTAATAAAAAAAATCCCATTGACTTGCATTAGGATCGGAATTGGGATCGAGATCGGGTTCGAATGTAAAAAGGTTCAGATATTGGATTTTAAAATCGATCCTGAAAAGTCAAGATCGTCTCAACCCTAATTATTAGTAATTAATTTATTTATTAAAAAATAATTTCCATAGTCTTTTCCATTTGAATTTGCATTTCCCACAAGCGATTTAGTACTATTTAATAGGATATCAGATTTTTACAATGTCTTGTTTGTTGCAGGTACATTGCCATTGCAGGTACTTCTAGTGTAGTTCACTTAATTTTTTTCTGTAATTTTTGGCCCTATTTTGTATAAATATTATGACAAAGTATTTTTCTATAAATATTACTAAAAGTAAAGTCATATTCATGCTGAAAACCAAAGCATGATAAAGCTATAAGCTGTCCATAAGACAATGATCAATTGCAGTAACATCAATAACTTGTCTCCAAACCCATGACTGGCAATTTTGAAAGCTCTCTTGCAAGCATTTCTCAAGCGACGATTGGTCAAAATGTGCAAAATCATCAATTTCAGCTAAATTCCATCTATATGTGTATGGGCATTTTAAGAGCCAACAGGGGCGTGACGATCGTGGTCCAGAGAGTGTGTCCTGGCAAAGTACAGGGCTTGTGGCCAGCTGGAGATGGCCAGAGCCTGGTACCACTATCACAGTGGTCGGGGAAAGCCTGGTTCCCCAATCGCTATACATATTGTAAGCGAAAAGGGGCCCCGGCAGGTCACCAAGCCCCTTTTCAATAGATACTAGCCCAAGGTAGGTGACTTAAAATAATAAATAGTTATACTCACCTCTCCTAGACTCAGCATCATCTATGGTGTATTCCGTCATGTGACGGAGGCCTGAGATGATTCCCCAGTGGTCACATGGAGCACAGCAGAATAATAACGTTAAGTGCATTAGGTAAGTGGGGGGCCTGGACAAAAGTTTGCACACAAGACACTTATTACACCACTGAGAGCTAAGTTAGTTAAATATTGCAATTTCAATGGGATTGGTCATCTCTTATGTGTCTAGAAGCATGTCCACTTTTCTCAGCAGATGATGTACTATAGGAAGAAGGAAGGGTGAGCATATCAAAATTCAACACCCCCAATCTTACTAGGAATAAGCTAAGCCTCACAGGAGAGAGGAGAATAAGTCTCTGCCAGAGGTGTCTTATTTTTACCAAAATTGACAGTACATGTGTATAGGAAAGTCTGGACAAATAGCTGTGGACCTAGTAAGCATTAAGCTCATATATATGGAAAGTGTAAAGTCAGCTTTATGCATACGGCAGCCATGTTCAGGGGATTATACGGCAACATGGAGAGATCATGCAATTCTCAAAGAAATCTAAAATATACAGATACTACTGTATATACTGTAATCTTATCCCCATTAAAGTGAATGGATATGCCAAGGGATATGTATTCAGGTCTTCAAAAGAATCTTCCCAACAGATCGCTCAGCAGAGAGGGAGTCATGAAGTGAATTACTTCTTGTTGTAAGTCGAATTCAGCATAAAACACATAAAATATTCTGCAATACTGCAGCCTTATGACCAACAAGACAAAAACATGAATTACAAAAGACAAAAATTACAATGTAAGGACAATATATAGAAACTAAAAGCCATGCTAAGTTGGTAAAAGTCCCATATTTTGGCCATATTTTGGAGCTATCCTTGTAAAAACTGGGTAAGTCACACAAAATACAGTAAGTGCCTACCTGCTAGGTCATAGTTTAGTCTGAAGTTTCCAAAGTTCTTTTGTGGAGTTTACCACAAAGACCTATCACAGAGAAAACACTTAATGTACAAAAAGCTCTTAGCTGGAGACGAGACAGAAACAACTAAATTGTCTTTCTATAATTCACTTCTGCTGTTATCTACAACATACAGAATAAACTGGGGAAGAAGAGTCACCTTTCCTGCTCACTCCCGGAGGTTATTATTTCACTTAAAACCAGTCTAAAAATATAAATGAAAATTACACCCTAATACTCCAATTAATAGATAATACCAGAGATGTCCCAAACCAATACACAGTCAGGGGCGGTGCCCATTTGTTCAATTTTGTAAAAAAAACAAACAATTTGTAATATTCTCCCATCTTTAACTCTAACCAACTCACATCCGCAGCTTTATCGGTTTGCACCATAATCTTGAAAATTCATTTTGATTTTCCTCAAACTGCCAATACTAAGACTAACAAAACATATACGTGATCAAGACATATCCTCACTTCTTACTCATGTATAACACAAGCTAAAGATGTAGCAAAGTGTATCCTGATGCTAATAACTTGCTGCGGTGTGATTTCTTAACACAGAAGCCGTTAAAAGAGTCAAGTAAAAGTTTTGTGCCTCACTGAGGTTAACACACTAAAGACTCAGTAGATTAGGAGCCCGACTTAGGATCCCATCACTTACCTCTATGGTCAATCTGTAATGGACTAATTCATAACTTACATAACAGACATTATTAATAATACTTTGTTACCGATGCTGTCCACCACCACATCAGTGGAATGGTGTGCAATTTGCAATTCTCATGGTTATAGCTAGTGTGATTTTGTCTGGATAGCCCAGAGCAGCCATCCAGTGACACATCCCTGCTTGCAGGTCACCCTTTTGAGCTTTTTCCTGGGGAAGGAAGGAAGGAAGGAAGGAAGGAAGGAAGGAAGGAAGGAAGGAAGGAAGGAAGAAAGGAAGGAAGGAAGGAAGGAAGGAAGGAATTGTTATCAAAGAACAGGGTTCCTTACTGGGTAGCGATTGAGCAGACCACAGCAGACCGGATATGAGAAGTTCTTTGAGTCCTTGAGACATGCACAATGCTTCGCCTAGTTCAGACTATATGATAACTACCTCCTAGAAACTTGTGTTACCATTAAAGTTTAGTCAGTGTCTCTCTTACAGGAACTAGGTGACACCTCAGGGTCCCTGAAATGCCTCCTTGCTTCAAGATGACCATGCCCTGCATGCAGACCTATGAGCCACTGCTCCTCTACTGCAAGCTATGCGACATCCAATCCCTCTACCAGACAAGTGAACAGGCCCATAAATGATGCCTAGGCAACCCCTGAAGTTAATGGGCATTGTGTAACACAAGAGAACCAATACATGGGACCACACGGTGGCTCAATGGTTAGCACTGCAGCCTTGCAACGCTGGAGTCCTGGTGTTCAAATCCTGCCAAGGGCAAAAAACCATCTGCAAGGAGCTTGTATGTTATCCCCGTGTTTGCATGGATTTCCATCCCATATTCCAAAGACATACTGATAGGGAAATTGTACATTGTGAGCTGTTTAACCAATACATTACACAGTGTCCTATGAAAATGCAATAAAATATTCTACACAACCTAAATGAGAACATTTATTTATAAGTATTCTTTTTAAAGGTGCCATCTGTACACCTTACATCAACAACACAATTTAAGTTACAATTAAATGCGGGTGTATTGTATAGACTATCTCGGGTCCTCAGAATCATGACCTCTTGTTGGCCCACAAGATTTGTGAAAATGCTGAAATACAGAATTTCTGGCCCTTGGCTAAATGCACATACAGTCCTATGAAAAAGTGTGGGCACCCCTATTAATCTTAATCATTTTTAGTTCTAAATATTTTGGTATTTGCAACAGCCATTTCAGTTTGATATATCTAATAACTGATGGACACAGTAATATTTCAGGATTGAAATGAGGTTTATTGTACTAACAGAAAATGTGCAATATGCATTAAACCAAAATTTGACCGGTGCAAAAGTATGGGCACCTCAACAGAAAAGTGACATTAATATTTAGTAGATCCTCCTTTTGCAAAGATAACAGCCTCTAGTCGCTTCCTGTAGCTTTTAATCAGTTCCTGGATCCTGGATAAAGGTATTTTGGACAAACAATTCAAGTTCAGTTAAGTTAGATGGTCGCCAAGCATGGACAGCCCGCTTCAAATCATCCCACAGATGTTCAATGATATTCAGGTCTGGGGACTGGGATGGCCATTCCAGAACATTGTAATTGTTCCTCTGCATGAATGCCTGAGTTGATTTGGAGCAGTGTTTTGGATCATTGTCTTGCTGAAATATCCATCCCCGGCGTAACTTCAACTTCGTAACTGATTCTTGAACATTATTCTCAAGAATCTGCTGATACTGAGTGGAATCCATGCAACCCTCAACTTTAACAAGATTCCCGATGCCGGCATTGGCCACACAGCCCCAAAGCATGATGGAACCTCCACCAAATTTTACAGTGGGTAGCATGTGTTTTTCTTGGAATACTGTTTCTTTTTGGACGCCATGCATAACGCCTTTTTTTATAACCAAACAACTCAATCTTTGTTTCCAAAATGAAGCTGCCTTGTCCAAATGTGCTTTTGCATACCTCAGGCAACTCTATTTGTGGCGTACGTGCGGAAACGGCTTCTTTCTCATCACTCTCCCATACAGCTTCTCCTTGTGCAAAGTGTGCTGTATTGCTGACCGATGCACAGTGACACCATCTGCAGCAAGATGATGCTGCAGCTCTTTGGAGGTGGTCTGTGGATTGTCCTTGACTGTTCTCACCATTCTTCTTCTCTGCCTTTCTGATATTTTTCTTGGCCTGCCACTTCTGGGCTTTACAAGAACTGTCCCTGTGGTCTTCCATTTCCTTACTATGTTCCTCACAGTGGAAACTGACAGGTTAAATCTCTGAGACAACGTTTTGTATCCTTCCCCTGAACAACTATGTTGAACAATCTTTGTTTTCAGATCATTTGAGAGCGGGCTGTCCATGTTCGGCGACCATCAAACTTAACTGAACTTGAATTGTTTTGTAGAAAGAAATGGTCCAAAATACCTTCATCCAGGATCCAGGAACTGATTAAAAGCTACAGGAAGCGACTAGAGGCTGTTATCTTTGCAAAAGGAGGATGTACTAAATATTAATGTCACTTTTCTGTTGAGGTGCCCATATTTTTGCACCGGTCAAATTTTGGTTTAATGCATATTGCGCATTTTCTGTTAGTACAATAAACCTCATTTCAATCCTGAAATATTACTGTGTCCATCAGTTATTAGATATATCAAACTGAAATGGCTGTTGCAAACACCAAAATATTTAGAACTAAAAATGATTAAGATTAATAGGGGTGCCCAAACTTTTTCATAGGACTGTATATAACTAACTATTCTATGACTTGTCCTCTATTCCCTGTCTATGGTCATCCCTATAATAGAAGGACTGTATTGGATAGAGCTGTGCAGTGCTCTGTGCTACCTAATACGGATTTAATAAGCATGCAGAGGCAATCTTTTTGCATTAGATAATGTTAACAAAGTTACAGCGTTTCATCCAGTGAATCTCTCTATTTTTAGATTCCGAGCACATTGCAAAATTCAATTTTACATACGCTCATTTTAAAATCTCTGGTATTGTGCAAGCGCCGAACATCAGTGACCGCAGCATGTTCAATAACACAGTTCTAACCAATTTTATAATGCATTCCCAAATACCTATAATTTCCTCACTAGTGTGCATGACCCTTTTATTTAGAATATATGTGAAATAATTTCTAGTCCGGATGCAGAAAGGCATGATTTAATAAATCAGAAGCAAATTGCTTGGAAATGCTCAGTGCCGTATCAGTGAATTTCACTGATAAAAGAGACATATATGTCCACTTAGAGAAGAGGAGAAGAAGAAAGAGGTCACAGCTTTATAAAGAAATTCATTTTTGTGGCAGTCAAACTTATTCTTGCTGAAAATATCTCCAAGGAATACATTTTTCAAGAGTCAAAGGTTTAAACTAATTTCTAAATTATCTGTCCCTAATCACATGGGCATCTGCTGGGGAACATTCATCTGTTTTGAAAGGCAAGGATTTTCTCTCTCTGCATATTTCATTTGTTTTGACTTATTTCCTTTTTGCACAATCTTTTAAATCTTCCTTGGCTTCAAGGGACGGCCAAGAGAAAATACGGCTTTATAAAACAGAGTGTATTGTATTTTCAAATGAATTCAATTATCCGAGCTTGTTATTTCCAGATATTGAGGGTCATGAACAAATGCCTGCGACTGTCATCGAGCAGCAAACATATCACTTAGAAGAGCAGCGAATGTAGCCAATGTTATAGGCTAAGGGCTGCGAGAACTTAACGGGACATTTATCGGAAACAAAAGGGTCAGTGTGGTGCATGAATTTGTAGATAAACATTAGAAATAGGAACTTGTGTTTGAGGAGTATTAAAGAGGACCTTTCACCACCCGGGGCACATGCGGTGTAATACACCGCTAGAAAGCCGACAGTGCGCTGAATTCAGCATACTGTTGGCTTTCATGATCTATGTGTTATGACCCGGTCTTCGCTATCTCAGCCTGTTAGGTTCAGATGTGGAGTGCTTGAATGGCATTTTGCACGTGAATTGTCCAATGCGCGGTAGGGGAATATTCACAATGGGCATGTGGTCTCTGCGGTTGCACTCTTGCATGGATTGTGCAATGAGCTGCACTGCTGATCATTGCTGTAGTGTGTCTTGGCCTCTGATGGGGTTAAGTTTCTCTGCTGTGATAGGACTCTATACAGGTTGTGGGCGGTTCTGAGTTCTGATATCCAATTGGCCTTCTGAATACTCCTTTTTCTGGCTATTTAAACTCTGCTTTGCATTCTGTCAGTTGCCGGTCTTAATCTTCAGTTCCTTTGTCCCAGACATGGTCGGTCTGTCTGAAGCCTGCTATCTCATCTGCATCTGAGTCCTGGCCCATTCACCTTCCTTGCTGCCTGCTCACACCATCCTGAATTTAAAGGGGTATTCCCACGTCGCATACTCACCAGTCTTCACTGCTGTAAAATCTTCTTTCTCCTTGGTTTCATGCGTCATTTGGTGGGCAGGGTTTCACATGCAACCTGCCGTTTATCTCCGCCCCAAATTAGTGTGTAGCTCCGCCCACTGTATAGTGTGATCCTATGGGGTGGCTGAAGGGCCTGTGATGTCATCAAAGGTCCTCAAACCCTTTATGCACAATATTGGACTATGAAGTACAGGTCAGGTAGGAGCAACTCCATTCTGTGTTACATACAGAGACTGCCTGTCTCTGCCATAATGAACACAATTGAATTAGCTAGCCTGATAACTGGGAGAACAGAAGACGAGTTCAGAAATGAAAGCAGCTCCTCTCCCCTATCTGAGAGCAGGGAGCTAGGTCACGTGGTGCAGACACAGGAATAGCTAGAAACACAGGCTTGCTCCCGTGCACTTAGCCCCTCCCCCCTGACAGCAGGCAAATACATCACTTGACTCATGAGCAGCTAAGTCAGGGCTGTGTCAACAATGAATTGAATAAAGTAGGATAGTGGACAATCAAAGCAGTTTTGCTGAAGCAATGTATTTAGGAAAAGTCTTACACCCACATTAACAAGCAGTATAGATAGGATCCTTGTGATGGGACAACCCCTTTAAGCTAAGTATTGAGCTCCCTTATTCCAACATAGTGTTCCGGGTGCAGTGGACCCTAGTCTTATTTTCTGTTTGGATGTTTGGACTTTTTGTAGGGTTTTTGGTGCGTGCTACTAAGTTCTGTTTTTCCTATCCCTTTGTATAGTGTCAGTTTTCTGTGTTTCACATTTATTTGCTGCACTATACTTTGTGTTCCCTCATATTCACCGTTAGTCCAGTCGGACCTCTGTGGGGGCTTTTTCTGTATCTGCTTCTCCTTCATAAATGTGAAACTAGTCAGGGGTTTCTGTTTCACTAATAGGTGAGTTATTTCTCTATCCGTGTCTGCGCCCACTGAGGCAAGTTAGTCCGGCCCATGGCTACTTCTAGTGTGCAAGGCAGGGTGTAGGAGTATCACACGCTAGGTATTCCAAACTGCTCATACTCCTGATTTTGTTTTATCTTTCGTATTTTCTCTTTACTTGACTGAGAAGTTATCAGTCAGCGGCCAGTCCATGCTCAGAGATCCCCAGACCATAACACTGTGCCCCCAGTGAAGAGCTATTGGTGCCGATACTGTAGCTCTTCACTGTCAGAAGGGCGTTTCTGACAGTCACTCAGGAATGCCCTTCATCACAGCAGCGTCTATTGTGCTGTACTATGAGAGGGGGCGTTACTTACCACCCAGCAATGACGCTTAGCAGTGAGGAAGGCCCCCCAGTACTCGTCTATGGATGAGTACTATCAGGAGGAGAGGGGGGGGTTCCTCACTGCTCTCACAGTACAGCGCAATAGGCGCTACTGTGAGGAAGGGCATTCCTGACTGTCAGAAACGCCCTTCTGACAGTGAAGAGATATGGTACCAGCACCGATAGCTCTTCACCGGGGCACAGAATGGAATTACTGACTTTCTTAAAGCCTCTATAAAAGATGTATAGAGTAAAAGTTGTCATAATCCTATGTAGTAAGGTCATGTATATTATTGTAGTAGACATCTGATCGGCATCTGTGATCAGAAGGACTTAGCACAAGAATATTCCTTGAGAAAATATTTGAACAAAGACTTGGTTTAATTTTATCAGGAAAGGGGAGTTACATAAATATATTTATTCTAAAGGGAAATTCTACCTATTAATAGTAAGAGTAGCAGTAATTGTTTTAAAAATGGTTACAATCTTACGATGTGTGTTAGATAAGGCTGGGTTCACATCTGTGCTTGTTTTACGTTTGGAGATTCTGTCGCCCATTTCACTTAAAAATAAGGTTTTTCTCTCGACATTTTTCAGATGGAAATCTATATGTGGACCCATATATAGATAGGTCACAGAGGTAGGACCCCCATATAGATGGGTTACAGAGGTAGGACCCGCATATAGGTAGGTCACAGAGGTAGGACCCCAATATAGATGGGTCACAGAGGTAGGACCTGCATATAGATAAGTCACAGAAGTAGGACCCCCATATAAATAGGTCACAGAGGTAGGACCCGCATATAGATAGGTCACAGAGGTAGGAGCCCCTATATAGATAAGTCACAGAGGTAGGACCCCCATATAGATAGGTCACAGAGGTAGGACCCCCATATAGATAGGTCACAGAGGTAGGACCCCCATATAGATAGGTCACAGAGATAGGACCCCCATATAGATAGGTCACAGAGGTAGGAC
This sequence comes from Leptodactylus fuscus, assembly GCF_031893055.1. Lineage (NCBI taxonomy): Eukaryota > Metazoa > Chordata > Amphibia > Anura > Leptodactylidae > Leptodactylus > Leptodactylus fuscus. Next base: position 72,662,097 of record NC_134273.1, on the reverse strand, counting down.
CCCCATATAGATAGGTCACAGAGGTAGGACCCGTATATCAATAGGTCACAGAGGTAGGACCCCCATATAGATAGGTCACAGAGGTAGGACCCCCATATAGATAGGTCACAGAGGTAGGACCCCCATATAGATAGGTCACAGAGGTAGGACCCCCATATAGATTGGTCACAGAGGTAGGACCCACATTTATAGGGCATCTATGACAAATAACTCCCAGATGAGAATAAACCTTTAAAAATGTTGCTTTATTTATGAGGCAGCGCAAAACCTTGTTATCTACGCTGTCATATGACTACTGACAATGTCACACTGTTACACTGCTATTATAATACTATATATTAGCATTGTTTACAAATCTATCTATCTATCTATCTATCTATCTATCTATCTATCTTCAATTAAGATCTATCTATCTATCTATCTATCTATCTATCTATCTATCTATCTATCTATCTATCTATCTATCTATCTATCTATAGTATCTATCTATCTATCTATCTATCTATCTATCTATCTATCTATCTATCTCCTATCTATCTATCTATCTATCTATCTATCTATCTATCTCCTATCTATCTATCTATCTATCTATCTATCTATCTATCTATCTATCTATCTATCTATTATCTAGTTAGATCTATCTATCTATCTATCTATCTATCTATCTATCTATCTATCTATCTATCCATCTGTCTATCTATCTATCTATGCATCTATCTATCTATCTATCTATCTATCTATCTATCTATCTATCCAATCAAGAGTGAAATATTGCTTGAGCACTACAATAAGTTGTAAAGGTCAGCGCTGACATTTCCAAGGACATGAGTTGGAAGTTTTATTCAAATCTAATAAGTTTTTCCATATTCGGAATAGGAAGTCGATATTAACATTGTTTTGAAATTCTGCACATTCTTCGCTCCCAGGAAATACTTTTTCTTACTATTTTACAAATGGAAGAGAATAACTACTCATACTATATATTTGTGATTCAAAGCTTTCATTTGTGCAATGACACCCATCCATCAAAATGTCCCATGTGCATGTTCTCCTCCAGCAGTTCCCAGCTCATAATGAGAGTACCTAAATATGCAATGTCTGTTTAGAACACATCAGACATGCACCAGCATTCATTAATAGATTTCTACTGTGAGCACAAGCAGATAGATGACCTTTCTTTTGAGGCCAATGCAGCTTGACTGCAATTATGAGTGCCCCAATTTGCCCTTTAAATCTTAGGTCAGCACGGCTCAGTGAGGAATTGATTAAACTACTGCGTTTCTAACATGCACCTTCTAGATGTTAGCAGAATGCTTTTAAAGGGCAGCGCTTTATATGGGAGAAAAGCTCTCTGTATTATCTGTTAAACATATTTTAAGAAGGAAGTACAAAAGGAGAATTAAAAGAATCATGTTAAAGCTTTCCACCATTGCAGTCAATGTACCATACTAAGCACCGCATGGACTTTTATTAAAGCTGCGTTCAATTTCTTTTATCCCAGAGAGTTTTGATTCTCAGTGAAATAAAAGTTCCTCTTAACACTAGAAGTCCCAGACATTTTGAGCTCTCATTTGAAGCAATGGGAGAAATGTTAAATGACCCCTCTCTGGGACTTCTAGTGTTATAAGGGAGTCCATTAGCAGAACCCTGGACTTGCAAAGACAGATAGGTCAGGGTCAGCTGAACAATGTTTTACCCTTATGGATCGGACCTTCTGTTGCCGAGATATTGTAATATTTGTCAATATGAAAAATAAGATAACATAAGATAAGATAATCCTTTAATAACCTCACCATGGGGAAATTCAGTGGGTTACAGCAGCATGGATAATACAGTAATATATTATAGGAAAGAACACATACAAGCTCAGAATAGCAGATAGAAAAAGATACTAGGAGTCATAGCAACTAAGAAGAGAAAGTAAGATTCAGGATCATTTAGTTCTCTGTGCGGAGTGATCTTTGCTTAACTGATGTTGATTATACAGCCTGACTGCGGGTGGGAGGAAGTATCTCCGATAGCTCCTTATCACACTTAGGGTGAAGCAGTCGATCACTGATAGTACTATCCAGGGCTATCGCAGTCTCATACATGGGCGCTTACAACAACAACACCCTCCACAGAGCTAATTGACATATTGACAAAAATGGTGCTATCTCAGCAATGGAGACAACAAATGACAAGAAGTATAATTTAAGCGACCCAAACCTTTCTATCTTTGGGGCAGGGTCGATATGCCTTTTTTGGTAATCTTTAAGATGGTCATATATGCTATATTCATTTTGACCAAACCGACACATTATGGCTTGATCGCCAACTATGTATTATGTAAAGGACCTCGCGCCCAGTCCACAGTCACAGATTTTGGAGGAGCAATTGATAAGACGATTGGATTTCAATATTCCTTGACAGGTTTTGGCTTAGTACCCTGTCCTCATGGAGAACATAGTGTGTGGATTTATATGGGTGGGTTGGGAGACGAAGCATCTAAGGGTTGGTTCACACTAGCGCTTGTATTCCGTCCACAAGGAGTCCGCATGGTGACCCCCCCGGACGGAATGCAATCGCAATTGTAACCGATGTGCTTGCAAAGCACATGGAGCCCCTAGACTATAATGAATTGTGCGGGCAGTGCGCGGCAAGCACACAGAGCCCATTTTAGTCTATGGGCTCCGTGTGCTTAACTGCACAACGCTTGCATTAGCATTGGTATTCCGTTCGGGGGGTCTCCATGCGGACTCCTTGCGGATGGAGGACGAATGCTAATGTGAACCAGGCATTAGATTGATATAGATCTATCTGATGGTCTGTGCTTGTTTTCTTAGAGTGTTCACATAACTATTGCAGTCAATCGCCGGCCAGTGGTATTATGGCACTTCAACATTGTAATAAAATTGACAAAGATGCAACTTTAAGAAAACCCCCCAAAATACGAACAGACTACAGGCTGTTACTTATTACAGGAAACATATTATCTGCTTTATAACTATCTCACTCATAAACAGCCCAAGGGACATGCAGGACATAGAAAAGTACTGATCTGCATTCAATTGGCCGATAGAGCAATAATTTTTAAAGTGAAAGTCATTTTTGCAGAAAAACTGTCGCAAGGAAATGGCCTGATCACAGCGGAAAGAGGCATTTCTCTCTGATGAGATATTATACAGAGTTTCTTAGGGCCCCTTCACATGGCGTAAGCGCTCGGCTCATTCCGAGCCGTACACGCGAGCGCTTCTAAACACTTTCCATTCACTTCAATGGGAGTGCTCGTAAAGCCGGCTTTACGCGCTTACGCCATGTGAAGGGGCCCTTATATTTGCTTGTACTATAAATTAATACAATAAAATGGTCTCGGCCAAGAGTTAGAATTTGACCATTTTCAATGCACAAATGCTCTCATTTTTCTTTGCACCATTTAGTTTACCCGCTGATGGGTCTGATGGACACTGGCTTTACTTTATCACAACCAAATAATATGTTTTGTCTTAAATTTAACATATAATATTTCTTCTAATAAAGAATGCCACCTATAATGAACAATAGTTATTAAAAAACAAGTAACCACCAACTATCTAAAGTCTTTTTTTTTTTTTTTTCATTTGTATCATACCCTCCATTGCCAGGTATGTTCTTACATGATGAATACATCAACATCTCCAATCTAAATATCTCACTGACAAGACCATTCCCTGTAGAAGACAAGCTCCCTCCACTGCCAAGACCACTGAGCCTCCTGTGGGCTCCAGCTGATTTCCTTATTGCTAAAGCAGTACTTCCACTTACGTTGCCATCTGGTAACTTTGTCTCTCTCTAGTGAACACTAAATACAAGCATTCATTTAAATGTGTGAACAGTTGTGTTCTTCCATTGCAGTTGCAGAAGTTAATGCAAATAGTCTTATTAACCTCTCAACTTACATCAAGAACGAACAGATAGGGGTATGGCAGGCTATACTATTCAGATATCATTCAAGGGTGGGCTTTTTAGACCATTGTTGTAAAATGGATGATAGAATAATGATAATATTTTGTTTCATTGCAAAATTTTGACTTATTAGGAAGGTCATACGCTTTCCAAAAGACCCTTCCACGCTGCAGCTGCTCTACAAGCCATAAGTCCGACAGAATGTTTTAAGACAATTAAAATCCCATAGTTTATACAAAGTCACCGCAACGAGCACATATTGAGTTGTGGATCCATAAAAAGCCATATATATAACACTACAGGTTTACAAAAGAAGAGATATGCTGAAGGTAAGGTGCAAAAAGTGTCAAAAACACAATAAATCTGTTAAATATTATATATTATATGACATATATAATATATATTACATATTATATGATCTGCTTCAGGCAGCGCTGACACACTGTATGGGAAAACACCTTAAATCCAAATTGTCGATTTGCTACCTTTAAAAATGCCGGGAAAAAACAAAATCTAATTTGATGCAAAATTCTAAAACAACGACAGCTATGAACATAGCCAGAAGTCAACAGAGTTCTCCTCAAGCGAAGCTGATGAGGATAATTGGCGCCAAGAACACGCTTATTAAATGGTGCCCCAGCAAACTTCAGAGATGCCGGAACAATCACGGGCACAGTGTGAGGAATGAGTTCAGCACCAGGCCAGCTTAACAGCTGCCAAAATGCCGGGGCAGGTGGATCATCAACGTCAACAATACACTCATTATATGGCGTCCCAGCAAGCTGCTGAGATCCTGGAACAATCACAGGCACAGTGTGAGAAACAAGTTCAGCAGCAGGACAGCTTAACAGCTGCCAAAATGCCGGAGCAGGCAAACCATCGATGGCAGCAATTTGCTAAATATAGGCAGATCATCAATGCCAACAACCCGCAGACGAAGTCGCGGGCAGAGGCTAGTGTATCAATAATGTAAGCAATTCAACCCCTATGAGAGTTGATCTAGAAGAGTCTATCGTCTAATCATTACTAGAGATGAGCGAACAGTAAAATGTTCGAGGTTCGATATTCGTTTCGAGTAACCCCTCAATATTCAACTACTCGAATCGAATATTGAACCCTATTATAGTCTATGGGGGGAAAATGCTCGTTTCAGGGGTAGGCAACGTTCCATCAAATTACACTTACCAAGTCCACGAGTGAGGGTCGGGCTGGATCCTCCGAGCAGTCTTCTCCTTGCAGCATCCCCGTGGCATCTTCTGGCTCTGAATTCATTCTGCCAGGCATTGGGCCTGGGCAGAGCCAACTGCGCATGCCCGCACTACAAGCGGACATGCACAGTCGGCTCTGCCCAGGCCCGATGCCTGGCAGAGTGAATTCAGAGCTGGAAGACGCCGCGGAGAAGCTGCACAGAGAAGACTTCTAAAGGTAGGAGAAGAACCAGCGTTGATTGGCCGACTGTATAGCATTCGGCCAATCAATGCTGGTTCTGCATCAAACTTTTACATTCGAATAGTGAGTGGTACTTGTTCGAGAACAAGTATTTCGAATACCGTAGTATTCGATCGAATACCTACTCGATCGAGTACTACTCGCTCAGCTCTAATCATTACCTTAATTTGCCTAGTTTTAGTATTTAATGTTTAAGTTTACAAAAAAAGAAAGATTGCCATTCTACATTTCAGAAAAGTAAAACTTATTATTAGAGGCATGGAGATGAGCAGGTTAGCACAAAAGATCGTGAAGGTTTCCGAGAAGTTTCAGGTACAAAAAAATTGCCCATTGTATACCAACCTCTATATGGTAAGAGGAGCTGAAATCGTAAATAACAGAGTTCACTTTACAGTTTCAATAGCAATTACAGAAGAATTTCCACCAGCTTTTTGTAGTGTAATTTCTCCTTTGGTTCTGAAAGCGGCTTGGCTCCTCTAGTCTGCAATTAGTCCTCTTTTTGTTCCTTTTTTAATTGCCGCACAATTATGATTAAGAACACAATTATTCCTATTAAAAGTCATCACCTAATGAATTTTCCAGAATCTCCTGCTAATATCTGCAACCTTAATCTCTTCAATTAAGCCCCATTTATGCTATTTTTATGCCCTCACATGAGCATTGCAAGTTTTGCAGATTCAATCCAATTTCCGTATCGCAAAAAAAATAAAATGGCATTCCAGCATATGTCATTTCTAATGTATCCTATACATGTAGATTCCAGCATGGTTCTCCCATTTAATACCTTCCCCATAGTTATTAACTTTATATATGAAAGCAACGTGAAAAAAGTCTCCCAATTTGAGATAGAGCACACAATTTAGGTGAAAAGCCAACTTTCCCGCTGTGCTAAACTTTCTGAATCAAATAGAAAAATCACTATTACAAGGTTTTGTTGCTTTTTTACTATCTGGTAATTGGAATACACAACAGGAGTTGTGTCTGTTTTATAACATAACTTATTAAGAAGGCATGATAACTTTGGAGTTGCACACCATCCCTGCGTAATATAAAAGAATGGCAGATTATCTACCATTAGCATAGGAAGAAATGGAGATGTAACAAAATAGACACAAATGGGAATAGAATATCTAATATTAAATGAGTAAAATGACACTAAATATAAAACAAGTAATCCATGCAATTTCTATCATCTATATAGTCTCATAACTTCCTTAACCTTGAACTTAAAACAGATCCCCAACCCTCATACCTCCTTCCTCAACTCTCTTTCCACCTTCCAAGACCCCCCCAAAATTGAAGCTAAGCTCGATGATCAGTTTTAATCCCAAGTTCCTCATCCCCCTCCCAGCTAGCTTTGATATCCTCCCAAATAAAATTTGTGCCTAGGCATAACTGCCCCCTTCCCAATAGCATAACCAACTCAGGAGAGAATATTGCAAAATCATTTGTTGGTTTTCAAAGCTTGTCATCTTAAAGGAGTGTTTCATACTTGCGCCCATGAATGACAAGTTGCAAAATAATGCATACAGAAGTGTTCTCCTTTACCTCTTTTCAGGGCTCATTTTCCGAGATGAATGCTGTTAGGGGGCACTCATACTTGTTCCCATGTCTATCTGCTGGATCTCCGTCCTAATCCCCAGGGAAACTGCATAGGGGACAGCTTCCTGGCAGTTAGTTTTAAAACCCATTCAAATGGGTTTTTAAAGCAAACCGCAGGCGGCCATATGCAGCCTTTCCACGGGGAAACCATTTTTTTTTTTTTGGACGGACACAAAGTCCTGCATGTCTGACTTTGTGTCCGTGCGAAAAAACCCGGTTTCCCCGCGGAGAGGCTGCATACCCAAATGAATGGGCTTTAAAACTGACCTCCAGGAAGCCATCCCCGATGCAGTTTCCCCGGGGAATGGACGGAGACCCGACTGGTGAACACCCCCTAACATCAATAATCTGGGGATCGAGCCCTGAAAAGAGTTAAAGGAGAACACTTCTGTATCCATTATTTTGCAACTTGTCAGAGTTTAGAGTTCAGTGTCTATGACCATGTGATATTTATTTATTATGCTTATTTTTATAGCGCCATGATATTCCGCAGCGCTTTACAGACATTGACAGTCACTGTCCCATATAGGGATCACAATCTATATTCCCTATCAGTATGTCTTTGAAGTGTGGGAGGAAACTGGAGTACCCGGACTAAACCCACATAAACACAAGGAGAACATACAAACTCCTTGCAGGTGTTGTCCTTGGCAGGATTTGAACCCAGGACTCCAGCGCTGCAATGCTAACCACTGAGCCACCGTGTTGCCCTTAATACACTTTAATAAGCAAATTTATTTTATTTTGCTTTAAAATACACAGTTAAACTTCATGTCTCACCCAAAGTAACAAGATAGATATCCGCTAAAGAGAAGATATCATTTAATCTGAAGAAATCTGAATACACCTTTTGATGAAACTTCTGTAGGTAAATTTAACTTATCCTTGATGTTGTTTTTTTTTTTCTTTAAAATCTTGAAGACTTTTTAAGAATTCAGCATACATAATAGGTTGCCTCTGATGATGCGTCCTTTGTTTTCTTCCCTTTGAACATCAAAGATCTGTTTGGAACATTGAAGTATGGATAACTATACCAAAACTTTTCCTCGGCACCCTAGAATGCAGATATCATAGATGACCTCATCTTTTGTATGATCTCATAACACGAAGCAATCACATTGGAAGACGGTAGCACCCTTAGAAATTTGCCTTACCTTAGATAAAGACATTTGGCTTGGGAAAATGTGAAGAGAAACCTGCCACATGGAACATGACATCTACTCTTCAGGCCACATGTTATAAAGCAGGAAAGATATTGCACATCTATGAAGATGTGAGAGGTCCTCTTTCAGTCACACACCTCTTGAAAAAATCCATGGGAATTCCCTGCTAAGGCCTCGTTCACATCTGCATCGGTAATCTGTTCGGGGGAGACCGCATGGGGACCCCCCCTGAACAGACTACAAGACACATTGGCAAGCAGTGTGCAGTGAAAGTACACGGACCCCATAAACTATAATGGGGTCCGTGTGCTTTTCGCGCGGTTCACAATCTACTTTCCTGTCCACATGACTCATGCGGAGACCATTATAGTCTATGGGGTCCATGTGCTTTCACTGCTCACCATTTACCAATGCATTCGGTAGTCCGTTCGGGGGGGGGGGGGTCCCATGTGAACTCCTCCAATCAGATTACCAACGCAGATGTGAACGAGGCCTGAGCCATTCTCCCTTGTTGGACAAGGCAAAAGAAATCTGTAGAATACTTATTAAATGTCATGCAATAGCATTAGTCTATCTCTCCTATCATGTTGAGGTTAGGTAAACAGGTAAGTGACTGTTAAGTCCTCATTCACACCTCCCATTGAGTTCCTGTATAGCATACACATTCCATAAGACCCTGTTCATATAATTGCTAAATAGGAAATCGTGACACATTTTAACAGCATATTACATACTTTCACTTTTCACCGTGCATTTTCTGTATTTTAACTAGAATAGAATAGAACAGCAAAAAATTTAATTGGACAATTTATTCTAACAATGACAGATATGACAAAAATGATTATGAAAGAGTTAAGCATGAATATACTTATTTCTGGGCACATGTCCATTCTCTTATGTTAGCCAGCCACTAAAAAGCCATTTGTCTGTATGCCAGAAACCAAGCAGGCATATTGAAAATGACAGGAATCCAAGAGATAGAACATGGACGTAGGCCCATTGCACACTCCAGTCTTCGTACTGTGTTACTATGCGGCATAAAGTCATGCTAATATTAAGTAGCGAATATTCATTCCAAGGAGGAATAAACTAAACCAGTATTAGATCACCCACATGATACTGTATTACAATATATGGTATGTTTATTAAAAGGAGGTCTTTCTATGGTCGGGACAATCATAGATCACCCACAATGGAGATCAAAGAGCCATATCGTCCATGCATTACAATTTTGCAAGTTGCATTGCAATGTATTGTAAAATTGTTACATGCTGCCCAGAACAGCATGTATTATAAATTATACAATGAAAATTCTGGGAGCCTTCCATAGGCTTCAGGCTGTGATGACAATGGATCGCGAGTCACCCATGCGTCGCCCAGAAAATGTCATCTCGGTCATATTTGATTGAAGCGTTAGAGAGCCGCTGCCGCTGGGTCTATGCCTGGGAGTCTGTTAGTAGTACATTGCTCATAAACCTAACCATAATACACTGTGAACACCTACAGTTTCCAAATATTCCTCTGTAAATCCAAGTTCTAGTCATAGCTCAATGAAGGGGAATTGTTTTGGGGTGTGCCTTAGACCCTGAAGTCCCCAGAGCTCACTCACCTACATAAAACATACCACTATTAGGGTTGAGCCAATCTTGGGATTTCAGGATCGATTTTTAAAATCCGATTTTCGATAATTTTCTAGCCGATCCCGATCGTGAAATTTGCTCGATCGCCGATCGGCATCCGATCTTTCCCGATCGCTCAACCCTATTTATGATATATACATGAATAGGGTTGAGCCGATCTTGAGATAACCTCTGACCTCGACCCTGCCGGAAATCGGAATCCGATCTTTTCTGATCTCGATCGCTCAACCCTAACCACTATTCTAAATGGCACAAGTTACATAAGAGCCCAATACATATTTTGTATTTGGGACCAGGGGATCCTAGTTGTGTCTCTGCTTCTTACCAATGGCTCACAGTTGGGATTCCATTTTCCTTACAGATTTTAATATTTATCTTAGAGTTTTTAAGACACTGGAACCTGTCAGTAACATTTTGCTTATTCAGGTATTACTAGAAATGTGTAAGCGCAGAGCACATACTACGATAGATACCTAATGAGAATAGCAGAGAAGTCAACCTCATCCACCCAGTTCATTCCATCGTCTTTGTTCAAAATAGGCGAAAAACATATCTAGCCCTTCAAACTGAGTATTATGTTGGATGTCAAATGCCCTTCTTTTACTTATCTATTACTAAGAAGCCTAGAGTACAATCCGTAGAAATCTGAAGGCATAAATAAACTGTACGATACTAAAAGTTGGATTTTGATTTCTCTTGCGATACATGTTTTACATTCCAAACTTTTTTTTTTTTTTAAAGAACCCATTGATACATCAAAACTAAATCAGGAGCACATCAATGGTGTTATTTCCTTTTTTATGTTATGTCACATCCATTATGTGACAGAACTGACTGATTATAATTAGAGATGAGCGAACAGTGTTCTATCGAACACATGTTCGATCGGATATCAGGGTGTTCGCTATGTTCGAATCAAATCGAACACCGCGTGGTAAAGTGCGCCAAAATTCGATTCCCCTCCCACCTTCCCTGGCGCCTTTTTTGCACCAATAACAGCGCAGGGGAGGTGGGACAGGAACTACGACACCGGGGGCATTGAAAAAAATTGGAAAAAGTCATTGGCTGCCGAAATCAGGTGACCTCCATTTTAGACGAATAGTGGATTTCAAATCCGGGTCATATGAGAATGTGAACTTTGTGACTATGAGACAGGGATAGCTGTACAGGCAGGGATAGCTAGGGATAACCTTTATTTAGGGGGGAATGTTATTAAAAATAACTTTTTGGGGCTCTATCGGGTGTGTAATTATGATTTTTGTGAGATAAACTTTTTCCCATAGGGATGCATTGGCCAGCGCTGATTGGCCGAATTCCGTACTCTGGCCAATCAGCGCTGGCCAATGCACTCTATTAGCTTGATGAAGCAGAGTGTGCACAAGGGTTCAAGCGCACCCTCGGCTCTGATGTAGCAGAGCCGAGGCTGCACAAGGGTTCAAGCGCACCCTCGGCTCTGATGTAGGAGAGCCAAGGGTGCACTTGAACCCTTGTGCACCCTCGGCTCTGCTACATCAGAGCCGAGGGTGCGCTTGAACCCTTGTGCACACTCTGCTTCATCAAGCTAATAGAATGCATTGGCCAGCGCTGATTGGCCAATGCATTCTATTAGCCTGATGAAGTAGAGCTGAATGTGTGTGCTAAGCACACACATTCAGCTCTACTTCATCGGGCTAATAGAATGCATTGGCCAATCAGCGCTGGTTGGCCAGAGTACGGAATTCGGCCAATCAGCGCTGGCTCTGCTGGAGGAGGCGGAGTCTAAGATCGCTCCACACCAGTCTCCATTCAGGTCCGACCTTAGACTCCGCCTCCTCCAGCAGAGCCAGCGCTGATTGGCCGAATTCCGTACTCTGGCCAATCAGCACTGGCTAATGCATTGTATTGGCGTGATGAAGCAGTGCTGAATGTGTGTGCTTAGCACACACATTCAGCTCTACTTCATCGGGCTAATAGAATGCATTGGCCAGCGCTGATTGGCCAGAGTACGGAATTCGGCCAATCAGCGCTGGCTCTGCTGGAGGAGGCGGAGTCTAAGATCGCTCCACACCAGTCTCCATTCAGGTCCGACCTTAGACTCCGCCTCCTCCAGCAGAGCCAGCGCTGATTGGCCGAATTCCGTACTCTGGCCAATCAGCACTGGCTAATGCATTGTATTGGCATGATGAAGCAGTGCTGAATGTGTGTGCTTAGCACACACATTCAGCTCTACTTCATCGGGCTAATAGAATGCATTGGCCAATCAGCGCTGGCCAATGCATTCTATTAGCGTGAACTGAGATTGCACAGGGGTTCTAGTGCACCCTCGGCTCTGCTACATCAGATTGCTACATCTGATGTAGCAGTGCCGAGTGTGCATCAGATGTGTAGTTGAGCAAAACTGACTCAGCACTGCTAAGTCTCTGCATTCGCATAGGAATGCATAGGCCAGCCTTCGGCCAATCAGCGCTGGCTCTGCGGGAGGAGGCGGAGTCTAAGGTCGGACCTGAATGGAGACTGGTGTGGAGCGATCTTAGACTCAGCCTCCTCCAGCAGAGCCAGCGCTGATTGGTCGAGTTCCGTACTCTGGCCAATCAGCACTGGCCAATGAATTTCTATGGGGAAAAGTTAGCTTGCGAAAATCGCAAACTGACAGGGATTTCCATGAAATAAAGTGACTTTTATGCCCCCAGACATGCTTCCCCTGCTGTCCCAGTGTCATTCCAGGGTGTTGGTATCATTTCCTGGGGTGTCATAGTGGACTTGGTGACCCTCCAGACACGAATTTGGGTTTCCCCCTTAACGAGTTTATGTTCCCCATAGACTATAATGGGGTTCGAAACCCATTCGAACACTCGAACAGTGAGCGGCTGTTCGAATCGAATTTCGAACCTCGAACATTTTAGTGTTCGCTCATCTCTAATTATAATGAGTTTTCATCATGATGTCTGGCTTCTTTGATTAAACGTGTGGCAGAGTGTCCAAAGCAAATGGGAACGTAACCTTAAAGGGGCTGTCCCATTATGAACACTTATTGTCTGATCGTTGGGGGCACGATCACTAGGTCCTTGATAGGCAGGTCCTCCAGTGATCAGGAGGATGAGGACCATAAGTTTATTCAAAGGAGTTGATCAGGATAAAACGATTTTTATTTATGTATTATGCTAACTTGTATAGCGCCATCATATTGCGCAGCGCTTTACAGACATTGGCAGTCACTTTCCCATATAGGGATCACAATCTACAGTCCCTATCAGTATGTCTTTGGCATGTGGGAGGAAACTGGAGAAAACCCACGCAAACACAGTAAGAAATAAGAACTCTTTGCAAATGTTGTCCTTGGAAGGATCAAAACCCAGGACTCCAGCACTGCAAGGCTGCATTGCTAACTGCTGAGCCAACGTGATACTTCTACACTAAGCTAATCAACCTACCCTGCCTAACTTCTGACTGACTGCCCCAGACATATTTTCAAATTTTCCAGTGATGTTCCGTTTTCCCCATTTCAGGAAATGTAACGTCACCAATACTAACTCCTCCTACCTCACCACATCATACTTACCTGTCCTCCTGTTCAGATCTTCTGGGCACAGAACATCACTTCCTTCTGGGGGGTCAGCTCCTCCTCTTCTCGATGTCTGCCGGTCTCCCACGCCTGTGCTATAGTCAAAGTGCCTAGCAGTTTATAATAGTTGAAAAGCGGATGGAGTGGGTGCAGCCTGTGCCTAATTCACAATCATTTAGGACACTTTTTTGGTGAACATGACTACAATTACCAAAGTTGAACCGAGAAGAGAAAAAAATGTACAACACCAAGTGCTAATACTGTAATGAAAAATGGTGAAGGCTCACCTTCTGTGGCTGTAAAAATAGCTCACAACAACTATGTAGACATGTAATAGGGGTCTCCAATGCATGGCAGGGCCCCCTCTAATATTATGGTCTCCAACAGAAGTAGCCAAACCTCTTTATGCCAGACCACTGGCAGTGAAGTCTAGGACATTCAAGGATAAATCAAAAAAGACGGCAGGAGGCGCGCTAGTGCAAATCAATTCTTTTATTGTGTGTTGAATAAAAGAATTGATTTGGGCCAACGTGCCTCCTGCTGTCTCCTTTGATATATCCTTGGATACAATTATCAAAGCACTGATGAACCACTATTAAACATAACTTTTAATAGTTAACCCCTAAAATGTAGACATAACTTACAAATCAGCATATGCCACCAAAGCCACAGATGCAAGGCGTAAATATCGACCACTAATTACCCCCATGCAAAAAAGGGTGCACATAATACCACCACAATGAAGAACTATATTAGCACAATCTTACCAGATAGATGTTTTCAGGCGGTGCCACTATTCAGGTACCAGGAAACGATCTGACAGTCCCTATAGGTATCCCTAGGCTTCTGTTCCTCGTACCCCAAAGAGCTCCCGTCCTGACAAGGGCAGTACCCAACCGTACCCTCACAAAAAATTCACCCTAAACAGATCCTACAAGTTTCATGGTATGTTGGCACATATCAACAGGGGACCTAACTATAATAGGTAGAGATGTGCGAGTAGTACTCGATCGAGTAGGTATTCGATCGAATACTATGGTATTGGAAATACTCGTACTCGATCGATTACCACTCGCTATTCAAATGTAAAAGTTTGATGCAGAACCAGCATTGATTGGCCGAATGCTATACAGTCGGCCAATCAATGCTCGTTCTTCTCCTACATTTAGAAGTCTTCTCCGTGCAGCGTCCCCGCGGCGTCTTCTGGCTCTTCATTCACTCTGCCAGGCATTGGGCCTGGGCAGAGCCGACTGCGCATGTCCGCTTGAAAGGAGAAGACTGCACAGAGGATCCAGCCCGATCCTCACTCGTGGACTTGGTAAGTATAGTTTGATCGAATGTTGCCTACCCCTGAAACGAGCATTTTCCCCCCATAGACTATAATAGGGTTCGATATTCGATTTGTGTAGTCGAATATTGAGGGGCTACTCGAAACGAATATCGAACCTCAAACATTTTACTGTTCGCTCATCTCTAATAATAGGTTGAATCCAAACTTCTATAGAAAAAACAATCACAATGGTGACAGGACTAGGGGCATACAAATCCCAAATACCCCCATGGAGAAAAAATGGTTAATGGCAGTGGCAATGGCAGAACATGACTCTGCAAAGGTGTCCAAACTGGCAGAGCATATACCTGCTACATGATAGGTATATGCCTCACCCCGAATCTAACATATTTCATGCTATCGCAGTGTAAAGTCTGCAGGTCTGGACACAGGCATGGAATGGAATGAATTGTATCCAAACCTCTTCTGCCGAAAGCTCTTGCAAGCTCAGAAACCATAAATAAGGCCCAGTTCACATGAACTTATAGTCAGTTTTGCCAAAACAATAAATACTTTGAATTAAAAAAAAAAAAAAAATTCCATATTTTAAATGTCCAGCGCATAGATAGATTTTTGTGTTCTACTTGTTAGGCACCCCTGGGTTGAACTGAGGTATTTAGCTGTCATTTATATAGGCAGCTTATAAAACAGTGTACTGAAGGGAAATCTCCTTAAACCCTCATGATCCCCCCACAGTTGGTGATATTCTCAAAGGGAAACAAAATCATATTTTACTTTATCTCATAAAATAAAATTATAATGCTGACATGATCGTGAAATTATTTATGTTATCTAGCATATTATACATGAAAACCCGTGTAAGCTCGGATAAGCTCATAAGCCTTTGTAAACTTGGTGAAACCAATTCAGTATAGATATCTCCTGTCAAAATAGGGTAAAGTATTAAAACTTCGGGATAGTGTACGAGTTTGAAGAGAAAGTGCGTATTAGTAGTTTGATTTAAAGTGTAAATGTCCATATAAATCAGGTCTATATAGACTATCACCTGGCGAAAGAAGGAAGAAATGGTCAACAGGAAAGTGGTGGATGCAAAAATAGGGGACCCTTGTTTTCTAGTAACTCAGAATAGAGCGCCCCCTCCCTTTATAGTATGTGTCTCTAATAGAGATGAGCGAGTAGTATTCGATCAAGTAGGTATTCGATAGAATACTACGGTATTCTAAATACTCGAACTCGATCGAGTACCACTCGCTGTTCGAATGTAAAAGTTCGATGTAGAACCAGCATTGATTGGCCGAATGCTATACAGTTGGCCAATCAACGCTGGTTCTTCTCTTACCCTTAGAAGTCTTCTCCGTGCAGCTTTCCCGCGGCGTCTTCCGGCTCTTCATTCACTCTGCCAGGCATCGGGCCTGGGCAAAGCAGACTGCGCATGTCCGCTTGTAATGCGGGCATGCGCAGTCGGCTCTGCCCAGGCCCGATGCCTGGCAGAGTGAATGAAGAGCCAGAAGACGCCGCGGGGACGCTGCAAGGAGAAGACTGCTCGGAGGATCCAGCCCGACCCTCACTCGTGGACTTGGTAAGTATAATTTGATCGAACGTTGCCTACCCCTGAAACGAGCATTTTCCCCCAATAGACTATAATAGGGTTCGATATTTGATTCGAGTAGTCGAATATTGAGGGGCTACTCGAAACGAATATCGAACCTCGAATATTTTACTGTTCGCTCATCTCTAGTCTTTATCAATCCACCATTGATAATTGGTCATGCAAGCAGTTAACTCCAACAGGCAGTAGAAAGTTGTTTTTAAGGTGACAGGGCCCTCTGACCTATTAGGCCTCTGTGCACTAGTCGTATGAACATAACCGGTCAACAGTCGACAAGACCAGCACCTTCAGTAGGTAAGGACAGATAGTAAGGTTAAAATACTGTATCTTGTCAACCCCTTTAACTTAGAGGGGTTTTCCCATGAAGTGATGCCTCCAGGACCTATTGTGTGTAGGAATGTGGTATATTGTATGTAGGCGTGTGGCATATTGTGTGTAGGAGTTTGGTATATTGTGTTTAGGAATGTGGTATATTGTGTGTAGGAGTGTGGTATATTGTGTATAGGAGTGTGGCATATTGTGTGTAGGAGTGTGGTATAGTGTGTGTAGGAGCGTGGTATATTGTGTGTAGGAGTGTGCTATATTGTGTGTAGGAGTGTGGTATATTGTGTGTAGGAGTGTGCTATATTGTGTGTAGGAGTGTGCTATATTGTGTGTAGGAGCGTGGTATATTGTGTGTAGGAGTGTGGTTTATTGTGTGTAGGAGAGTGATATATTGTGTGTAGGAGTGTGGTATATTGTGTGTAGGAGTGTGGTACATTGTGTATAGGAGTGTGGTATATTGTGTGTAGTTGTGTGAATATTGTGTGTAGGAGTGTGGTATATTGTGTATAGGAGTGTGGTATATTGTGTGTAGGAGTGTGGTATATTGTGTATAGGAGTGTGGTATATTGTGTGTAGGACTGATTCTTAACTAAAAGCCACACATAAAGTTGTGATTGGAGACTTAATTAAAAAAAGAAACCTCATTGACATTGAAGTGATTTTGCAGCCTCCATAGTACAGACTCCTTGCAATTGCTGCAGCCTTATTTGGCTAAGTGCAGAATTTATTAGTTGCTATTCATTTTGCGGGATTACTTTATATAAGTTTGGATTTTCTGTAAGGTGTGAAGTGAGGACTATTGGAGAGTAAAAGGTCCTTCTATTAATATTTGCTATTATTTTGCATTAATTCTTTTCACTTCACAGCGGTGAAATACATGGACCAAATATATTTTATTATCGTTCATTTACAGTTTATTTTCATTGAGCTCAGAGCTTAGAGGCTCGAAAATGTGCTCATCTGAAAAGCAATTTTCTCCCGATCTAGCTGCAATCAGCAGCAACTACAGCCTAATAAATTAGACCCTTTGGCCAAGATGTATCTAGAAGTTAAAAATACTCTTAATTTCAAAAATAACTGCTCAGTCTTGTATTATAGTTTGCGTCGTGAGTTTTTTTTCCCCGAAGAAGTTTATTTAATCAGTTATAATAAAGTTGGCACCAAAAATGGACATTTATTGCCCTTCATACAAGAGGTCAAATGGAGTTGGTGCCATGCAGTTGTTGTAATCCATAGCGATCCCTAATAGTTCAATTAACCAGGATCATAGGGGAGGCGGTGTATCTTCTCAGTTGGGATTAGAACTCTTTATCATCCCCTTCATTGTTTACATAAGCGTAACACCACATGTGGTTGTAATGGGTATTGCAGCTCACCACGGCTTGTATAAAAAAATCAGGGGCAATCTTACTTAGTTGCCCCTACTGATAAGACATTGGTCCACTATCAATATTATTGTCCTGGAAAACCCTTTAAGACATTGCACTGTATATACAGTATGTACAGTAGAGAGATAATAAAATATCTAAAAATACATTGTATTCTTTAAAAAAAAAGAAGCAAACAAAAACTATGACTACATTCACATCTATGCATCGGGCACAGAGTCTGTCTGAAATTGCAGAAAAAAAATCTTGCAAGTCCACATTTTTTTTAATAAATAAATTTCAGGAAAAAAAATGGGTACCTAACAAACCCCCATTACAGTCAATGGCAACGCTTTGGATTTACTCTTGTCTGTCTTGTGACTAGGGTTGAGCGTTTGGGATCGGAAAAGAAATTTCACGATCGCGATGATCAGAAATCGGATTTTAAAATCGATCCTGAAATCTCAAGATCAGCTCAACCCTACTTGTGATGAACCAGAAGAATAGATAACATGACACAGGTGTGAATGCACCCTTAAAGAGGACCTTTCACCAATTTGGGCACAGGCAGTTCTATATAATGCTGTAAAACTGACAGTGCGCTGAATTCAGCGCACTGTCGGCTTTCCCAATCTGTGCCCGGGGTAAAGCGCTATCGGTCCCGCAGCCATAGCTCTTTACAGTCAGAAGGGCGTTTCTGACAGTCAGTCAGGTACGTCCTTCTTCACAACAGCGCCTATCATGCTGTGCTCTCTAAGCGGGGAGGAACGCCCTCCTCCTCTCCTGATAGTACTCATCTATGGACGAGCACAGTGAGCAGAGGGTGGAGGCGTTCCTCCCCGCTCACACAGCACAGTGCGATAGGCGCTGCTGTGAAGAAGGACGTACCTGACTGACTGTCAGGAACGCCCTTCTGACTGTAAAGAGCTACGGTACCGGGACCGATAGCTCTTTACCCAGGGCAAGGATCAGGAAAGTCGACAATGCGCTGAATTCAGCGCACTATCAGCTTTCCAGCAGTGTATAGAACTGCCTGTGCCCAAATCGGTGAAAGGTCCTCTTTAAAGAGGACCCTTCATGTTCTCAGGGACATGCGGATTATATACCACTAGAGAGCCAACAGTGCACTGAATTCAGTCCCGTTATGTGCTCCAGGGCTGATGATATCAGTGCTGTTAGTTTTGGCACCTATCTCTTCCCACTGTCAGAAGGGCGTTCCTGACAGTCTAGCTGGACTGTGAGGAACGATGTACTGTACTCGTCCATAGACTAGTACTGGGGGGGGGGCATTCTTCACAGCTTAGCGTCATCATGAGCGGTAAGGAACACCCCCTCTGCCAGTACAGGGCTATGGATGAGTAATACCAGGAGGGGCGTTCCTCACAGCCCAGCTAGACTGCCAGGGACGCCCTTCTGACAGTGGGCAGAAATCAGTAACGGCACTGATATCTCCAGCCCTGGGGAACCTAATGGGGCTGAATTCAGCGCACCAAATTACCAGAAACAGACTTTCTGCCTAATCGTTATGTTCAGTCGGTGTATGACTATGGCTTCCATCCTACCTTTCAGAATGAGAAATATCGTGTGTACACTTGTAGATAATATACCCCAAATAAAATCTGTATCTCATATCCCATTTGGTCTGAAGAGGTTATTTACTGGAAACATGTTATATATAGAAATTATATTTCAATAAATCATTCTTTATAGCTGTATTATCCACACCCGTACTGAGTATTCTTCATCTCTTCCCTGTAGCACAGACCATAATTTGGTCTACTTTTCCTTTCTTCATATCTTATTCTGTTGTCAATTGTGTCTCTTCAAAACAAACCAGAGAAAACTGAAGGTTGCAGCTCCCATACTGATAGACACTTACGGTAGCTTTGCCAAAGGATGGCATAAAAATTGTATTTCAAACCTGACCCCGGGCGAGTGAAGTGAAAATTCATATTCATATCCAATTTGCCTAAAGGCAAAAAATGGGGTCCAGTTTACACTGAACCAATGTGCAATTATTTACAGTGGATTTATGGAAATTTACTTAAAAGTTAACATTTATTGTTTCTGCTAAGATAGGTTAAGACCACAATCTGAGATTGCACAAATACCATGTGGAGGGTATATCGATCCAAGCAAGTACTGTCACAGATACATATATCCCTCCTAAGAGGGTCTGCAATGCATGCAACAAAACCAGTATATAGAGTTGTGCAGAAGTTTTGAACAGGTTTGGAAAAATGCTATAAAGTAGAATAGAAGATGTAACACTTAAGCCTTAACAAAGTGAACTGAATGAACAAAAGAGAAATCTAAATTCCATTGCCCTTTGCCTTCCATCAGTTCTTCTCGATACTTGCAGACAGTTTTTGAAGGAACTTGGCAGGGAGGTTGTTCCTGTCATCTTGGAGAACTCAGCCCAGATCTTCTGTGGATGTAGACTTGCTCCAATCCTTCTGTCTCTTCATGTCATCCCAGACAGACTGGATGATGATGAGATCAGGGCTCTGTGGGGGCCATATCATCACTTCCAGGTCTCCTCCTCCAATGGATGGTCACACCAAATATTGATAGAGTCCGCATGACTCTTGTGGACAGCGTGCAGAAAACACAGACCCCATTATCGTCTATGGGGTTCATGGCCGTTCATTGCTCACCACTTGTCAATGCATTTGGTATTCCGTTTTGGGGGTCCCCAAGTAGACTCCGCGAACAGAATACCAAACGCAGATGTGAGCCAGGCCTAAGTTGTTTTTTTGTTTCCCAGTGATTCCCAACATATATAAATCCTACAAAAGAAAGAAAATCCCACCATTTAGGGTTCCCCCAGTGCAAAACCAGCGAGTGCAGGGGAATCAGTACATAGACGTGACAGGGGCACAGCTGTAGACATTCCCTATGTGCCCAAAGTTTGCACTGCAACATAATAAGACACTATTATGAATGACACATTACAGTTAGGGGAACTTACATATTTGGGTTTCCATAGCTGCAAATTATATATTGTAGATTTTATAAAACACGCATCACAAATTCACAAATTCCAACCAGTTTGGCCACAATAGGATTTTTGACAATACATTAACTGATCAATGATGTTCACAAAACAAAGCTCAGCATTAAAAGAGGCCTCCTGGGTCACTCAATGGACATTACCAATTCTAATGGATGCAAATGGAATTGTTAATTGCATAATACAAAGCCTTATGTACATTAGGACTTACAATACAGCAATAATCAATTTCTGATGCACTAGCGTGTTGGCTGCCTCCTGCCGGTCCTACTAATATAGGGTAGAATGAAAGGTTTAGCAGCAGGAACTTCTAATGTAAAGGTAATAAAGTATATTGATGAAGAGCAGTCAATAAAATGAATCAATTATGTAATTATGAATGACCTATTGTTCGCTCCGCTCTGCAGGTTACTAAATGTAAAACAATAGATCGCGAAAAGCCAAATTAGTGAAATACCAGATTAGTCAAATAATATAGTATTTTATAAAAGGGGCCATTGACACAATAAATATCATATCTTATTACTTAGCTTATTACTGACTAGAGATGAGCGAGTAGTACTCGATTGAGTAGGTATTCAAGGTATTCAAAATACTCGTACTCGATTGAGTACCACTCGCTATTCGAATGTAAAAGTTCGATGCAGAACCAGCATTGATTGGCTGAATGCTATACAGTCGGCCAATCAACACTGGTTCTTCTCCTACCTTTAGAAGTCTTCTCCGTGCAGCTTGTAGTGCGGACATGCGCAGTCGGGTCTGCCCAGGCCCGATGCCTGGCAGAGTGAATGAAGAGCCGGAAGATGCCGTGGGGACGCTGCAAGGAGAAGACTTCTCAGAGGATCCAGCCCGACCCTCACTCGTGGACTTGGTAAGTATAATTTGATCGAACGTTGCCTACCCCTGAAACGAGCATTTTCCCCCAATAGACTATAATAGGGTTCAATATTCGATTCGAGTAGTCGAATATTGAAGGGCTACTCAAAACGAATATCGACCCTCGAACATTTTACTGTTCGCTCATCTCTATTACTGACCTGTCCTATAGTAGGGTCTGTTTCTCACCCCCACACTATGTCAGTCCACATATAGCAGCCACCAACAATACTCCAAGCTCAGTCCCATTCGAGTCAATGGGACTGAGTTTGCAGTGTGATTCTCAGCTACTACACAGTGAATGGATCTAGTCTTCAGAAATGCCGTAAAATGATCTATTGATGCTCTAGGCTAAGGATAGGATTTTGTTGATAAAGCAAGAAAAACATTCACGTTAAGTCAATGCCTCAGAGACTGCAAGCAGTTATAAAAGCCAGAGGTGGTGCAGCAAAGTCCTAGTGATGTGTTGGAGTGTTATTTTGTTTGTTTTTCAGGATTCCATAATTTTTTCCTCAGAATTGAGTGATTCCATCATTTATTCCCTGTGCTTGTTCTAAAAATCTAACTGTTACTGGCGACCACAATTATTTTTCTGGATTTCTTTTAGTGTTTCTTAAAGCCAGAAAGTTGCCATATGAAATGCCTTTTTTTTTTTTTTTTTCATGGCTGTGATCTGCTTTTTTTTCTACAAAATTAAACAACTGAAGGAACATCCTCCGGGACAGGTGAGTCCATAATTTTTGCCAGGGGTTGTACAAGTTGCTGCCCCGGTACCACTAACAAACGTTCCCAGGTGTCAAACCCCACAGATTTAATAGGGAATAATAATAAGGGAAGAATGGGAGCTTCGAGGAATTGGTATTACTTCTTTTATTTTTGTGAATTCCTGGTCATCAACTTAAAAGGGTTCTACCATCAATTCAGGGACTGAAGTTCTCGGTCAGTACTAAAGCCCTTCTTTCTCTGGGTCAGCGGAGGTCCCAAAGGTCAACCTAGCGAGATGTCATCAATTTTGGACTCCATTGAAAGAAGAATATTTATTGTTGTTGTCAATCCAAGTCCAAGAAATATTGCCTGTTTAGGATCGGATGTAATTTTTCTAACAAATAGTGTGCCCATAGCCATCGATTGATTTCTGTTATTTCATTCAGGGGGCAATTTTTCATGAAACCGTCGAGGGGACATAATATCATACACACAAATGTACCCGCATATCGATACAAATTATCAGGAAATAACTTCACTTTTTTCTAAACTGGTCCCACTCTTACCGTGTTCTCCGCAGGATGACCACTTTATTTTTTTTAGTAAATATCAGATTTGCCTAAATTATTCAGTCGGCGCAATTTATTCTCCTTATGGAATACCAGAATTGCAATTCATACATGGTTCAGAATAAATAGAATTCACAAGAACCTTAAGCATTCCAAGTCACCAATTAAACATTTAGTTTTTAGCGCGTAGTGAGGCTTATTATTTATGCGGCTTTAAACCAAAGTGTAACCTCAAGGGAAGCCTAGCCGGTGACAAATTAATACCTTGGAGAATGGAGCTGAATGGTGGCAATGAACTCATTTGCTCCCCCAATAATGAAGAATGACTTCTTGTATTAGCACAAGGATGGTTGTTACCATGGTGAGCTGAACCTACCTCATGGCTTCTCGGAGCGCACCTCGCTCACTAAGAGTCGTATGTTTGATGTCATCAAAATTGTTTTCCAGTTTCTCACATTTCTGTAAAACGACAAATAGCATTAAAATTAATTGCTGGGGTTTCATTCTTTTCTAGGAAAATTCTTGATCAGATATTGTTGATAGAGTGCGTTATTTTTGGTGGCAGTTTCTGCAATAGTTTATGCGGAAGAACAAAGCAACATTTTATAGAACACCAGTAGGAGTCACAAGTGCTGCCATTGGCAAAAGAAAAAATAACTAAAATTGGACAAAAGTAACAAATAAATTTACAATGTTTTACTTATCAGCAAATCAACAAGTTATCCTATAGATGTATTAAGGCTCCGATTCTAAATTCTCTCTTTCAGACATTTAAAGGGGTAGTCCAACCTTGTGTCTTTACAGAAATAAAAGAAATAATTGTTCCCATTGATTTGACAATTTTTTGATACACCATGTAGTCACTGCTGCCAGTTCTTACTTCTATAAAGTGATGTTCATGCTTTCATTATTCAATGTCTGTTGCTCTCATCCATCACAGGGTGATAGCAATGGATATTAATTGACAGATGTGGACAGAGACTCCTATGTCAGGTGTCTGCCCGAATTTACCCCAGTGTAAAAAATATGACAGAGGACAGGGGGGGCTCCGTCTGTGTCCATTACTCTCAACCAGAATGGTAGTATGAGTGTAACCTAAGACATACTGTATAATTTTCATAGAGTGTAAGTCCTTGCGGGCAGGGCTCTTTATCCCACTGTGTCAGTCGGTCATTGTTAGTATTATATTTGTTTTGTATAATTTGTGCACCGTATGTAAAACCTCAAATGTAAAGCAACATGGAATTAATATAATAATGTACTGCACCATGGAATTAATATAATAGTGTACAGCACCATGGAATTAATATAATAATGTACAGCACCATGGAATTAATATAATAATGTACAGCACCATGGAATTAATATAATAATGTACAGCACAATGAAATTAATATAATAATGTACAGCACCATGGGATTAATACAATAATGTACAGCAGCATGGAATTAATATACTAATGTAGAGAACCATGGGATTAATACAATAATGTACAGCACCATGGAATTAGTAAAATAATCTAGAGCACCATGGAATTAATATAATAATGTACAGCACAATATAATTAATATAATAATGTATAGCACTATGAAATTAATATAATAATGTACAGCACCATGAAATTAATATAATAATGTATATCACCATGGGATTAATACAATAATGTACAGCAGCATGGAATTAATATAATAATGTGCAGCACCATGGAATTAATATAATAATGTACAGCACCATGGAATTAATATAATAATGTACAGCACCATGGAATGAATTTAATAATTTGCAGCATCATGGGATTAATATAATAATGTACAGCACCATGGGATTAATACAATAATTTACAGCACCATGGAATTAATATAATAATATAGCACCATTAGATTAATACAATAATGTGCAGAACCATGGAATTAGTAAAATAATCTAGAGCACCATGGAATTAATATAATAATGTACAGCACAATATAATTAATATAATAATGTATAGCACTATGAAATTAATATAATAATGTACAGCACCATGAAATTAATATAATAATGTATATCACCATGGGATTAATACAATAATGTACAGCAGCATGGAATTAATATAATAATGTGCAGCACCATGGAATTAATATAATAATGTACAGCACCATGGAATTAATATAATAATGTACAGCACCATGGAATGAATTTAATAATTTGCAGCATCATGGGATTAATATAATAATGTACAGCACCATGGGATTAATACAATAATTTACAGCACCATGGAATTAATATAATAATATAGCACCATTAGATTAATACAATAATGTGCAGAACCATGGAATTAATATAATAATGTACAGCACCATGGAATTAATATAGTAATGTACATCAACATGGAATTAATATAATAATGTACAGCCCCATGGAATTAATATAACAATGTACAGCACCATGGAATTAATATAGTAATGTACATCACCATGGGATTAATACAATAATGTACAGCACCATGGAATTAATATAATATTGTACAGTACCATGGAATTAATAAAATAATGTGCAGCACCATGAAATTAATCTAATAATGTACAGCACCATGGAATGAATACAATAATGTACAGCATTATAGAATTAATCTAATAGTTATAAAGAAAGAAAGAAATAATAATAATAATAGTTGATAGAGCTACACAAAAGATAGTACACTATGATCCCAGATAAAGCAGCTTTTTCGTTCATTTCAATTTTACATCTTTGTTCACCATTAAGGGTAGGTTCACATTACCATTATTAATGTCTGCAACCCTTATCCATCATAGAATGAGAGAAACAGACATTAATTGTAGAATGCAGATGGAGATACCTCTGGAAGGTGTTGGGCTATATTCACTCTCATATAAAAACATCCCTTTATTATCACTTCAGCAGTCATATAAATCACGCTCACAGCGCAATGTCCGACGACGACAACAGTGATTACATGACAGCCTGGAGAACCCCTTTAATGCCTCACCATGCCAATGCAATACTGTACATTATCGCTATATACTAGGGAAACCCTTGACGGGCTATAACATACATCACAACCACTGGGTGACCTCACCTAGACCAACCCCTGATCATGATATCATGTCCACACCCCTTCCTTGTCATGCCACTCCATTCAGAGTCTATCCATACAAGAGGACATGTAAAGAAGGAAGGAAAATCCACATTTTTAAGGAGCTTTGCAACTCAAACAACCAACCTTGACAATGGCGTATAGATAAATGCAATCCTAGGAAGTTTAGGGGGGAAAAAAAAATATTATACAAGCGACAAAAAAATTGTAGTTTTACCTTGCCATACACCCCTCAAGAAACCCCGCAAGAGCGTTATTGAAGGATATTCTTAAGAAATCATACATGAGATAAAAAGAGCGTAGAATCACACATTTCTCAGGCGAAGGAATTGGATCAGGGCCACACATCGCAACAATGAAGTGAGATATTATGCAATGAATATAACAATATTTTATAGAAAATGCTTTGAATATCTTTCTTTGATCACACATTCTTTGGAAAGAACTGCCAACCAAATTTGTGAAAGCTGTTCCATGGCCTATGAAATGAGAAATATAGTCTCTTGAGCTTCGGTATGATGTGACATGTCTTTGATAAGTAGGGGGAAAGGATTCAGTGTACTGCATGCATCTTAAACACAAGAAATCACCTTAACAGCTTGGCCTCTGAACATTAATCTTTCAAGAAATTCTATTGTGAGAAACCAAAGCAGGTGCTTTTCCTTGGCTCATTTTACACTTCTCTAAAATTCTTTTAAGAAATACAAATCTAGGGTGGATTACATCTGTCGTCTGTGTGTGGCTTTTACCATACAGAAAATAAATTCAGCTGCACTGATAGGAATAGATTTTGCGGATCGCTTTGTCCTCCCTAGCACAAAACACAAGCATTTTCTAAAGCATTTGCAACTCAAGCAGCGGTGAAGTATTTAAGCACTTCATGCCCTTCCAGAGATACTACAAGTGTTTAGATATTCTGATTGCATCCACTTCTGACTGTACAACACAACACATTTCCAATCTGCATAACTGAAGTACGTATCCAGTATGCCATCAATGAAGATAAGGGCCGGGGCATGCATTTAGAGCGTGCCGGCTGTCAATGAAAATACAAGGCTTCTTATGGACATACACAATGCGCCGCATATGTTCTAGGATTAACGGACATACTAGTTGAATTAAAGTATAAATAAAACAAATTAAGACTTACAGTAACATATGGCCTTGTTCACACTGGCGTCATGGTTTATTTTTAGGATGGCTGTGACAAACACGGTTACCGACAGATTTATACAGACACTAATGGATACTATTGACTTAAAGGGGTTAGTCAGGGGTCTGAGATTTTGATGGTAACAATAGTCCTGCAGATTTTGGTATTTGTGCTAATATATAGAAAGCCCATTGGAAGCAAAATGTTCGGGGTTCGAAATCCGATTTGAACAGCCGCACACTGTTCTACTGTTCGAACGGGTTTCGAACCCCATTATAATCTATGGGGGGGAAATGCTCGTTTCAGGGGTAGGCAACATTCGATCAAATTCTACTTACCAAGTCCATGAGTGAGGGTCGGGCTGGATTCTTCTCCCTGCGCAGCGTCCCCGCGTCCTCTTCCAGCCTTGAATTCACTCTGCTAGGCATCGGGCCTGGGCAGAGCCGACTGCGCATGTCCGCTTGTAGTGCGGACATGCGGACAGAGTGAATGAAGAGCAGGAAGATGCCGCGGGGACGCTGCAAGGAGAAGACTTCTCGGAGGATCCAGCCCGACCCTCACTCGTGGACTTGGTAAGTATAATTTGATCGAACATTGCCTACCCCTGAAACAAGCATTTTCCCCCCTTAGACTATACTAGGGTTCGATATTCGATTCGAGTAGTCGAATATTGAGGGGCTACTCGAAACGAATATCGAACCTCGAACATTTTACTGTTCGCTCATCTCTAGTTATGACGTCTCCAAGGAGGCTGAGAGAGAGCACACCAGACACCTGGAGGAAACCTAAAAGAGGTGAAGGAAGTATAGTATACATTTTAAACCTCCCCTTGGCATCTACCTATTACACTCTGGGGTCTAAGGAGACTAAACTTGTTTGACCTGAAAACAAATCTTGGGAGGTTTTCCCATCTCTAATAACCAACTGTATTGCTGAATGTGTTCTTTCCCATATATGCATCCTTATCTCCATCTGCTTCCCCTTATCTTCACTTTAATGGCTCCTTTAACAATCCAGCCTGACTCCATTTGCTGCCGGGCCATAGAATGGTTGCTTTGCCTGATACTGTTGTGCATTGTGGTTCTTACAGTTTAGCCTATCAATAACGGATCCCAATGATCCAACAGAAGAACCTCTATTTTGAG
Organism: Leptodactylus fuscus; assembly: GCF_031893055.1. NCBI lineage: Eukaryota > Metazoa > Chordata > Amphibia > Anura > Leptodactylidae > Leptodactylus > Leptodactylus fuscus. Next base: position 72,633,632 of record NC_134273.1, on the reverse strand, counting down.
CTGACCATTGCTCACTACGGAGAAGATATCCTGTATGTACAATAAGATCAAAATTTACGTTGCAATTAGAGATGAGCGAGTAGTACTCGATTGAGTAGGTATTCGATCGAATACTACGGTATTCGAAATACTCGTACTCGATCGAGTACCACTCGCTATTCGAATGTAAAAGTTCGATGCAGAACCAGCGTTGATTGGCCGAATGCTATACAGTCGGCCAATCAACACTGGTTCTTCTCCTACCTTTAGAAGTCTTCTCCGTGCAGCTTCCCCGCGGCGTCTTACGGCTCTGAATTCACTCTGCCAGGCATCGGGCCTGTGCAGAGCCGACTGCGCATGTCCGCTTGTAGTGCGGGCATGCGCAGTCAGCTCTGCCCAGGCCTGATGCCTGGCAGAGTGAATTCAGAGCCGGAAGATGCCGCGGGGACGCTGCAAGGAGAAGACATCTCGGAGGATCCAGCCCAACCCTCACTCGTGGACTTGGTAAGTATAATTTGATTGAACGTTGCCTACCCCTGAAACGAGCATTTTCCCCCCATAGACTATAATAGGGTTCGATATTCGATTCGAGTAGTCGAATATTGAGGGGCTACTCGAAACGAATATCGAACCTCGAACATTTTACTGTTCACTCATCTCTAGTTGCAATGAATGAACATGTACAAGTCTGTGTACATGGAGGGCTGGCCTCTGTTGAAACCAAGAAAGCCCATCCTTACGTTGGGTCTTGTATAATGACAATAGACACAGACTGATATAGGATATCTTGAAGAATAGGGTTGCAGAAAACTTTCCTCAATGATAAATTTCTTCCAAGATAAAAATATAAATTTCCACACAAAAGACAAAATAAATTCATTAAAATATCAAACTAACTACTCTATTAACCAGACGTTTCAGCAGATGGTATCTATTGTTTAATATGCTTGTTTGTCACCCCTATTTTCTTATTCCATGTCTGTTCTCAGATATAAAATGTTTAATCTTTCGAAGAATAAAAAGTTCTAAAGCATTCCTTTTGGAAGTTTCCTTTATAAAGTATAAAAGTCCCGTGGAGTAACCGTCCCACCGAGCTACTGTGTTACCATACACTTTGTAGGTGCACACCATTGTACAACTAATCCATAGACTTCAATGCAATCCTACTTTGTAGAGTCCGTTTACAGTGGGATTGTTAAAACATCTTTAAAAAGAATTCTCCCAAAAGTGAACTTTTGCTTTAGGTTTGGGATTCTGTTCTTCAATAGAAGCTCAGAAGCCCTGTGATCATAAAAGCGTCATAAAACTACAGCCCTGTATTGTCTTCCAGTTGGGAGAATTTGTATCATTTTCTATCATCAGCAATTTTCATTTTTAACAAAGTTTTTTAAAAAGTGGAGAATAAATTTAATGTTTATGTTTTGTTTTGGATCAATAAAGTATTTCTCATTTATAGACACCCATAAAATACCATTTTATTTTACTAGTGTTAACTTAAAGTGTGCAGTACGAGTCATCCCTCTGCTAACAAAGAAAATCCATGGACGTATTGCTTACAGTCAGTGCCGCACCTCCCATGAGGCGACCTGAAGCAAGCGCTTCAGGCGGCGCTATGCCAGGGCTTCAGGGAGGGTGGTATTTTTGCTAACCTAAGCCAGTCCAGGACAAGCTGTCCTGGACTGGCTTAGCACAGAGTGATGGTTTGGGGAGGCCACTGGAGCAGCGCTGCTCCAGCAGCCTCCCCTCACGCTCAGGCAGAGCGCAGGCAGTCTCCGGGCCTGCTCTCTGCCGGCGAACGGCGCTAAGCCCCGCCCCCTTCGAGTCGCCACGCCCCTTCTGTTAAGCCACGCTCCCGCTCCGCCCCCTCCTCCCGGCGGGGGGGGGGGCGGCTTTCTGTACTTCGCCTCGGGCGGCGAAAGCAGCAGGTTCACCCCTGCTTACAGTCCATGCTACTTTTTGCTTTCATAGACATTTGCTCATAAATAGGGTTGAGCTGGTCTTGAGATTTCAAGATCGATTTTAAAATCTGAATTCCGATCATTTTCCAGCCGATCCCGATCATGAACTTTTCTCAATTGCCGATCGGAATTCGATCTTTTCCGATTACGATCCGCCGATCTTGAGATTTCAAAATCTGATTTCAGATCATTTTCCAGCCGATCCCGCTTCCGATCGTGTTCATGAAATTTGCTTGATCGCCGATTGGGATCCGATCTTTTCCAATTCCGATCACTCAACCCTACTCATAAAGGGGCGTTCACACTTGTGCCCTGTGTCATTCCACTGGGTTTCCATCCATGGTCATTTTTAAAACCCATTAATTTGAATGAACTTTAAAAGCAAACATCTCCGCTTGTTCGAGTCTCTGTGCCACCCTCTTTTCGCGTGCTGCGGCGCAGGAGGCGTGAGCAGTTTGATAATTTGCTTGCATTCTAATCCTTGACCTCTGGCTTTCCCTACTGACTATTCTTTGGACTCCGATTTGGCACTGCATTGCTCAACTGTTACTGACCCTTGGCTAACTGAACTCCCTTTGTTTTTGTACGTCTTGTCTGCGTTTTGTGTCTCACATATCCAGGAAGGGACTGTCTTTTGGGTTGCCGCCTATTACTTAGGATAGAGCCTGGCAATAGGAAGGGTCAGTTGGGGGCTTCAGCTTAGGGCTCACTGTCTCTTGTGTCCCGTCCCAGGGTTCAACAGCTACCCGGGAATTGCTGTCCTAACAATTCCCTAACACAAACCACCAGTGTCCGTATGCAGCCTCTTCATGGGGAAACCGTTTTTTCTTTTTTTTTTTTTTGGCTGAACACCAAGTCCTGCATGTCTGACTTTGTATCCGGCCAAAAAAACCTGTTTCCCCAAAAAGACTGCAGACGGACACTGTCCCCTGTCCAGTTTCTCCGGAGCTTAGGAAGGAAACCTGGCAGAATGACACAGGATGCACAGGGGCGCAAGTGTGAACACCTCCTAACTCTCAGAGAGCTCCGATATTGATGCTGTTGCTGTATTATATCAGAGTCACACATGGGATGTTATAGACAATACTATGAACGGTGGCCATTCATATCTTGGGCCAGTTACTTAGGATCATTCCCACCTCTCTTGTTTCCTCTAGGGTCACACCTGCGATTCGGTTTCTGTTCTCCGGCTGCACTTGGCAGACTAGAAAAACGGAAACCCAATACGCTTAAAAAGCAGAAACCTGTGTACCTCATAGACTATAATCGGTTCTGCTGAGTTTCCGACCGAAAGATGCAGAGAGAAAAGTTCTGCTTGCATTTTTCAAGCGGAATGGGGGATTGGAATTCCCAAATGGAACTCTATCACTGGTGTGAACTCAGCCCTATTCTAATCATCCATTTTTAATGAGAGAAATATGTATGTGCAATGTACATTACCTGCTGATCTATATGTCAGCAATGTATTTTAATGAGCAAGAATACATCACCCGAGTGTATAATAGGACTCTACACCACAGTTGTCCAGATAAAGAAATCTACCTAATGTTAATGCCAACCTAGAGCTGTAGATAGAGAGTTACATATATTATAGATACAGTATTTGCTTCCTATATAGCTCTTGAATGATAGAACCTTCTATTTTTGACCATATAGAAGAATTTGCAGTGACCATGGATTCTATTCTGATCCTTAAAAAGCAAAGCAGTAGATCTGATGCTACAGACATGGAATACACTGCCGGTTTTACAAGGCGCCTCTAGTCTGCAGCAGACAGAGATACATCAATCTGATCTTAAATCTCTTTCAAGTATTACAGGATGTTCACAGCTGCTGCTACTGCTGTATACAAACAGCAACATATAATTCACTGCAATAAATGAGAGAGATTCACAATTTCACTATGTCCAATTTTTAGTATGTCAACCACATGGAACGGATATGGAGGAGAAGGATAGTCAAGAAAAGAGAATTTAGGATACCGTTCTACATGCACGAACACAGAGCTGATACATGGAATGAAATCTAGTCAGCCCAAACATGGGACCCTTGGAGAAGAGCCTTGTCTACCTTTATTTAAATAGGTTGGTGAGGCCATATGGGAGGATCAGAGACAGCCTCAGCCTGGACCTGAGCTTATTATCTATAGAGATTCTTACAGAAAATGTCAGACTGGAAGTGATGATGTCACACAACTGCGCAAGACTGGGCTCAGTGGTTATGTGTACAAAGGTGGTGATGGCTGTGGTTAGTGATTGGCTGAGTGGTCATGTCATCACTGCTGGTCCAACAAAGACTGTGTCTACACCTCTAGGATGGAGAAACCTTTATGGTGGGGTTGAACCGATCTTTAGATTTCAGGATGGATTTTAAAATCTGATTTCCGATCATTCCCCATCCGATCCCGATCAAGATCGTGAAATTTGCTCGATTGCTGATCGGGATCCGATCTTTCCCTATCCCGATCTCTCAAGCCTAATTGTATATTATATATACAGTGGGGTTGAGCCAATCTTGAGATTTCAAAATCCGATTTCCAATCATTTTCCAGCCGACCCCGGTCATGAAATTTGCTTGATCGCACATCGAGATCCGATCTTTCCTGACCCCGATCGCTCAACCCTACTTTATGGTCTTTGTACACAAATACATTCTTTGTCAGTGTGCTAGTTGTGCTTTTAACACTGACCCATTATTATCTGTGTCCCCATTAGGGTAGGTTCACACGGAGGTTTTTGCAGGAAGATTTTGATGTGGAATCTGCCTGAAAATCCACCTCTCATGCATTTTAATGGGATTCACTCGCAGTTTTTTTCCACTAGCGGAAAAAAAATCAACATGTCCTATCCTCAGGCAGATTCCGCGGCTGAGTCAGCTGCGGCGTTCGCGTCTCGAGACTACCTCCTGATTAGACCAATTCATCCATCCCTAATCAGGAGTGAGATGCAGAACAACACACTACATCGGTATTCCGTCACAGAAAGCCACACGAAAAAGCCGATGATGGACAAGTTTTAGGCACCTGTGTAATATCATGGGTCAGTGTAAACTGTAGTAAGCTTAGTCAGGCTGCAAACCTGCTAGCTAAGTAAGTTCACATGTCAATACATAGTCAAGTATAAGAAATGCGTTGTGCTTTATTACTTCTACTTATTTCCACTATCTTTGATTTTTTATTGTCAGAATTGTTTGATTCCACTTGAGAAAGGGATTATATTCCCGAAACGCGTTGTGATTTAAGCATAATAAAGGTATTTCATTGAGCAGGTTTATACCTCCATTTTTTTGAAGTTCCATACTTTAACCACCCTTCACGAACACGTAGTCAGTAGGGTTGAGCAATTGGGATCGGAAAAGATCGGATTCCGATCGGCGATCGAGTAAATTTCACGATCGCGATCGGAATTCCGACCCGATCTTTCCCAGCGGGTTCGAGATCGGGGGTTATCTCAAGATCGGCTCAATCCCAAAAGTGACTTTTCCCATAGAAAAGCATTGACTAAGGTTGAGGATCGGGATTGGAAAAGATCGGATTCCGATCGGTGATCGAGCAAATTTCAAGATTGAGATCGGGATCGAGATCGGCTGGAAAATGATTGGAAATCGGATTTTAAAATCGATCTTGAAATCTCAAGATCGGCTCAACCCTAGTAGTCAGGAGATAGGTCATAGCTCTGCTTCCCAAGTGGAGAACCAAGAGTCAATCTGTTACCAACTACTACTTTCAGCCTCCCTGCTTTTCTCTACTGGGTTCCTATATTACCAGAGGTGACTGGCAATGTTTTAAACCCTTTTCAGTATTGTGACCACTTTTCAAGGAAAATTACAGTTCTTGTATTTCTTATCCTCAAATTAAACCAAGATCTCCATATGAGATAAGAGGCAAAAAAGGAAGAACGGAACATTGGCAGTTGAGTCTATTCTGCCCCCACAGTGTTAGTACACGGATACCAATCATTACCCAAAATTTAATTTTTATATACTAATAATGCATTTTTTCATAGCTTATGATAGATGAAATTGTGGACTATGGACTTTGATAAGGTAACGTGTGCAGAATGTAAAAACATTACATTTAGGAATCCTAATGAAATTCCATGCATGTGTTAGCATATGCTGAGCTCTTGTACAGAAGCATCTTTTAAGTCTATTTTCATCTCTGTAGGTGTTAAACATCAAAAGTATGAATCAATACACTGAAACAAACAGAGCAAAAATAAAGCAAAAGTAGAAAAAAAAAACAGTTTTGGATGAAATAATTAAATATGATGGTGGAGAGACAAAAATATTCAACTGCATTTATGTTACCTTCGTGGATCTTCCAACATCTCCACCGCTGCAGGATCTTTCATGCTATGTAGATAGCAGGCTGTTTTATTCAGTCTGGAAATACTACTGATATTTGACTTTTATATTTAGTAACTGCTTGAAAGACCATTAATGGGTTTCTGCGGTTTCGTATAAATATGACTTAAATAGGAGATCACACATAGTGCTCGAAAATGCTGATCTACACTGTGTAGGAATGGGAGCTGCAAGCAGAGGTCTATTGATTTGGACTGCTATAGGCAACAGCATGTTTCATAGGGTCTCTTGTGCGGGTTGTGTGCTTTACTTTAATACTGACTTTAATATAAATCCTAAAATAAATATTCCACGAAGTCTGTTTTTGATTTATTTGTCACTTCTTTCACTCAGACCATACTATATAATGGAACAATACAAGGACACTTGAGTATAAGAATGTAGCCGTACCCAAAAAGCAATAAGATATTTGGTATAAAATGGGCTCCTTTTCACCAATCCAAAGTGGTGTTATATTAAATATACAACAACCATGTCCCTTGATTTACATCATCCAGTTTGCAATGTAGGGCTGGCCATGTTCCTTATTGTATGCAGTTTGCCAACCTTTACAGATCCTCTATTTGTCTACCTGTAGAGGAGACCTGTCCCCTTAATCCTAACCCAAAGTCCTCTGATGCCTATTTGGAAGCCACCATGTTTCAGTATTTGAAGATGGTGGGTATTTTTGGCGGCACTAGCATCCCAGGGATCCAGAACCTGAGCACTCACTAAATCTACCACATCCAGAACTGTGGTTCTCAGCCATGGCACGTACACCCTGAGACTAATTGGTGTACCCCTCAAGGTACTTGTACCGCAAGATGAGAACAGTTGCTGCAGAATGAAGACACCTGAGAAAAATTTCCTATATGGATCCATTTTAAATAGTGACTACCAAAGACAACTAGAAAATATTGTGAACCAATGAAAACCCTTTGAAGTCATTTTGAACTTGTTTCTCAGCATCGACCCTTACAGTACATAAAAAATATGTAATGACATAGACTTGTGCGCTACCTCCACCAGCTCCAATACTTTGCATCCTTCATTAGATGTCCTTCCACTGATTTTTCACTTGTCCCCCGAACAATCAGTTCTGGTAATGTCAGCACCCAATATGCTATTTAAGCCCTATATTTTTAGGTGGGTAGTCCCTGTTTGCCTTCTTCAGGCCAGGACCCCTACCTGCAGTGGTGTAACTAAAGTCTTGTGGGCCCAGTGCAATCTTTTGTCTGGGGCTCCCTACCTCATTCCTACAGTGCATTCTGGATAGTGATGGTTCAATCCACCTTAGTGTGGTTAGGGGAATCTGTGGGTCTCCTTGGTTTATGGGCCAGATGGAAGCTGCATTCTCAATACTGATGTCACTAAGGCCCCTGAGCCCCGATGTGACCGCACCCTTTGCACACTTTCAAGTTACACCCCTGCCTACCTGACAGTAAACAACACAACTAGAATGTTGGTTGTTGAAATTAAAGGGGTTGTCCCATCACAAGGATGCTATCTATACTGCTTGTTAATGTGGATGTAAGACTTTTCCTAAATACATTGCTTCAGCAAAACTGCTTTGTTTGTCCACTATATTACTTTATTCAATTCTTTGTTGACACAGCCCTTGACTTATCTGTTCAAAAGTCAAGTGATGTAGCTGCCTGCTCTAAGGGGGAGGGGCTAAGTGCAGGGGAGTGAGCCTGTGATTCTAGCTATTCCTGTGTCTGCACCACGTGACCTAGCTTCCTGTTCTCAGATAGGGGAGAGGAGCTGCTTTCATTTCTGAACTTGTCTTCTGTTCTCCCAGTTATCAGGCTAGCTAATTCAACTGTGTTCATTATGGCAGAGACAGGCAGTCTCTGTATGTAACACAGAATGGAGTTCTTCCTGCCTGTACTTCATAGTCCAAAATTGTGCATATAGTGTTGTTTGAGGACCTTTGATGACATCACAGGCCCTTCAGCCACCCCATAGGATCACGCTATGCGTTGGGCGGAGCTACACGCTAATTTTGGGGTGGAGATAAACGGCAGGTTGCATATGAAACCCCACCCACCAAATGATGTAAGAAACCAGGAAGAAAGAAGATTTTACAGCAGTGAAGACTGGTGAGTATGAGACATGGGAATACCCCTTTAACAGCCCCAGGAATTGTAGAAATTACAATGCAGAAGAAATAATGGAGTGGTGCCTATTGATGGATGCAAAGTGTTGGAAGTGGTGATGGTGGGTAAAGGTCTTCTTGAAAGGGTCATATAACTAAAAATATATTCAGTAATTAAAAGCGGCAGATTATCTATATACGTTTGTAAAGATATCGTTCTGGAAAAACTTCCTTTCGCGAATATCCAGAAAGCAGATTTCTATTCCATACATTATTACATTCCAAGCAGAATTCTTTACCCACTTACAATTCACTGCTTGCACAATGAAGCCTTATAACGTCGGCAGCCCTATATGTTGATGCACATAATTACTATGGGAATAGAGAACAATAATGTGTTATTTATGCACACTAATCAGACACAGACCAAGTGCTGTGACTTTACTATCTTCCAGAGAGCCATTTTAGCAGTTTTCCTGAAGCACAATGTAGGTTTCAGCTATTACAATTGTTCAGGAAAATCTCCTTGTATATTAGCAAGGGTAAAATTGTAAGCCATCCAAAAGCTCAAATGTGAATTTCATTTAGACTGTAGCTGCTAGTCTGGCAGCTGGCATATAAGCTAACGCTTAATGGAATCTTGAAACAACAGACTACAATCTAATTAAAGTGAATTACATGCCAAAGAAAATAAATGATTAAAAGCGGATTAATAAACAATTGTCCAAAATTCTGAAGAATTTGACTGTATTTTTTAACCAAACTTCTACTTTTCTATTCTTCCACCGTTTCTAAAATATCTTGATGAATCATGTCTAAAAATGGCAGAAAAAAAAAATCTGAAAAATAGAAATTTTATATTTTCAGCTCCCTTACATTGAGATTATTATTTCTTTTATTTTTTTTATTTTTTTGCCTGAGATTCACAAAAAAAAAAAAAAAAGTATGTTATTAGCTTGTTCGAAATCCTGTGTTGCTAAGATGGAGTGCACTGTACCACCCGCTATAGAGGATTGAATGGAAAGAATGTTATTTCAACTGAGCAAAGAAATAGAGAAACTGCATGTAGCCTGCAATATGTTCTTTTTCTATTTTACCCAAGGCAACTTGAAAAGAAGAAGTTCAATGAAGCAAGAACAACCTTCGTTTCTATGGGCAGGAGATGACTTCTTTATTCTGATTTTACTAATAATGTGTACAATTTATTATTACGTAGCGTACCATGTCTACACCCACACAGATACAATGTATTACCGTTATACAAGCGTGGCCAATGTCTGCCCACAAAACCAAACAAAATCCTTACTCTATCCTATGGCTTCTGCATATGAAACAATTGCATTAAGAAGTCGGAGCCATTGTGATATTAAACATGTCCTTGGTGATGATAATACAATTTGTAAAGAATATTCTTACTTTAGAAAATATCCTTTTCAAACGTTCCGTCTACTCTTGTGTCGGCATAATGAGGATCAGTCCCCTGGGTTTCCTTTTCTACATGGTATATGGGATATCAATGGGCTACCCAATGTGCAGATCTAAGCCAAAGAAATTTGACTTACTTCCACCACCATACATAGAATTTTATCTCAATGTTTTTACCTAATTGTGGAGGCTGAGATGAAAAATATGGAATGTTAATTGGGCAGACTGATGAGAACCGTCAATTGATATGTCCTCACGAGACTGACATGCAGTAGAATTTTCTCCTGAAAATGTGGATGTAAAACTTGTAGAATATTAGAGCCTGTTTAGATGAAGGAATTTTAAGAAGAATTTGAGATGGCCTTTAGGGTTGAGCCGATTTTGAGATTTCAGGATCGATTTTAAAATCTGATTTCCGATCATTTTCCAGCCGATCAAGATCACGATCATGAAATTTGCTTTGTCGCCAATCGGCATCCGATCTTTTCTGATCCCAATCTCTCAACTCTAGTCAATACTTCTCTATGGGAAAAGTCACTTTTAGGGTTGATCCGATCTTGAGATTTCAAAATCGTATTTCCGATCATTTTCCAGCCAATTCTGAACACGATTGTGAAATTTGATTGATCCCCAATCGGGATCCGTTCTTTTCCTAACCTGATCACTCAACCCTAGTAGCCTTTCATCTCAGATTCCTCTCCAAAAATCTGAATCTGTGGAATCCAAGGTGGAAAGCTGGTACCAAATCTTGGCTTTTCACTGCAAGATTCCATGTTGTGGGTAACCAGATATAAAATTGGGCTAATAGGGTGTGAGACCTCGTGCCACAATTTCTTTGATGGTTAAGTTGTGGAAACTATGGACGCTTCCTTTTTACTGCACTGAAAAATTAAACATCTACCATTGACTTCCATTGACAACAATAGGAGGCAGATTTCAGCTGGAATTTGGAGCTGATATCAAGATGGAACCCAGAATTGTGCAGATGTTATGACACAAACATAAGGAAACAAAAAAATTCTACAAAGAATTATGCAATCTGGAGTAGTAATATCCATGACATATTCTTAAAGGGAGTCTGTCATCTAAATCAAACAGTGTTTTCCCCTTGGGATACAAGTGCCTCTGTTTCCAAGATATCACTGTTTTTGTCACGATGCAAATGAGCTCTTTTGAGCAATGGCAACATCCTCATTGCTCCATAAAACCTATTTTCATATTAACAAAAACAACAACATCTTAGCAACAGAGGCACCGATTCACAATGAGAAACAAAATTTGATTCAGGTGACCTTCTTCTATGTAACTGCAGGGCTGGGTTGATTTTTTTGGGTTCTTGTGACAGATTCATGGTTGGTTGGTTCTTGTGACAGGTCGGAGTTCAACTCCAATGATCAGCTGAAGGAATATAGTTACATAGTTACATAGTTACATAGTAGATGAGATTGGGTGAAGACAAGAGTCCATCAAGTCCAACCTATAACCCTACAGTCTCCTACAGTGTTGATCCAGGGGAAGGCAAAAAAAAACCCAAAAAACATGAGGCTTTTTTCCCCATTTCAGGGGAAAAAATTCCTTTCCAACTCCAATGAGTCATGGATTCCCAAAAAGCCTTGTGTCATCTTCATTACTTAATAGCCATTCGAATAGCGAGTAATATTCGATCGAGTACAAGTATTTTGAATACCGTAGTATTCAATCGAATACCTACTCGATCGAATACTACATCTCTAGTTATAAAGTATATTAGAAGTCAACTCAAAGTTCTGTGACCTATATACAGTAAAACTATTCATCCTGAGGCCTCCTGCTTTATATGGTTACACAACACCTTGGTGACATCTATTATCCTTAGTATTTATAGTATGGCTCACATAATCCAACATATAAGTAAAATCTAAACAAAAAAGAACGAACGCTTTGTCCTCATATTCCTAGTATAGCCTGGTCTGTTCAACAGGGTTGCCTTCGATCTGCTGATACCACTAAAAGTGCTGGGGAATGAGGAATAGACTAGTCACTGTGAGACGGCAAAGGATTGTAACAAGTCAGCTCTTCCCTGTAGAGTGGATGGACAGATATGTGTTTGAGAAGATAAAATTTTTCCTAGAATGCAATATGATCTCAAAATAAGCTAAAACAAGATACAATGTAACCTATTGTAAGTAAAACAAAGGGCTGGTTCCTATCTGCATTCGGTAATCCGTTTGGGGAGTCCGCATGGGGACCCCCCTCCGAATGGACTACCAAATGCATTGGCAATGGGGTCCGTGTGTTTTTCGTGCGGTGTCTGCATGGAACATGTGGACAGAATAGTGCATCACAATCTACTTTCCTGTCTGCATGACTCATGTGGAGACTGCGTGGAAAGCGCATGGTCCCCATTGTAGTCTATGGGATCCATGTGCTTTCACTACTCATCGCTTGCCAATGCATTTGGTAGTCCATTCCGGGGTCTCCATGCGGACTCCCCAAACGGACTACCGAATGCAGATGTGAACCAGGCATCAGAATGTATAATTGTACACCCTTGTTCTATATCATACACTGGAGAAATCCACAACCAGTTTGCCTTTAATTTAACTAGTGGGTGGAAGTCCAGGCAACAAAGCAAAGAACAAGAATAGGAAATATAATTGGGAAGAGGTCAAATGTTATTGAGCCAACAAAACCAGCTGGAAAAATGTAGATTCCCAGCAAGCCTGTGCCATTCTTATCAAACACCAATGACCGAGCAAATATACCTTAGAATTGACATATTTATGTAATCCATTTCCTCGGAAATATATTACCTCGCTCTTTCGTTTAATAGACAAGAATTGCTTGACAGGCCCATGTCGTAAAATATTAAGGCTCTATGAAAACCAGTCTCTGTAGAAAATGATCACTTAATTAAAACATTTTCCTCTCGGATTCAACAGTAAGAAGAATATACAAAGTTTTCGACTAAAGTCATTTTAATGAGAAGGGTAAAGCCATTGATTGCGAATGCGGTGTCAACTGCAAGTAACTAGAAAAGCCAAGTGTGGTCCATTGTGTCAAAGTACAGGAAGAACCTACTTAATTGTACGGACGCTTAGGAAATCTTTTTACTGGTACGGTGTATTGATGAAAGAGTATGAAAAAGTCAGTGTTATTGGGACTGCATCAATAACACCTACAGGAACAGCGAGAATTAACCAGTGTTTTGATGAATAAAGTTTAAAGGGATCCTATCATTCAGATGGCATTTTTTGTCCCTAACACATCAGAATAGTCTTAAGAAAGGCTACTCGTCTCCTATCTTTAGATGTCTTCTCCGAGCCACCATTCCGTAGAAATCCTGGTTTTCTTCTGTATGCAAATGAGTTTCTTGCAGCACTGGGGGAGGGCCCCAGCACGCAAACAGCACTGGGGGCATCCTCAATGCTGCGAGAGAAATCTCCAGCGCTGCCTCCATCTTCTTCAGGAACGGTCTCTTCATGCGTCTTCTTCCAGCGCAAGCGGTGAAACTTATAGGCTTCGAGACTGCGCATGCCCGCGGCCACAAGAAAAATGGCCACTTACACAGTGCAGTCGGCTCTGTCCGAGGCTCGAGGCCTACAAGTCTCAAGCCAACCCCCATTGTTTGAGTGCTGGGCCCGCCCTGGTGCTGCGAGAGAACTCATTTGCATACAGAAGAAAACCGGGATTTCTATAGAACAGTGGCCCAGAGAAGACATCTAAAGGTAGGAGACGTTCCATGCAGACACCGCATGAAAAACACACGGACCCCATTGCCAATGCATTTGGTAGCCTTTCTTAAGGCTACTCCGACGTGTTATGGACAAAAAATGCAATCTGAATGATAGGATCCCTTTAAGTCATTAAAGAATTTAATATATTATATGTTTATGTTAAAGGAGCCATCATCAGAATAAGGGATATGTGATACATTTCATAAAAATTATGCTGCAATGTAGTACAGTCCTATGAAAAAGTTTGGGCACCCCTATTAATCTTAATCATTTTTAGTTCTAAATATTTTGGTGTTTATAACAGCCATTTCAGTTTGATATATCTAATAACTGATGGACACAGTAATATTTCAGGATTGAAATGAGGTTTATTGTACTAACAGAAAATGTGCAATATGCATTAAACCAAAATTTGACCGGTGCAAAAGTATGGGCACCTCAACAGAAAAGTGACATTAATATTTAGTAGATCCTCCTTTTGCAAAGATAACAGCCTCTAGTCGCTTCCTGTAGCTTTTAATCAGTTCCTGGATCCTGGATAAAGGTATTTTGGACAAACAATTCAAGTTCAGTTAAGTTAGATGGTCGCCGAGCATGGACAGCCCGCTTCAAATCATCCCACAGATGTTCAATGATATTCAGGTCTGGGGACTGGGATGGCCATTCCAGAACATTGTAATTGTTCCTCTGCATGAATGCCTGAGGATTTGGAGCGGTGTTTTGGATCATTGTCTTGCTGAAATATCCATCCCCGGCGTAACTTCAACTTCGTCACTGATTCTTGAACATTATTCTCAAGAATCTGCTGATACTGAGTGGAATCCATGCGACCCTCAACTTTAACAAGATTCCCGGTGCCGGCATTGGCCACACAGCCCCAAAGCATGATGGAACCTCCACCAAATTTTACAGTGGGTAGCATGTGTTTTTCTTGGAATGCTGTTTCTTTTTGGACGCCATGCATAACGCCTTTTTTTATAACCAAGCAACTCAATTTTTGTTTCCAAAATGAAGCTGCCTTGTCCAAATGTGCTTTTTCATACCTCAGGCAACTCTATTTGTGGCGTACGTGCAGAAACGGCTTCTTTCTCATCACTCTCCCATACAGCTTCTCCTTGTGCAAAGTGCGCTGTATAGTTGACCGATGCACAGTGACACCATCTGCAGCAAGATGATGCTACAGCTCTTTGGAGGTGGTCTGTGGATTGTCCTTGACTGTTCTCACCATTCTTCTTCTCTGCCTTTCTGATATTTTTCTTGGCCTGCCACTTCTGGGCTTAACAAGAACTGTCCCTGTGGTCTTCCATTTCCTTACTATGTTCCTCACAGTGGAAACTGACAGGTTAAATCTCTGAGACAACTTTTTGTATCCTTCCCCTGAACAACTATGTTGAACAATCTTTGTTTTCAGATCATTTGAGAGTTGTTTTGAGTAGCCCATGATGCCACTCTTCAGAGGAGATTCAAATAGGAGAAAAACTTGCAATTGGCCACCTTAAATACCTTTTCTTATGATTGGATACATCTGGCTATGAAGTTCAAAGCTCACTGAGGTTACAAAACCAATTTTGTGCTTCAGTAAGTCAGTAAAAAGTAGTTAGGGGAATTCAAATCAATAAAATGATAAGGGTGCCCATACTTTTGCACCGGTCAAATTTTGGTTTAATGCATATTGCACATTTTCTGTTAGTACAATAAACCTCATTTCAATCCTGAAATATTACTGTGTCCATCAGTTATTAGATATATCAAACTGAAATGGCTGTTGCAAACACCAAAATATTTAGAACAAAAAATGATTAAGATTAATAGGGGTGCCCAAACTTTTTCATAGGACTGTATAAGAAAGGCACCTTTGGAAAGTGTAGAAGCCGCCCTACAAGGGACTGTTATTAGTCTGATACAGATTTTCCTGCTGACAGACTCTCTTTCACGTTCAATAAGTCAACCAAAACTACTAAGTGCTCTATTAATCCCATACACATTCATTGGAATGACAGGACTAATTTGGTAGGACTTAATTGTGAACCCCCATTTTACTAATACTGTGGAAGCAGCAATAGACATTGATGTCCTATCCTATGGTTAAGTAATACAAGTTTTTGTGGGATAGTTCCTTTTTCAATTTTGTTTTATTTTTTGAATCTACTTTTAATTTTTTTTTTTTTTTTTACTTCCTGCCTTACAAATTTTTGGAGTTCTCTAAAATAAGCACAACTTTTTATCTGCATCTTGGGGATAATCTTTCCATGCTGTCCCAGAAGACATCTATGCATGTGCCATTTTTATGGTGTAAATGTTAGACTGTACACAGACTGTACTGTATAGTATTGTACTGTACACTGCTCAAAAATAATACCACACCTAAGCGTTACACCATAACCTTGGAAAGTATGGTCTTAGTCAAGTTTCACAAATCTCCATGTGGTTGCTAAAGACACCCATATTGCCAGATGTTGCGAGCCTAGAGTTCGCCCAGATGCAGATCAATGCCCAGCCTCTTGTGGCCCAAGTATGTAGGAAGTGCATGAATAATGAAGATATTGATGTTATTGACTAGCCTATATGTTTCCCAGACCAGAATCCAATTGAGAACCTACAAAGTGACGGCACAGATTGTAAAGAAGCTCACTGGTGACCTGATCTAGGTCTGGGAAGAAACAAACTAGGACACCATGCATTCTTATCAGGAGCATGCCCAGACATTGTTGAGAGGGCAAACAGGCACATATGGAGTCACATTATGTGATGCCATAATGAAATTCAGGCAACTTTCATGGTGATTTGGAATCCAGTTGACGACTTTGCTTTCCATTGATTGCTGATATTTTCAGCTAGAATCTTTCCCTAATCAAGATCTAACATATGGAGATGAGCGAGTAGTATTCGATCAAGTAGGTATTCGATGGAATACTACGGTATTCGAAATACTCATACTCGATCGAGTACCACTCGCTATTCGAATGGAAAAGTTCGATGCAGAACCAGCATTGATTGGCCGAATGCTATACAGTCGGCCAATCAACGCTGGTTCTTCTCCTACCTTTAGAAGTCTTCTCCGTGCAGCTTCCCCGCGGCGTGTTTCGGCTCTGAATTCACTCTGCCAGGCATCAGGCCTGGGCAGAGCCGACTGCGCATGTCCGCTTGTAGTGCGGACATGCGCAGTTGGCTCTGCCCAGCCCCGATGCCTGGCAGAGTGAATTCAGAGCCGAAAGATGCCGCGGGGACGCTGCACGGAGAAGACTTCTCGGAGGATCCAGCCCGACCCTCACTCGTGGACTTGGTAAGTATAATTTGATCGAATGTTGCCTACCTCTGAAACGAGCATTTTCCCCCCATAGACTATAATAGGGTTCGATATTCAATTCAAGTAGTCGAACAATGAGGGGCTACTCGAAACGAATATCGAACCTCGAACATTTTACTGTTTGCTCATCTCTACTAACGTACAATTTATGGGTCCCCTTATTTTATTTTTTTGCAGTGTATCTATAAATAAGGAACTTGGGAATTGGATCAAACTATATGAAGTAGAACTTGTTTAAAATCAGGTTTTACAGCAGGCGAGATGTATATTGCAGTATCCACCATAGTTAGTCTTTTCTAAGTGCCAGCTACAACATATCCGTATACAATGCCAGTCACAGTATAAACAATTACTTAGTAAAACAAAAAAAAAATGCATTTGTGTCCAGGCACTCATTTCTGTGGATGTGCCAACAGTGAATCGAACACTTCTGGAAATCCCTGACTATAGAAAGGGATAAAAAAGTAGCAGGTCTTACTATCAATCTTACACACTTGGATGCAAGTATAATAACAAAGTAAATCCTCAATAGCGATGATGAAATCTTAAAAAGATTATAGATGTCTTCTCGTACCTTCCCTCTTGGCTGGAAGTGTTTGAATAAGTTTATCACAAGATTTCAAGACAATACTGTTTCGCGATAATGGGTGGAGGGAGGGGAGGGGATATCAAGACTGGAAACTTCCAAATTGGTCAGCTGATTATTGATACCCTTGCAATGGTGGAGAATGCACCTTGTTTATGATGAAGCTCAGGGCTTGTCTTAAGAGCATTGTCATCAGCAGTCTTTGTCCTGATACTGAAATGTATATCAACTGGTATCAATCTTAGTCCTTATGTGGGTCAGAAAATTGGCGTAAATGGTGAAAAATGTGTAGATAGTTCCACCCACTGCAAGTCTTCGCCGCACCCTCTTTTCAGAAAAGGGAAAGGATTTGTGTAGAAATGGCACCTGTGTCAATTTTTCTCCAAGTAGCATTTAAAAAAAAAACACATTTGACATTTGTGACTTCTATACATCTGCTCGTGTATAGCACACAGACATCTTGTGACAAAGAATCATAAAACATGCCATTATAAGGCAGTCATGGAGAAATCAGACCTATGCTGTGATTCACTATGCATTTGATTTGATACAAAGGTATAAAGAGATACTTACAGAGATACTCTCACCAAGAAGCATTGCATCATACAAGGAAGCATATCTAGGTATACATAGAGCCCGACAAAGCTTTATGTGCCAAGAAGTCATGGCCTTTGCATGCTCTCAAACACCCCAGTGATTAAGGCTCTGCTTAATAAATGAGCCCTGAAGGCTCCAGTATGCATAAAAATGTGTCCAAACCCAACACTTGTGACTAGACTGATAAACTGCCAGACGTACCTGAAAGCAGATTGCTCCCCTATCACATTGACAACACAGGCATATTTTCAGATATGTTGTCCAAGCAAAACATAAGTATATTGGGGTCGGGAGTAATAGCTGCTGACTAAAAGAGACTTAAGCCAATGGCTATTAAAGATTAGAGATGAGCGAGTAGTGAAATATTCGAGATTCGATATTCGTTTAGAGTAGAGTCTCAATATTCAACTACTCGATCGAATATCGAATCCCATTATAGTCTATGGGAGAAAATGCTTGTTTCAGGGGAAACCACTATTCGACTAAAGGAGAGTCACCAAGTCCATGAGTAGCAGGAGGAGAGTGTTTAGGAGGAGCGAAGTGCAGTTGAGGAGGAGCGCTGTGCAGTTAAAGCGCACGGACCTCATAGACTATAATGGGGTCCGTGTGCTTGCAATGCACTGCCCGCATGAATGATTTGTGCGGGCAGTGCGCGGTAAGGACACGGACCTCATTATAGTCTATGGGGTCCGTGTGCTGTAACTGCACAGCGCTTGCAGTTGCGCTGATATTCCGTTTGGGGGGTCCTCCTGTGAACTCCTTCCGGACGGGAGGCAAGCGCTAATGTGAAATGGCCTTTACTTGTCCTGCAGAACCAACATTGATTGGCCGAATGCTATACACCATATAGCATTTGGTAAATCAATGCTGATTCTGCAGCATGCTCTTCCTTGCTAGTTGGGAGAGCTGGCAGCTTGCGGTTATCCTGGAGCTGACTTTTTCTCGTAGGAATGCATTGACCAGTGTTGATTGGCTGAATGCTATACAGTGTACAGCATTCGGCCAATCAACGCTGGTACTGCCGAAGGCTCGTCTGTGATGAGACGGAGTCTAAGATCGGACCACAATGAAGACTGTTGTGGTCCGATCTTAGACTCCGCCTCGTCACGGACGAGCCTGCTGCAGAACCAGCGTTGATTGGCCGAATGCTGCATTCGGCCAATCAACGCTAGTTTTGAATCAAATCTTTACTGTGAATAGGAGTAGTATTTGATCAAGTTCAAGTATTTCAAATACCGTAGTATTCGATCGAATACCTACTTGATCGAATACTACTTGCTCATCTCTATTAAAGATATATGAGACCTTAAGACTAGTCATAGACAAGTACATATGAAGCAACATACAGTATATAAAGTCTATGTAGAGATGAGCAAATCAGCTCATAATGAGCCTAATTCATTGCAAAGTTTGGTTTCCCAAACCTGAAATTTTGAGGGGTTTTCCACCCTCAAATCAGTATTTTACTCTGTAATCTATTTAGTCCCCAGAGTATAATAGTCAAAGGCTCAGGGGAGGCTTAAAAAATAGTAAACACTCATACCTTCCTCCACCTGTCTTGGGCTCCCTTGTACCATCTGGTGATGTTTCCCAGTTTGTGTACACCACATGACCACTAAAACTCAATCACAAACGTCCTAGGAGTCCAGAAGTCACCCAGGAAAGATCACTGGATGCTGTGGGGGAGTCCAGGAGAGGTCAAGGAATGCGAGTATGAGTGTATAATTTTAAACCCCCACCCTTGAACCTCCAATTATCATCTGGGGTCTGAAGAGACTCCCAAGTATAATAATGGCTCCAGTTTAAAACAAAACCTGATGAACCTCGCAAATATTCGCAAATCCATCCATTTCTAATCCTATCCACAATGCGACATCAGAACTAAGCAACAAACAATGCTCGCCAAGATCAGCCCTTGGAGATAGAAGATATATACACTTATCCCTAAAGGAACACTTAACTTTGTGAGATAAATAGTCAATGAAATACCCCGTGTGCTAATTAAATTACTTAGAATTCACCTTCGTCAGTGGAGACGTCTCAGACATTACCGATCAGAACGTCCTGACTATAAATATGAACTACAATGACTTATAACAAATACACGGAAACATTGTAAATAAGCAGATTTCACATTCAATATTTTTCTCTGTTTGTCTTTCCATTATATTTGTCTCGAGCTTCTCTTCTATGATTTTTGTTTGTTTTATACTTATGTGCAAAGAGGAGGGTTAACTCATGCCTGCACATTATCTCTCTCTGCATGAAAATGTTCATATCACATCATTATGCAAACATCTGACACAGATTTGTATGAAGAAGAAGAAGAAAAAAAAAGAATCTCAAAATGATTTAGACTTTTCAGCAGTTCAACGCAAGTCTTGGCAACAATGGATTTTTCTTCTCACACATACAAAGAATATATGTATAAAAATGATTTGTAGAATAATCAGCTTTTGTGTTGTGCTGGAAAAGGAAATGTTTGCAATGCTTGCCATTGTCACGTATCGTAATGTACATCACTACTTAGAGGGTGTTGGTATTTTGCAGACATGAATTATTTTATATCGTGAGGAACGTATAAACATCGGCATTTGCAGACATTAGGAAATACAAATCCAAGAGCTAAAATTCCAGGGATAGGTACATGAAAGTGGTTTACAATAGAAATATTACAATACATTCATGGTGTATAGTAATAACACATGGCATCCTGCTTTATAATCCTTCTGTCAAAGGTAGGGTTAAGCCGGTCTTGAGATTTCAGGATCGATTTTAAAATCCGATTTCCGATCATTTTTCAGCCAATCCCGATCGTGAAATTTGATCGATCCAATCTTTCCCGATCCCGATTGCTCAACCCTAGTCAATACGTCTCTATGGGAAAAGTCACTTTTAGGGTTTGAGCCGATATTGAGATTTCAAAATCCGATTTCCGATCATTTTCCAGCCGATCCCGATTGAGATCGTGAAATTTACTCAATCGCCGATCGAGATCCGATCTTTTCCGATCCCAATCGCTCAACCCTAGTCACAGATCCTTCCATTCCGGGTCCGCTTTTTACTGCTGTTAAATGGTGACCCGTTTCTCAGACTACTCTACACACAATGGCCCAGAGTTACTGATAGTTGTACAGTGTACACTTAGGTATTGTGAAAATATAATCAACAAAGAATAAAGTATATGCACACTGCCACTCACCATAATCCGGACCAGAAAGAAAGAAAAAAAGAATCTGCCAATTCTAGAATTGGATCCCATCACTAACCAACTTTTGAAAGACGGGATATAATTCGTGGAAAGAAAATGTCAAACATTAGGGGATGTACTTTCCCCTAGCTATGTAACTATGGAAATGACGGAACAATATGGGGGTACCGCAAGAAAAGGTTTTACCAAATGTGGTACACCTAGATGTAAGAACTGTACGAAGGTCATCAGTACACGGGAGTTTAAAAGTAATGCTTCAGATTTTTGCTTAGAAATTAGGGACCAGTTGGATTGTAATTCAATGAATGTCATTTACTGCATACGATGTGTTACCTGTAACCTGGACTACATTGGATGTACCAGCAGGAAATTGGGTACCAGGATACAGGAGCACAATCGTGATTGCAGTAAAAGTAATGTAGATCACATGTCAGGCGCTTCAAGACATTTTGTGGACGTCCATAAGGGGGATGTTCAGACATTGCGGTTTTGTGGCTTGGAGAAGGTTTATCAACCTATTAGGGGAGGTAATTTAAAGGACATCCTACTCAAAAGAGAAGCATATTACATCCTAAAATTTAATTGTAGATTCCCGACAGGTTTAAATATCAGGACTGATCTCACATATATCTATTAATATTTGTTGCACCTACTTCAGTGGTAGTTTGATCACATGATCGGCATTTGACATACTAATACAGCGCATATATCATGTGATCTCTGAACACACCCAGTGGGTGTACTCTTTTTTCATTGGCTGTCCTTATCACGTGACCGGAACATCTTGCTTGTAGCTGATGTAGAGATATGATTCTTTCATAGATTCAGCAAAAATACAGCATAATGTGCGTGATTCATGCAACTTCTGATAAATGTAGGAGTGTTTCCCTGGAAAACCATCAAAAGGTGGGCTTTATATATATTCTTTACTCCACGATCGGTAACAATCTATTATGTCTTGCCTTAGATATATTTACAGGTGGTTCATAATGTTTGTATTAGTAGTTTTCAAGATTTGTTCACTATATGTAGTATTGGAAACTTGTTTATAATATAAATTTGATGTCAACTACGATGTTTGCTGGTTATAACATGTTAGAAATACACTCTCAGGTGTTCCAATTACGGCTGATCAGTATAAAAGGAAGTGCTTGTATGTTGTTGTTTTATATGCCATGACTAAGGAGTAAAAACTCCGAAACGCGTTGGCGTTTTTTATGCGTTTGTCTCATGTTATCTGTTGTTTGTCGGCACGTTTCTACTATGGACTTTTAAGGATGAAATAAAGGTTATATTTTAACCGGATCAAGGTGCTGCGGACCATTTGTTCAGATTACTTTCTATTGTGAAAATATACCAGTTTTATCACAGTGACTGAAGCCAGATGATAACTGGTGCACATTTATACTGTCTAGTCTAAGTTCATACCACCTAGAAGTTGGCTTACTTTGACCCAAAATGTTATGCCAAAATTTTGGCACAATTTGGATACATTAATTTAAGACACACTCCTTTTCTGAGAAACCATGTCAATATTTCTAGCATGTTGACATTTTTTTTTAATAAAACAAGATGCAAAAAAATAGGACAAGAACTGAACTACACAGGGTTCACAAGGTGGCTCAGTGGTTAGCTCTGCAGCCTTGCAGCGCTGGAGTCCTGGTGTTCAAATCCCACCAAGGGAAAAAAAAAAAAAAAAAAACATCTGCAAGGAGTTTGTATGTTCTCCCCGTATTTGCATGGATTTCCATCCCATATTCCAAAGACATACTGATAGGGGAAAAAAATGTACATTGTGAGCTCTATGTGGGGCTCACAATCTACATTTAAAAAAAAAAAAAAAAGATCTAAAGTACACCAAATTTACTCTAGAGTCTAGTCCCAACAACAATTGTAAATATGGGCTACTGTAGAGCTTTAGCAGTCGGAGACATATCCGCCTGCTCTTAATCGGTCTATACAAAAACAGGTGACAGTAAAATGTTCAATATTCTATATTCCTTTTTGAGTATTCCCTCAATATTCGACTACTCGAATCGAACATCGAATCCTATTATAGTCTATGGGGGGAAAATGCTCGTTTCAAGGGTAGGCAACATTTGATCAAATTACACTTACCAAGTCCACGAGTGAGGGTCGGGCTGGATTCTCCGAGAATTCTTCTCCATGCAGCATCCCCACGGCATCTTCCAGCTCTGAATTCACTCTGCCAGGCATCGGGCCTGGGCAGAGCCGACTGCGCAGTCGGCTGCAGTCGGCTGCGGGAAAGCTGCACGGAGAAGACTTCTAAAGGTAGGAAAAGAACCAGCGTTGATTGGCCGACTGTATAGCATTCAGCCAATCAACGCTGGTTCTGCATCGAACTTTTCCATTCAAATAGCGAGTGGTACTCAATCGAGTACGAGTATTTCGAATACTGTAGTATTCGATCGAATACTTACTCGATCGAATACTACTCGCTCCTCTCTAGTGACAGTATCTCACATGCCTAACACATAATGCCCCAGATTTACTAAAAGTTATACTTAGGCAGTCTGAAAAATGTGCCAGATTTATCACAGTGATTGATACTGAATAATAGAAGAAACTAGTATATAACTACCTGACTACACACAGTGTTTGTTTGCTTTCTTCTAACACAATCTGTATAGAATCTGGATACAAAAAGCAATATGACATTTGTTGTCCGGACTATTGGACATTTGGTATTGGTAAATGCAGTAGAGCAACGAGTATTTTGCAAAATATACTTTAAAGTAGTCCTACAAGAAGTTTTGTTCTTTGGCCCATTAGAAACATACATGGAGTAATTAGTAATAAATGTCATCTTTATAGCAGTGCTTGTATTTTTGAGATATCCACTTCTGGTCCTTAACTGTGTCATGTGACCAAGACGGTTGTTGCAGTGCTACATTGACTGCTTCAAAAATCCAGAATGGAAACAAAACAATCACAACCAACATCCATGGTTTAAATGATGGGCAAACCCGAATAATAGATATACGATTGTAGACCCTAATCCTATGTAGGTTATTCAGATGGCTACATCTCATCTCTATATTCCCTTTGGAATTTAAACATGATGGTATTCCAAGCAGGTAGAACGGGAAACTGAACCCTACTTGAAAGATATGTATATATATATATATATATATATATATATATATATATATATATATATATATAATTTTTCTTTATATATATATAAATATATATATATATATTATTATTTTATTTTTTTTTTGGAAAAGGATTTCCGTTTTCCTCCTACTGAGACTTATTCCAATTTTTCTAAAGCAATACACAGGGGATATGAGGATGGCACACACTGCTGTGAAGAAGCCTCGGAGTGTGCTGAAAGAGAAGTGATAATGAATACCAGTGAAGAGCATTAGACATGTGAGATGTCACTGGGTGGAAAATACTACTCAAAAAAGTCATGAAAACCCTTCACTTCTTACATTTTATTTAACTTTAAGATTGATATTTTTGGGCAAATGCACTTGAAATTAACAAAAATACTCCAAATCAGATATTGTATATGATTTCAGTGAACAAATGAAAATAAAACAAGCCAGAATAGTCTTCTGTGGGAAAGAAACCTTAAGGCTGAGGCCCCACGTTGCAGAAGGGCAGCTTTTTGTTTTTGCAGATTTTGCTGCAGTTTTTTAAGCCAAAGCCAAATATGGCTATAAAAGGAATGGGAAATATATAAGAAAGTTCTTATACTTCTACCTTCTGCTCAATCCCCTCCTGACTTTGGCTCAAAAAACAGCAACAAAATCTTCAACAAAAAAAGCTCAGTTTCCTCAATGTGAAGCCTCAGTCTAAAGCCCGGTTCACATCTGCGTTTGGTATTTCATTCAGGGAGTCCGCTTGGGGACCCCCCCCCCCCAACAGAAACCTACATGCATTAAAAAGCGGTTAACTAGGAAACTTTTCTCTCTGCATGTTTCATGTGGAAACCGAGCGTTAACTACATGGACCGCATTATAGTCTATATTTTGACTACAGACTATAAAGGGGTCTGCGTGGTTTCCACTTGGTTTCCACATGAAACATGTGGAGAGAAAAGTGCTGCTTGCAGGATTATTCTCTCCACATGTTTCATGCAGACACCGAGTGGAAACCACATGGACCCCATTATAATCTATGGGGTCCGCGGGTTTCCCAGGTAACCTCTTTTTAATGCGTATAGGTTTCCATTTGGGGGGGGTGTAAGAAACCTTAATAAAGTGCGTGGTATATTCAACGTTTGTCCTTTCCGTCCACTGGTCATTCTTCCTATTTGCTTCACTCCTTGGGGGCGCAGGATGTTACTGCTGCTGATTGTCTCCAAGTTCTCAAGTTTCCGGACTGTCAACCACTTCAGACTACCATAGAAGGTGATAGTGGTGGGTTGCTCAGTACACTATCTATTGTGTTAGGTGTCCAGACGTTACAGAAGCAGTCAAATGTTTCCATAGGTTTCACAGAAGTAGTTATGGAAATACTGTAGTTTACAGTGCAACACTGTTTCTGTACCTCCATGTGAGTTGGGGAAACAGCATAGCACAGTCATGTTAAACTGTTTCGTTAACTCCTGGCTTTGTGAACAGGACTTAAAACTGTGTGTTCCTAACTCAGACATGACTGGTGAAATTGGAAATCGCCTTTTAATGTGCTCAGCTTGCGTTCTTGCGCTTCATTATACCCATAGAGCTCCATCTTGACTTCTAATAACCTTCTAATTTTCAGTCAGGAGCCTTTATTCCACGTGTATTTGAATATATGACATAGATCTAGATGGATATTTTCTATAGCAATATCTATTTTGATTTTTAGGCTTACTTTACACTGACGCCGTACCATTAAGGCTCGAAGAGCAAATGGAGCAGAAAATACATAAAAACTTGTGTAGCATTTCTGTGTTAGAGGTTAATTCATAACAAGTGCAGTCACCAATCTCCAAATCATCTTCAAATAACCACTAAAACAATCGCCAAAGCATTGAAATTCTTTAATAAAAGCAAAGACAATTCTTTTTTTTCCCCCTATATTGCAGTTTACTCAGCAATTGTCAGATCTGTCAAATGTCTAAGATGGTTTGCTTATCCGAGCGGAAAAGAGAGACACTCATCACCAATGAAATTAGATGTTAGAAGCCGGTGTCTAAAATCATTTAGAATTTGGAAGAAAATATTCCATTTATATAGATTTGTAATTCTGCTCAAATGTTTGCAACTAATTTGATAAGCAAAACATTATTATTTCCGTGAGGAGAATGAAAAGGCGCAGAGAATATTGTAAAAACCGAGATGGAGGAGACGAAAATATCTCATGAAGGCTGGAAAAAGCTGGGATCTTCTCGAAATATTCACTATGACATGAAGAAAATAGGCTACAAGGGAAGATCATATCATATATATAGGGTGGGCCTTAAGTATGCATACACCCGGGTCGGCCTTAAGTATGGATACACCCAGATAAGATGGAAGTGGTTGCTGATATCATCTTACCGTTTGTGGCATATTAGTACATGGGAGGGGGGAAACATTTGAGGCCAGGTGATGCCCATGGCGGCTATCTGTTTTTTTGTGTGCAATTCTCCATGTGTCTGATGTGTCACGTGACCCCCTTCCCACTGAAGAAAGTAAAGTAAAATCCAAAATGGCGGCTTTGAAGATGGGCGCCATGGGCGTCACCTGGCCTCAAATGTTTCCCCCCTCCCATGTACTAATAATCTATATTTATCAATATGCGGCCACTCAATGCCTATGCTGTGAACTGCAGTTTTTCGATGCTTTTGTTAAGTTGGCACAATATTGCATTGAACTGGTCTCTTCAAAAATTCCTAAGTTCATCAGCTGCAGATTCCCATGCATTCCCCACCCCTTCCTTTCCCCCCAAGGAAAATGCTGATACAGAGCATTCCCAGATGAGTGGACCTATTTAGCGGGATGCCTTGAGCTGCAAACTCTGTGTCTGAATCAACCACAAAATCCAAGGCAAGATCGAACAACACGCTTATTTTATCAATGTCCTGCTCAAATCTCTGCCTTCTACCATGGAATGTGGAATCAGGACAGAATCTACTGCTAACATTGGGGAGGAAACCACTGGGACTGCACCTTGACCATTCAGCTGTTTGAACAGGCTGCAGTTTCGGGTGAGTACTAGGGTTGAGCGATCGGGATCGGGAAAGATCGGATGCCGATCGCCGATCGAGCAAATTTAACGACTGTGACCGGGATTGGCTGGAAAATGATTGAATTTTGAAATCTCAAGATCGGCTCAACCCAACCATATATATAATATACAATTAGGGTTGAGCGATCGGGAAAGATTGGATCCCGATCAGCGATTGAGCAAATTTCACGATCGTAATTGGCTGGAGAATGATTGGAAATCAGATTTTAAAATTGATCCTGAAATCTCAACCCCAGTGAGCACTGAAACCTCTTCAGTAGTCGCCATACCTTTGTATAGCTGTTGTGAAAGCTGTGACTCACTGAGGTGCGATCAGGCTTTGTGCCTTATAAATATGGCCTCCAATGACGTCCGAAGAGACAACACCACTGACACTTCAATCAGATGATCCCTGGGAATGTTGGAACCCCAAAGTTCTTCCATTGATGACCTACAAAGTAGAGATGAGCGAACAGTGTTCTATCGAACTCATGTTCGATCGGATATTAGGCTGTTCGGCATGTTCGAATCGAATCGAACACCGCGTGGTAAAGTGCGCCATTACTCGATTCCCCTCCCACCTTCCCTGGCGCCTTTTTTGCTCCAATAACAGCGCAGGGTAGGTGGGACAGGAACTACGACACCGGTGACGTTGAAAAAAGTAGGCAAAACCCATTGGCTGCCGAAAACATGTGACCTCTAATTTAAAAGAACAGCGCCGCCCAGCTTCGCGTCATTCTGAGCTTGCAATTCACCGAGGACGGAGGTTTCCGTCCAGTTAGCTAGGGCTTAGATTCTGGTAGGCAGGGACAGGCTAGGATAGGAAGGAGAAGACAACCAACAGCTCTTATAAGAGCTAAATTCCAGGGAGAAGCTTGTCAGTGTAACGTGGCACTGACGGGCTCAATCGCCGCAACCCAGCTTTCCCAGGATCCTGAATGGAATACACTGACAGTGTATTCCCGTATACCCGATATATACCCCCGATACCCGTTCCAACGGTGTGCCCCCCCACCTTCACCCCAGAAATACCCTGCAAGTCCCCTAGCAATAGGATTGGGGCTATATACACCCACTATTTTTGCTACTGCCATATAGTGCCATTGTCTCACTGGGAATTCAAAGAATATATTGGGCTTACATATAACTTCAATTCCAGGGAGAAGCTTGTCAGTGTAACGTGGCACTGACGGGCTCAATCGCCGCAACCCAGCTTTCCCAGGATCCTGAATGGAACACACTGACAGTGTATTCCCGTATACCCCATATATACACCCCAAATCCCCGTTCCAACGGTGTGCCCCCCCACCTTCACCTCAGAAATACCCTGCAAGTCCCCTAGCAATAGAATTGGGGCTATATACACCCACAATTATTGCTACTGGTATATAGTGCCATTGTCTGACTGGGAATTCAAAGAATATATTGGGGTGACGTGCACCCACAATTTTTGCTACTGCTATACAGTGCCATTGTCTCACTGGGAATTCAAAGAATATATGGGGGTTATGTGCACCCACAATTTTTAATACTGCTATACAGTTCCATTGTCTCACTGAGAATTCAAAGAATATATGGGGGTTATGTGCACCCACAATTTTTAATACTGGTATACAGTGCCATTGTCTGACTGGGAATTCAAAGAATATATGGGGGTTATGTGCACCCACAATTTTTACTACTGGTATACAGTGCCATTGTCTGACTGGGAATTCAAAGAATATATTGGGGTGACGTGCACCCACAATTTTTGCTACTGCTATACAGTGCCATTGTCTCACTGGGAATTCAAAGAATATATGGGGGTTATGTGCACCCACAATTTTTAATACTGGTATACAGTGCCATTGTCTGACTGGGAATTCAAAGAATATATGGGGGTTACGTGCACCCACAATTTTTAATACTGCTATACAGTTCCATTGTCTCACTGGGAATTCAAAGAATATATGGGGGTTATGTGCACCCACAATTTTTAATACTGGTATACAGTGCCATTGTCTGACTGGGAATTCAAAGAATATATGGGGGTTATGTGCACCCACAATTTTTAATACTGGTATACAGTGCCATTGTCTCACTGGGAATTCAAAGAATATATTGGGGTTATGTGTACCCACAATTTTTACTACTGGTATATAGTGCCATTGTCTGACTGGGAATTCAAAGAATATATGGGGGTTATGTGCACCCACAATTTTTAATACTGGTATACAGTGCCATTGTCTGACTGGGAATTCAAAGAATATATTGGGGTTATGTGCACCCACAATTTTTACTACTGGTATATAGTGCCATTGTCTGACTGGGAATTCAAAGAATATATGGGGGTTATGTGCACCCACAATTTTTAATACTGGTATACAGTGCCATTGTCTGACTGGGAATTCAAAGAATATATGGGGGTTATGTGCACCCACAATTTTTAATACTGGTATACAGTGCCATTGTCTGACTGGGAATTCAAAGAATATATTGGGGTTATGTGCACCCACAATTTTTACTACTGGTATACAGTGCCATTGTCTGACTGGGAATTCAAAGAATATATGGGGGTTATGTGCACCCACAATTTTTAATACTGGTATATAGTGCCATTGTCTGACTGGGAATTCAAAGAATATATGGGGGTTACGTGCACCCACAATTTTTGCTACTGCTATACAGTTCCATTGTCTCACTGGGAATTCAAAGAATATATGGGGGTTATGTGCACCCACAATTTTTAATACTGGTATACAGTGCCATTGTCTGACTGGGAATTCAAAGAATATATGGGGGTTATGTGCACCCACAATTTTTACTACTGGTATACAGTGCCATTGTCTGACTGGGAATTCAAAGAATATATTGGGGTGACGTGCACCCACAATTTTTGCTACTGCTATACAGTGCCATTGTCTCACTGGGAATTCAAAGAATATATGGGGGTTATGTGCACCCACAATTTTTAATACTGGTATACAGTGCCATTGTCTGACTGGGAATTCAAAGAATATATTGGGGTTATGTGCACCCACAATTTTTACTACTGGTATACAGTGCCATTGTCTGACTGGGAATTCAAAGAATATATGGGGGTTATGTGCACCCACAATTTTTACTACTGGTATACAGTGCCATTGTCTGACTGGGAATTCAAAGAATATATGGGGGTTATGTGCACCCACAATTTTTACTACTGGTATACAGTGCCATTGTCTCACTGGGAATTCAAAGAATATATGGGGGTTATGTGCACCCACAATTTTTACTACTGGTATACAGTGCCATTGTCTGACTGGGAATTCAAAGAATATATTGGGGTGACGTGCACCCACAATTTTTGCTACTGCTATACAGTGCCATTGTCTCACTGGGAATTCAAAGAATATATGGGGGTTATGTGCACCCACAATTTTTAATACTGGTATACAGTGCCATTGTCTGACTGGGAATTCAAAGAATATATTGGGGTTATGTGCACCCACAATTTTTAATACTGGTATACAGTGCCATTGTCTGACTGGGAATTCAAAGAATATATGGGGGTTATGTGCACCCACAATTTTTAATACTGGTATACAGTGCCATTGTCTGACTGGGAATTCAAAGAATATATTGGGGTTATGTGCACCCACAATTTTTACTACTGGTATACAGTGCCATTGTCTGACTGGGAATTCAAAGAATATATGGGGGTTATGTGCACCCACAATTTTTACTACTGGTATACAGTGCCATTGTCTGACTGGGAATTCAAAGAATATATTGGGGTGACGTGCACCCACAATTTTTGCTACTGCTATACAGTGCCATTGTCTCACTGGGAATTCAAAGAATATATGGGGGTTATGTGCACCCACAATTTTTAATACTGGTATACAGTGCCATTGTCTGACTGGGAATTCAAAGAATATATTGGGGTTATGTGCACCCACAATTTTTACTACTGGTATACAGTGCCATTGTCTGACTGGGAATTCAAAGAATATATGGGGGTTATGTGCACCCACAATTTTTACTACTGGTATACAGTGCCATTGTCTGACTGGGAATTCAAAGAATATATGGGGGTTATGTGCACCCACAATTTTTACTACTGGTATACAGTGCCATTGTCTCACTGGGAATTCAAAGAATATATGGGGGTTATGTGCACCCACAATTTTTACTACTGGTATACAGTGCCATTGTCTGACTGGGAATTCAAAGAATATATTGGGGTGACGTGCACCCACAATTTTTGCTACTGCTATACAGTGCCATTGTCTCACTGGGAATTCAAAGAATATATGGGGGTTATGTGCACCCACAATTTTTAATACTGGTATACAGTGCCATTGTCTGACTGGGAATTCAAAGAATATATTGGGGTTATGTGCACCCACAATTTTTAATACTGGTATATAGTGCCATTGTCTGACTGGGAATTCAAAGAATATATGGGGGTTATGTGCACCCACAATTTTTAATACTGGTATACAGTGCCATTGTCTGACTGGGAATTCAAAGAATATATTGGGGTTATGTGCACCCACAATTTTTACTACTGGTATACAGTGCCATTGTCTCACTGGGAATTCAAAGAATATATTGGGGTTATGTGCACCCACAATTTTTACTACTGGTATATAGTGCCATTGTCTGACTGGAAATTCAAAGAATATATGGGGGTTATGTGCACCCACAATTTTTAATACTGGTATACAGTGCCATTGTCTGACTGGGAATTCAAAGAATATATGGGGGTTACGTGCACCCACAATTTTTAATACTGCTATACAGTTCCATTGTCTCACTGGGAATTCAAAGAATATATGGGGGTTATGTGCACCCACAATTTTTAATACTGGTATATAGTGCCATTGTCTGACTGGGAATTCAAAGAATATATGGGGGTTACGTGCACCCACAATTTTTGCTACTGCTATACAGTTCCATTGTCTCACTGGGAATTCAAAGAATATATGGGGGTTATGTGCACCCACAATTTTTAATACTGGTATACAGTGCCATTGTCTCACTGGGAATTCCACAAATAATTTGGGGATTCATTCACCCTACATCTCAGGCTCTTGCCATATTCACCCAGGTTGTCAGTGCTGCACCAGCTCGTTCCCAGACAGCTCGGCCCGAAAAACACGTTACCTATATAGAGGATTTGGACAATGAAGACAACATGTTCTAAATCTAATGTCTGCACCTTCTCCAGAATTAAAATAAAGGCAGCGTTTAACTTTCAAATAGCACTGCACAAAGGAAGAGCTTATCAGCTTGTCTCATGACATGCTACTGAAAAGTTTCATTTGTGTATCTTAATGTAAATATAGTTGTATAAGCTTTTTGGGTTTTAGGCACTGCCAAGTTATTTATTACCACCCGCTCCCTTATAATGATGATGACGCCAAAGTCACTGTGGGTGTTCAGAGCTCACAGCTTTGGGTGACATTTGTCTTGCTCTCTGTCGGTACCAGCTGTCTTTTTGGATACCGTAAAGTTATGTTGACTTTATTAACAGCTATAGAAACTTTAGCCAGGTTGTGACGGTGTGTAACCCTAACAACACTAAGTGGGATACACATTAATAGTCAGTCTATGTACGCTAAACGTATCACTGAAGTAATTTTTTTTCCCTCTCCCCTAATATAAGAAAGGAACAGACATTAGACCTAGACCGGGGTTCGAGGCTTGAAAAAATCCAGTATTATTTGTTCTTCATGATGTGAAATATGTGTTGAAAAGCAACCCAAGATGAAGTCAGCCATGTGTGCCAGTGTGTTACTTGGCATGCCTTTGCTGGCCCCAACTGTAAGGGTCACTCTCCATTTCCTCCATTTTCCACTCCCCTTCACACCATTTGTGGTGAAGCAATGGGATGCACTGAAGTGCACCCTCTAGCCTCGTGTGGGATAGGGACATCAGATGCCACTCCAACCCCCTCGTCTTCCTCCGCCAGCCAACGGTGCGAAGATGAGAGGAGTGTGCTCTGAATGTTTTCTGCCTAGCAGAGGCTAGTTCTCACTTACGAAAATGGCCCCACTTTGACCTGTATATCAGGCACAATGGTGTAGGTTTCAAAGAAACATGGCACCAACAAGTTGGAAAACGTGGGCCATGCGTGGACAGTGTTTGAGTCTGGCAAGCTCCAGATCTGCTACCAGGTTCCAGCCATTATCACAGGCGCAAAAATGCCAGGCCCCAGGTGTAGCAGGGAAAAAAAAATGCCATCTCAGCCAGGATGGCATCCCTGACCTCGGAGGCACTGTGCTGTCTGTCCCCCAAGCTGATCAGTTTCAGCACGGCCTGCTGACATCTCCCCATGCCAGTGTTACAGTGTTTTCCGCTAGTAGCTGGGGTGGAGGTTGCAGCTTCGTAGGGTTTCAGTCTACTCCTGCCATGAATTTTGGCCTGGGAGAGGAGATAGGCCACCCCAGTTTGCACCCGGGGAACAGACTCCACCACATTCACCCTGCCTGTCATTAAAGATAAGCACTGCAGCATCCCTGACCACAGGCGCTTGTCCATGTGTCGGTGGTCAAGTGGACCTTGCAGCAAAGCGCAGAGCTCTGGGCCCGACTGATGTTATGGGACACATGCAGGCGCAAGGCAGAGACAGCACACCAAGAGAAGTAGTAACGGCTAGGCCCAGCATAGGGAGGTGCCCCAGCTGCCGTCTGCTGACGGAAGGCCTGGGTCTCCAGAAGCATAAACAAACACCAACATCTCCAGGGCCAGCAGTTTATCGATGAGGCTGTTACAGGCTTGGGCATGGGGGTGGGTTGTATTGTACTTCTGCCTGCAATGAAAAGCTTGGGAAATGTGGAGTGGCTGGGAAGAGGCGCATGATGGTGCAGGCCAAAAGGGCGCATGAGGGTGAACTCCCCAATGTGTCAGAGATAGGTGTGTAGGTGTCCTTGCATCATATACTTGCACCATATTTGGCTTTGGAAGTTAATTTTGTGCCAAAAAGTGGTTAAGACAGCGATCCCTCAGCTACTCCCGTTACACTGTCTATTGAAGTTACCATCTGTGGAAGTGGACCACCATTTCTAAGATCCCAAAGGAAGCAGGCAAGAGATGTGCAGTTCAGAAAAAAAGATGAGAAAATAAGTTTAGGCTGTAGAGCACAGAGGGATCGGAGAGGACAGAGCTGGTGTCGGCCAGGTATTCCCACAACATGCGCCTATACTTGTCCCTCCTGGTGACACTAGGCCCCTGAGTGGCAGTAATTTGTCCAGGGGGGCCATTAACGTGTTCCAGACCTAGGAATAAGTCTTCCAACAGGGTAGAGTTTTGCATGCCTTTGCTTCTACCCACTGTTTTTGCTGCTTAGCTTCCCTCCACATCTACTCTGCTTTCACCCCTAAACATCACCCCAGTTTATGCCTTTGCTTCTACCCAGGTTTTTTGTTGATTTAGCTTCCCTCTACATCTACACTGCTTTAGCCCCTAGACATCACCCCTGTCCATGTGGGGTCGGTGGCCTCGTCATCCACCAACTCCTCTTCCAATTGCGCACTGCCCCCTTACTGCAAACCGCACATGACCACAGCTTGCCTTGATGGCAACTGTGTCTCATGATCCCCACTTAGGTCCAGACAAGTCGGTGGCGGGTCCAAAACCCCAAAATTGGAAGGAAATGGCAGATGCTGCAGTATTTCTAACACCTGTTCCTGGTGCTCGGGCCTGGTCTGTGTTGTACCCTGCACCCTGCTTAACGCATCTGCCATATCCGAAGTTGTGCTGAGCGCATGCTAATGTTT
Organism: Leptodactylus fuscus; assembly: GCF_031893055.1. Lineage (NCBI taxonomy): Eukaryota > Metazoa > Chordata > Amphibia > Anura > Leptodactylidae > Leptodactylus > Leptodactylus fuscus. The sequence goes on along the minus strand of NC_134273.1, from coordinate 72,598,498 downwards.
CGTGTCCAGTGCAATGGATGGGATGGGATTTCACATAAGTCTGCCACCCATGGCCACTCATGGTTGAGCAACTGAGGGAGTTGACTTTGACGAACCCGAGGGTTTTGGAGTTGGAACTACATCAAAGGTCTGTGCTGCTCACACACTCTGCTCAACACATGATATGTTTAGTGCCAGCAGTGTGGAGACGTCGCACAACAGCCGTTGTTCCAGCAGGTACAGGCGTTGTAGGAGTGCATAGAGGCTAGCAGCGGCAACTATACACTTTAAAAACTATCCGCACAAGCGCCACACTTTCACCAGTAGCTCAGGAACATTGGGGTACCTTTTTCAAAAGATTAGCAGCAATGAGTTAAAAACGTGGCCCAGGTATGGAATATGTTGCAGGCTGCCAAGCTACAGAGCCAATCCCAGGTTACGGCCATTATCACACATGACAACATGCCTGGGCCCAGGTGCAGTGGCAAAAACCACATTGCCGTCTCATCGAGGATGGCATGACTCACTTTGTAGGCAGTGTGCTGTCTGGCCCCCAAGCTGATGAGCTTCAGCACGGCCCGCTGACGTCTCCCCACACCAGTGTTGCAGCGTTTCCAGCTCGTAGCTGGGGTCAATTTAACAGCGGAGGAGGGTGGTGTTTCAGCCCTCCTCCCAGGAATGTTGTGTGGGGAGACAAGTCAGGCCACCACATTTTGCGACCCGGTCCACGCCTCAACTACATTCAACCACTGTGCCCAAATTGAAAGGTAGCGTCCCTGTCCGCATGCACTTGTCCATTCGTAACTGGTCACATGGAACTTTAGGGCTAAGCGCTGAATTTAGGGACTGCCTCATGTTTGGGGGAAAGTGCTGGTGTGGACGGCACAGTGCGGTGGCGCAGTAGACACTCTGCCCAAAAAGGGCAGAGTGTCCCCCAGCCGGGATTCCAACATCTCCTGGGCCAGATTTCTTGAGATGAGGCCGTTGAAGCCTTGGGCATGTGGGTGGGTTGCGCTGTACTTTAGCATGAAATGAAAGGCTTGGGAGATGGGGAGTTGCTGGGAAGAGGCGCATGATGGCGCGGGCAAAAGGAGAAATGGCAGGAAAAGGTGAGGATAAGGGTGAACTCCCCAAAGTGTCAGAGGCAGATGTGGAGGTGTCCTGGCTCCTGGTCTGGACTGCAGCGCCAGCCCTGTCAACAGTGGAAGAGGCAGTGGCCGCCAGGCCAAACGACGATTATCCTGCGCTTGCTCTCACCCACTGAGCCCAGGGCTTGCCTTCCAAATGATGGCACCCGCAAGAGGTGGTGAGATTCCTCTCCGCAGATCTCCAAACCATCTTGGACTTGCAAATTGCACTAAATTTGTCATGTAACTGACATGTATATGATGAGTCTATCCATTGTCTGTTCATTTTGGTGAAAGTCAGCCTGTCAGCTGACAGACAGCTGTGCTTGTCAGTGATGATGTCACCGGCTGCTTGTACCCCCAGTTTTTGCTGCTTAGCTTGCCTCCACATCCACACTGCTTTTGCCCCTACACATCACCCCTATCCATGCCTGTGCCTCTAGCCATAAGTCTGCCACCCATGGAAACTCATGGTGCAGAAAGTGAGGGAGCTGACTCTGAGGAACCCTTGGGTTTTGTAGCTGGTACTCCATCAAAGGTCTCTGCTGCTCACACACCCTGCTGAACATACGGTATCTAGGGTTAGAGCGTGTGGTGACCTCGCACAACAGTAGGTGCTTCAGGCAGATGTAGGCCTTGCTGGAGTGTATTGCGGCTAGCTCCAGGTACTGTAGACTTGGGAAAGTGGGTGTCCAAGTGCCGCACTTTCACCCTTAGCTCAGCTAATTTGGGGTATGTTTTTAAAAATCATTGCACCACTACATTGAACATGTGGGCCAGGCATGGAACGTGTTGGAGGCTGGCAAGCTCCAGAGCCCTCCAACAAGCTAAAAAACCTGGCCCCAGGGGCAGCGGAGATAAACAAATTGCCATCTCATCCAGGATGGCATCCCTGACCTCAGAGGCAGTGTGCTGTCCGTCTCCCAAGCTGATGAGCTTCAGCCCAGCCTGCTGACGTCTCCCCACACCAGTGTTGCAGCGTTTTCAGCTCGTAGCTGGGGTAAATCTAACAGCGGAGGAGGAGGAGGGTGGTGTTTCAGCCCTCCTCCCAGGAATGTTTTGTGGGGAAACAAGTCAGGAAAATTCTTGAAACGGGAGAGTTTTGCATCTTTGCCCTTGCTGCCTATGGACATCCCTTTGCCTCTAGCCACCATTTTCCCTGCTTTGCTTGCCTCCACATCCACACTGCTTTTGCCCCTAGACATCACCCCAGTCCATGCCTTAGCTTGTACCCCCAGTTTTTCCTGCTTAGCTTGCCTCCACATCCACACTGCTTTTGCCCCTAGACATCACCCCAGTCCATGCCTTAGCTTGTACCCCCAGTTTTTCCTGCTTAGCTTGCCTCCACATCCACACTGCTTTTGCCCCTAGACATCACCCCAGTCCATGCCTTAGCTTGTACCCCCAGTTTTTCCTGCTTAGCTTGCCTCCACATCCACACTGCTTTTGCCCCTAGACATCACCCCAGTCCATGCCTTAGCTTGTACCCCCAGTTTTTCCTGCTTAGCTTGCCTCCACATCCACACTGCTTTTGCCCCTAGACATCATCCCTATCCATGCCTCTTCCCCTAGCCATAACTCTGCCACCCCTGGAAACTCATGGTGCAGAAACTTTGGTTGCTGACTTTGAGGAACCCTTGGGTTTTGTAGATGGAACTCCATCAAAGGTCTGTGCAGCTCACACACCCTGCTCAAGATATGGTATTGTAGGGTTTCAGCATGTGTGAATGACGGACAACAGCCTGTGTTTGGACAGATGTAGGCCTTGCTAGAGTGTTTTTAGGCTAGCAGCGACTCCTGTGCACTTGCAAAAGTGGGCGCACAAGCGCCGCATTTTCAACAGTAGCTTCGGTACATTTGGGTATGTTTTTAAAAAACTTTGCACCACTAGGTTAGACGTGGGCCAAACATGGAACGTGTTGGAGGCTGGCAAGCTCCAGAGCCGCTACCAGGTTCCAGCCATTATCACAGGCGTAAAAATGCCAGGCCCCAGGTGTAGCAGGGAAAAAAAAATGCCATCTCAGCCAGGATGGCATCCCTGACCTCGGAGGCACTGTGCTGTCTGTCCCCCAAGCTGATGAGCTTCAGCACCGCCTGCTGACGTCTCCCCACACCAGTGTTTTAGCGTTTGCCGCTAGTAGCTGTGGTGGAGGTTGCAGCGTCGTAGGGTTTCAGTCTACTCCTGCCATGAATTTTGGCCTGGGAGAGGAGATAGGCCACCCCAGTTTGCACCCGGGGAACAGACTCCACCACATTCACCCTGCCTGTCATTAAAGATAAGCACTGTAGCATCCCTGACCACAGGCGCTTGTCCAAGTGTCGGTGGTCAAGTGGACCTTGCAGCAAAGCGCGGAACTAAGGGCCCACCTGATGTTGAGTGACACGTGCTGGTGCAAGGCGGGGACGCCACACCGGGAGAAGTTGAGACGGCTAGGGACGGCATAGTGAGGTGCCACAGTTGCCATCAGGTCCGGGAAGGCGGGAGTTTCAACAAGCCGGAACGCCAACCTCTCCTGGGCCAGCAGTTTAGCGATGTTGGCGTTCTAGGCTTGCGTGGGTGGGTGGTTAGCGGTGTATTTCTGCCGGCGCTCCAATGTCTGAGAGATGGTGGGTTGTTGTAAAGAAGCGCCTGATGGTGCCTTTGATGGTGCAGGAGAAGGAGATAAGACAGAAACAGGGGAGGATGAGGGAGAAGTCAACAAAGTGGCGGAGGCAGATGAAGTGATGTCCTGGCTCGTCCTCTGGAGTGCATCGCCAGCACTGTGAGCAGAGGCAGTGGCATGAACGGCGGGCGACGTTTGTCCTGCCGTTGCTGCCTGCCACTGATTCCATTGCTTGGATTCCAAATGACGGTGCATTGAAGTGGTGGACAGGTTGCTCTTCTCAGGGCCCCTACTCGATTTCGAGAGGCAAATTGTGTAGACGACACTATATCTGTCCTCGGCGCATTCCTTGAAAAAACTCTACACCTTCAAGAAACGTGCCCTCGATGGGGGAGTTTTTCTGGGCTGGGTACAAAAGGGAACATCTTCGGACATTCCGGGTCTGGCCTGGCTTCGGCAAAGCAGCTGACCTCTGCCTCTGGACATGTCTCTGCCTCTAGCTACCCTTTTTGGTGCTGCACCTGCCTCAACATCCACACTACTTTCCCAGCTTGACATCTGCCTTGTCCAGGTGGGGTCGGTGTCCTCGTCGTCCACCACCTCCTCTTCCAACTCCTGTCTCGCCTCCTCCTCCTGCACAATGCGCATGTCAACTGGCTGCCCTGACAGCAACTGCGTCTCATCGTCGTCGATGAGGGTGGGTTGCTGGTCATCCGCCACCAAATCGACCGGAGATGGAATGGAGGAGACTCTAGTGTTTGAGCATCTGGACACAGATACTCGTCTGTTAGGTCCGTGGAATCGCGAAATGGAGGGGCAGGTTGCGGTACAGTCAAAGGAAGGGAGAACAGCTCTGGGGAGCAGGGACAGTTGGGGTTATTGTTCTGGGAAGATTGGGAATTTTGGGTGGAAGGAGGACAAGACTGTTGGGTAAGAGGAGGTAGAGGCTGACTGGCTGGTGGACAATGTGCTTTAAGCGTTATCCGACAGCCATTGCAAGACCTGTTCCTGGTTCTCGGGCCTACTAATCTTTGTACCATTCAGCCTAGTTAATGTGGAACTTTTGTGCAAAGCGCAGAACTTAGGGCCCGCCTGATGTTAAGGGACACACGCTGGTACAAGGCTCAACTCACCCTAAGTGCCAAAAACACTGCTGGTGCAAGGCTCTACTCATGCCAAGGGCCTCAATCTCTGCTGGTAGCTCAGCTTAAGGTCATGTAACTTTGTTTGGAAGGGCTCATGTTAAGGGCTAGAAAAGTGAATTTTGGAAGGTCTTACCACATCACACACACACACACACACACACACACTCAAAATGACAGTTAAGGGTGAGGGCTTTTGGAATTCCCATTGCCTATTCCATTTGTGGTTGTCATGGGGAACGTGATTTAAAGGGGTGGTTGTTACTGTTTGTTGAGCTTAAATTGGGGTTTGTGTCCATCCATTTGGGGAGTAAAGAAGGTTTCCAGGTATTTTCCCACTTTGATAGAGGTTTTTTTGAATGTGGAAAGTGTGTAGTTGTTAGGCAGTGATGTTGGGGTAATAGAGGGTCTTTGGTGTGTTAGATGCCCCCAGACATGCTTCCCCTGCTGTCCCAGTGTCATTCCAGAGGTGTTGGCATCATTTCCTGGGGTGTCATAGTGGACTTGGTGACCCTCCAGACACGGATTTGGGTTTCCCCCTTAACGAGTATCTGTTCCCCATAGACTATAATGGGGTTCGAAACCCGTTCGAACACACGAACATTGAGCGGCTGTTCGAATCGAATTTCGAACCTCGAACATTTTAGTGTTCGTTCATCTCTACTAAAAAGTCCTGGAGATCCTCTTGAACAAAATTAGAGCTAGGGGATGGGTGGACACATAAAGATAACTAAGCGAGCAAAGAGAGAACCATCTACCTCCGCCAGTCATAAGAGCCTCGATGCTTTTACAAGCTAACAAGTATATTCCACATGTATTCATGTAGTAAGAACTCATTTAATCAAGTTCTTAATAAATACTTCCTACACTGTAATATTCTTAAATCTGAGAATGCACGTTCCTTTCACAGAATAACATAGGTCCTTCCCCCTTTGGAATAAATCCAATCTCACAACAACTAGCAAGTGTTCTTATTCTGCAAGCCTGAGGTTAAAACATCTTACGATCACAGAAGAGGTTGCTGATCCTGAAAAACGCCTGCAGGAATAAACATGCACACTTGAACCGCATTGAATAGTAATTTCATTTTAGTTTTATTAGAAATGTATTTCCATAGTTCTTAAAAAGTATAACAAAATCCACACTAAATTTCATTGTATCATGTTCCTCCATGAATTTCCCAACAAAAGAAATTACAGTCTATTATAATCATTGTGCGCTTGGCACATTGCAAACATGGTGTCATTACTTATGCAGAAGCCCACCTGCAATCTTCCTTTGTGTCTCCAGCTCTTACACAGAGCGCATTCAAATTCACGCTGCATAAGCCGAGACAGAAATTTCAGTCATAATCAACCCAAAATGGCCAAAAGATCCTAGATAGTGTAAATGTGCAAATAAACACCGGCAGAATATCTGACACCAAAATGGCAAGAATGATGGATTAAGGAGGAAATTAACTTTAAAAGACAAATACCAAGGGGCAGGGGGGGAAAAAAAAAATAGATGACGGAAAATAAAGTTGACAAATAACCATGTGAAAAATAACATTCCTTATTGTATTCTTTGTGAGGTTTTAGCGGCACTTTTTATGACAAGTGATATATTGTTTTCAGTTTTATGCGCGGTATTAAATAGTTATTGGGGAGATTTGGAGATTCTTTGCGTTTCTTTGTGTGGGCAGCATCTATTGGCTCTATGTTATACTTCTAGGTTCTTCTAGTATTAACAAAATAATGAATGTAACAATTATTAATAATAAAAAAAGAACTGTAAAGTGCCTTCATTTGTCTTGATTGAATCTGGCACATTATGCATGGCTGGACAATGAAGGAAAGGTTGACAAAATGGAAAGCTATAAGTGTAATCCTTTATGTTGCTATTAGAGATGAGCGAGTAGTACTCCATTGAGTAGGTATTTGATCGAATACTACGGTTTTCAAAATACTCGTACTCGATCGAGTACCACTCACTATTCGAATGTAAAAGTTCGATGCAGAACCAGCATTGATTGGCCGAATGCTATACAGTTGGCCAATCAACACTGGTTCTTCTGCTACCTTTAGAAGTCTTCTCCGTGCAGCTTCCCTGCGGCATCTTCCGGCTCTTCATTCACTCTGCCAGGCATCTGGCCTAGGCAGAGCCGACTGCGCATGTCCGCTTGTAGTGCGGGCATGCGCAGTCGGCTCTGCCCAGGCCTGATGCCTGGCAGAGTGAATGAGGAGCCGGAAGACGCCCCGGGGACGCTACACGGAGAAGACTGCATGGAGGATCCAGCCCGACCCTCACTCGTGGACTTGGTAAGTATAATTTGATCGAATGTTGCCTACCCCTGAAACGAGCATTTTCCCCCCATAGACTATAATAGGGTTCGATATTCAATTCGAGTAGTTGAATATTGAGGGGCTACTCGAAACGAATATCGAACCTCGGACATTTGACTGTTCGCTCATCTCTAGTTACCACATCTACTGGTAAATCCTGAACATTGAGAAAAGTCCAAATTTCACTACCAGTGAGGTTATTGAGAGGTAGATTCGGAGGACAGAACCTGGAGGAGGGGATTATTTTAGAGATAGGTGTGGGTCTCAGAGGTGAGACTGGCGTCTATCAGACATTTATAGAATATTCTGTGAACTTCTTTCTTTAACTGATGGGACTGTATACCAATACCATACGTACAATATGGCTTTGTTATATGTGATGGAGTAACTTACCATAGAGCTGTGAAACAAAGATGAGACTGACATGTAATCGAGACCATAACTCTATGGAAAACCATAAAAATTATCAAATAACTAATACAGATATATAAAATCCTTACACCTAAAAGTGAAAAAAAAAAACTGTTGTAAGTCGCTTTCTGTGATGGTGATGGAGAATTTTCAGGGTTCTGGAAAACATATATGGTGGATCCAAAAAACAAACATAGGGCTGCTCTCATCTACAGTCCAAAAGACATCTTGGCGCAGGTAATAGTACAGAACATGTAGTACTGCACTATATTGTAGAGAGGCGCTACTAGCCAGGCAGTCAGTATCTGAACTCTACTAATATAGGAGTTTACCAGTGAAATGACCGTAATGGTTTATTGGATGCTCCAGCCAAGCTTTGTATATTGGGTCTAGTTTTGTGTTCCAATGGTCCAGAAAAAAAAAATGTATATTGAAAATATTATAGCCCGAGATATAACTAGATGGACTACTGTGTTATACATTTGGTTATGTATGCATAGTCTTTGTGAAAGAAGTGCAGTTTATGGTATTTTGGGACATGATTTTGGCAGGATTAGACAATTGGTGGTGGTAATTAGGGTTGAGCGATCGGGATCGAGTAAATTTCACGATCGAGATCGGAATTCCGACCCGATCTTTGCCAGCGGGATCGAGATCGGGGGTTATCTCAAGATCGGCTCAACCCCAAAAGTGACTTTTCCCATAGAAAAGCATTGACTAGGGTTGAGGATCGGGATCGGAAAAGATCGGACTCCAATCGGCGATCAAGCAAATTTCACGATCGAGATCGGGATCGAGATCGGCTGGAAAATGATCTGAAATCGGATTTTAAAATCGATCTTGAAATCTCAAGATTGGCTCAACCCTAGTGGTAATATATAGGCTCCATTATTTCGAAGCTTACAGTATGGGGTATTCATGGTGCTGTGTGCAACATTATTCATACAATGTAACTGGATATCAGTTATAATGCAAGAAACAGTCCACGTGATCGAAACTGCACAAAAACAATAACTTGAAATTAGGATGCTATTGTCTTGAGATTGACCAATCACTAAGATAATAGCTTAATTTATTGTAAGATAAATAGATAAATGTAATCCCCGGTGTGTGGAGCCTACATATACCCAATAACACCCTGATAGATTCTCAACATTTTATTGAACAGAATTTCAAAATCCATTTACTGGCAAAATTGATAGACTGTAATACATAATATACTATATACCACATTGACATGTATGAAGTAGCTGTGATAGAGTGCTCATCATGTCAATGCTGCACTTGCCCTTGAAATCCTGTTTAGTCTTTTAATGTGTGTACACTGAATGGAAACAAGGATGAGGTCTTCAGAGGAGAATGGGTTGTTGAACAATGCATTAAAGTCAGCATGAGAGGCAGCCATTCTATGTAACTACTCATCTATACAATATCTAGATCTAGACTAATCGAGGTCACAACTATTCATGTATAGACCTTCTGGAATGACACTATGGCCCACACATAAATGGATGCAACCATCAGAGTCTTGTCTGACATTTACACAGAAAGGACCTTGGTTTATTTTTTTTGCAAAATATTTGCTAAATAGCTAAGGCAACAAAGATGTAAACAAGAGCAGAATTTATCAAATTATTTCTATCTCTATCTATACCAGATATTCAATAGAAGCTTAGATAAGGGTGGAGTGGCGTTGGACCGAAACCCTGATATTCATCATACCAAACCAAGGAAGCTCCTTGTTGTGAAAGCTGATGGGGCTATATTTGCTTTTGCGAATATGTCAAGATCCTATGATGCAATCCTATGATATATGTCAGTAAAGTTAAGAATATACAACCCTATAATATGGGCTGATAACAAATAGCAAAAGTGAGTGAGTTCTGCAATCTGTTGATAATGGTGTATGTCAGGGAAGGGAAGAATAAAGGACCTGCAAGTTTCCAATGGCTACAATATGGAGTAAGGTCCTTGATGTGGAAGCTAATGGTGTTATATCTGCTTTGTTTTGGATGAGAGTTATACAACTCTCATTGATGTTCTGTACCTAAAACCTGCAGCCCAAAGCAACCTGTGTTATGGGTTTTCAACCCCCAGAATGTCAACTATTGCTCAGGATTTCACCTCAAGCTTTCAGCTTTTGCAATGCAAAGGCTAAAAGCTTTGGGAAACCTGCAGTGATTCCTAAGGACGAAATAAGATTTTTGTTACAAAATTTTAGAAATAGAACATTTCATATTGTATTTTTATTAGCTATTTTATTATTTTTAAAGATTCCTACAGTTAAAGCCATTATGATGGCTGATCAATGAGAGCCCAGGCGTAGGGTTTCATGAACGCTGAGACAAAGGGGAAAAAGTGTCACCTGAGCTCTGCGCTGCTTTGTCTTTGTTCAGCACTGTTTGGTTTTCTGCTAGAGAGTAACTCATATAAGGGCTTATAGCACTGGAAATCTGAGTCTGAATACTTTTAACAGCGCTACTCGAAGGAAAGCCAACCAAGCCTTACATAGCCGAAGGAGAACAGCACTCAGCAATGTATCTCTCTTCTTCATTGCAGCAAATTGCCAAATGTCAGTAGGAGATATCAAAAGTTTCTTGAAAATAGAGATACACTTAGGGCCTTATTCTCATGTATACACATACACTGTCTATCAATAAGTATTTGGACCCCTGTGGTAAGATAGAAAAAAACATTTATTCTTATGCAATAGTTGGTAGACCCCAGCAGATGCTTCCTTACGGATGGGATTGATTGACACAATACTCCCGGATGCCTGGTGACACTCCTGGTGTATGTGAGCCATCGGTTGGCTGCGGTATCTCTGGCCAGCACTTGTCAGTCTCTATCTCCCAATTTTGGGGCACATTCTGACAATCACTGTTCACCTTCCACTTCGTAATGACATAGGCCACTGTCGATTTTGGGTAATTCAGTTGGCTTGCTCTGTCCCTTAAGGATCGACCATCTCTGTGGTACTCCACAATTACCGCTTTCTCGAAATCGGACAACTCTGCACTTCGTGGCATCTTGCATGCGAATAAAGCCAATGTACTAAGGCCAATGCTGTTTCCGATTTAACGGAAGAAGGCGTGACGTACATCATGACCGCAGATATCTTCATTTGCATAGGTGTCCAAATACTTATTGGTAGACAGTGTATATATGTAATCTGCATTTATTTATTTATTTTTTTTTTTTTTTGTGGTTGCCATTAGAGATGAGCGAGTACTGTTCGGATCAGCCGATCTGAACAGCACGCTCGCATAGAAATGAATGGATGTAGCCGGCATGCGGGGGGTTAAGCGGCCGGCCGACGTCAAAGTGGAAGTACCAGGTGCATCCATTCATTTCTATGGAGCGTGCTGTTCGGATCGGCTGATCCGAACAGTACTCGCTCATCTCTAGTTGTCATACATACCCTTTCATTCCAATGTATTTATTTTATTGATTCCAGTGACTTCTTGTGGACCGGGGGTCTTGGAAGAGCATCCTATTTTTCACTGATAATGGATGCATCACATCAAGTTTGTAAGTCCATAAAAAAGAATGGATGACATCCATACACACAGTCAAAATATAGAGAATGAAACAAAAAAAAGAGGTAATCTGCTTTTCACAGACATGAAAATCAGATCAACTAGAGACATGAGCAGGTTGGGGAGCTGTTTGTGAATAGCAAATACCTCACATTTCTGATTATGAACTGATATAAGGCTAGAGTCACATAATTGAGGTGCAAAGAGTCTGAGGGGCATCCATTTTCACGAATCCCCTATACATTTCAATGACTAATGGGACCAGTGAAAATGGCCAAAAATAGAATATGATCTACTAATATTATAAACATGAAAGTATGTGTGTTTGGATGTTTGTTACTCTTTCACGGAGGGGAGACACAAATACAGAAGATCAGAAGCAGACTCTGGAGGCAGCGTGTTCGGACACTGACTTGAGAAAACACCTTTAATACAAATTGGCAGTTTCCCAATTTTAAACATGCCGAGAAAACCAAAATTGAATTTGTCGCAAATTTCCAAAAAAAACCCCCAGAGCTATGAAGTTAGCCAGAAGTTAACAGACCTCTGCTCAAGCAGAGCTGAGGATGATTGAGCAAGATAGGCATCAAGTGGCTCTTAGAGCAGATGAAATGCTGGAGCAGACCAATCATCAACGCCAACAACACGCTTATTATATGGCGTTCCAGTGAGCTGCTGAGATGCCAGAACAATCACAGGCACAGCGTAAGGAAAAAGTTGAGCGACAGGCCAGCTTGAAAGCTGCCTAAACACCGGAGCAGATGGATCATCGATGCCAACAACACGTTCATTATATGGTGTCCCATCAAGCTGCTAAGATACTGCAACTATCACAGACACGGTGCCAGAAACAAGTTCAGCAGCAGGTGGATCATCGATGGCAGCAATTTACTGAATATAGGCATATCATCAACGCCAACAACATGCAGATGAAGTCGTGGGCTGAGGCTAGTAGACTCTAATGGAGTCTGTGTGGTTTCCGCTCGATTTCCACACAAAACATGCGGAGTGAAAAGTGCTGCTTGCAGGATTTTTCTCTCTGCATGTTTCATATGGACACTAAGCGGAAACCACATGGATCCCATTATAGTCTATGGGGTCCACAGATTTCCCAGGTAACCACTTTTTAACGTGTGTAGTTTTCCATTTGGAGAGTTCGCTTGGGGAAATTTGAATGCAGATGTGAACCGGTCCTTAGACTGAGGCAGAAAAGCAAGATTGTTGCAGATTTTGCTGCATTTTTTGAATCATAACCATGAGTGGATTTAGCTGAAAGGAGAAGTATAAATGCTTCCTATATATTCCCCATTCCTTCTGTTGCCACGTTTGGGTTTGGCTCAAAAAACTGCAGTAAAATCTGCAACAAAAAAAAGCTACTTTTCCACAAAGTAAGGACTTAGTCTTAAGGCTGGAGATGGTGTGAACATTGATAAATATCTGACTGGGAAATTGACCAGTGTTGGAAAGGTTGAAATGAGGGATGAAATCTGAAGCAATAATTTAAACACAGATATATAACCCATAATTCACATCGCTTTGCTCTGCAGGTTGTATTCAGTTGTCGAAGAGGATTAGCTGCTGGCTAGTTCATGATGCCTAAGCTAGTGTGATCCCTCCCAATGTTCCTCCAGCCTTAAGCCTAACATATAGCATTAGGGTTGAGCCGATTTTGACTTTTCAGGATTGATTTTAAAATCCGATTTCTGATCATTTTTCATTCGAACCCGATTTCGATCCCAATTCCGATCCCAATGGAAGTCAATGGGATTTTTTTAATTAATCGGAGATCAGATTTTAAAAGCAATCCTATTCACTATACAGCATGGAATCTAACAATTGTTAGAATCCACGCTGTGTAGTGAATCACTAAGTAGCCAGAGGATTTTTTTTTAATCCCCTGGCTACTTAGTCCCCCCTGGTGTCCACTTACCTCCAGAGATGGCTGGTCCGGTGCCTGGTCCTTCCTTATTCTTTGCTTCGCTGCTGCTCCACGCTGCTCCCTGCCCCCTCCCTGCCAGGTTAGGAGAGTGTGGGCGTGTTAGGAGAGTGTGGGCGGGTACTGGGAGGGGAGACGTCATGTCTCCCCGCCCTGTACCCGCAACCTTTCCTAAGCCACAAGCCCCGCCTACCTAGCGCTTTAAACACTAACTTGGGAGGCGGGGCAGTGAGGCAAGAAGAAGGAGGGCACCGGAGCAGCCATCTCTAGAGGTAAGTAGCTGCTAGAGATGTTTAGTTTAGCCTCCCATTCCAATGAATGGAGGCAGCCGGCACGCAGGGGGTTAAGGCTGTGTGCCGGCTGCTTCCATTCATTCCTATGGAACTGCAGCGGAGCCTTCACACTGAGTATACACTATATACTCAGTGTGAAGGCATTGTGGGAAATACTACCGATCTCGATCCCACCTAAAAAGATCGTGTTCGGAATTCCGATGGCGATCGTGAAATTTTCTCGATCGCCGATCGGAATCCGATTTTCTCCAAACACGATTGCTCAACCCTATATAGCATCCTTTAACTGCCTCCATAGCGTTACATTCTGTAGATAGATTCTATCCCCATTCCTTGTTGCTAACATACTTGAGACTTTCTACTAATTAAAATACACTTATTAGCAAAATTGTTATTTTTTTCCCCAATGGCTAGAAGGCGCTTATTTCTTTACACATGAAAAGCAGGTCCAAAAATGATAGTAAATCACTCACTGGAGATACCTAAGGCTTTGGAGAGTAAATTCACTCCAGCATTCAGAAACCACAACTCAATTTAAGTTATGTCCACTTCAAAACAAATCTACTTTCCTTTTTTAATTACGTGTGTCAGTCTCTTAGATATTTAACATTTTAAAATATGTTTCTGAGTCACTGGTGAGAAAAATATACATAATGGAGACATTTATCTGCAAACCTCTTCAAGAAAATATACATCATTTGTACTCTTCCTTCTTCCCTTAAAGCAATTTTAGTCGAATTATTTAAAATCGCAGCAATTCTAGGGCTGACAGTATTTTTTTTTTGGTCTATACGGATGATTGTTGTTCGGGTTATTTGTTTTTTTCTTCTTTTTTTGTGGTCTAACAGTTCATTATAAAAATAATTATCTCCATAGACTTACTTTATTTCATATATTAATTTTATTAATCCGCATGCGAGATTATAGAATTTCTCAAATTAGTTATTTTTTTTTTAAGTCAAGAAACCAAATGGAAAATTGTACAGTATAAATTAACGCACTTGTTAATTAAAACATTGAGTTTTTATTTTATTTATTGCAGGATTTTTCTTTTGTTGGTTTTCGGATTACCAAACGTATTTGCAAGCGGTGTGGAGTGAAAGCACCACACGGACCCCATAGACTATAATGGGGTCCGTGTGCTTTCCGCATGCTGCACGAATCATGCAGACATGAAAGTAGATCACGATCACACCGTGTGCTTTCACTGCACACACTGCTTGCAAATGCGTTTGCTGTTGCATTCAGGGGGGTCCCCATGAGGACTTCTCCGAAAGGATTACCAATGCAATGTGAACGAGGCCTTAGGGTAGGTCCTTAGTATCAGATAAGTGGGTCCTCAACATCTGGTGCCCTCTTCACAGCATTCATACATTGTATAGCGGTCATGCTTGGTCTGATAACTCAGTCCCATTTATTTGGCTGATCTAAAAATGAGCCATGAAACTTATAAATGTGAGGTTGCAGCTGATCGCCAAGAGTTCTGTATGTCAGACCCTTATCAATCTAATATCTTAGGGGGCGTTCACTCTACCACCACTGTCCGACCCTGAGTTTCTGTCCTAAACCCCAGAGAAACTGAGTATAAATGGTTTGGATTGGTTTGAAATTCTAAAGCCTGAATTTACAGCAATGTATTTTTGGTAAATCCCAATTTTTTCAGTTTTGTTAAAAACGGGGCAATGTGCAATACTACATTTGGACCCATTGCAAACCAATTCACCCATCTCTCTTTAAGATCTAAGTTGCCCATTGCCATCATATCAGATAACCACTACAACATCAATAGCTTCCAAGGACGCAACCTGGAATGGTCTCCAAAATAAAACTATTTTTGGTAATCCTGAATAACCATAGCGGTCATGTCTCAAAAGTCCGGCGATTTTACGGCAAATCTCTGTGTCGTCTGGGCCTTATTGAAAAAGATTAATAAAAAAGAACATAGAAAATAAATGAAAAAGATCTTTCAGCTCCTATGTAGCGACACATCATCTACGGACAGGGCAATCAAATAAATGAGAGGTTTTTATTGCTTTAAAAGATCATTGAAGCCAGAAAAGATTATTACACATTTCACAGATATAGATGTTAAAGTTCTCGCTGTAATGTTTTTTGATCACCATGCCGATTACTGCTTCAATAGTTCTTTAATTAGAAGACGGCGGCCATTGTATACCTATTCCTGCTGGCATTTTATTTATGTTCCACTGATTAGTTCTGAATTGGGCAACGATTAAGGAGACAGCTGCTATTGTGCATCCTCTGAAAGAGCAGCAAGTACACGCGTACCAGGGGCGACGAGAGCGCACATTGGCCGGGCGACACAAACCTCTTATTCTTGTCTTTCCTTATTATTCATGTACAGAAGATATAACGACATATAATATATAATATAGTTATTTCTAGAAATCAAGTTAACACGTTCCTTTACACAAGGCTTCATGCACATGGTAGAGTGTGTTATACTACATGTGCCGCTATGTACTTCCACTGTATTCTACCATATTGTAACGATATACCAAAGTGTCCATCCTTAGCTTTCCTTTCGGCTGGATACAATCACATATGTGTGTGATCAGATTGCCATTTGCAATGTGATATTAAAGGGATCCTATCATTAGAATCCTTTATTTTCTAACTAACACGTAGGAATAGCCTTAAGAAAGGCTATTCCCTGTTATCCCTACCAGCGGCACAACTGGGGTATTTTCTGCCCCTGTGTGCTGGTAGGACAGGCGGATTTTTAATTACGATAGATAAGGAAGAAATCCAGCGTCTCCAGGAACTTGTTAAAAAATAAATCTTTTATTTCTTCATCTTTAAAAAAAGCTTTAACAGCATACCGAAGATGGCAAGTACTCCAACATGGAACTTATTGTTTGAGCTACGCGTTTCGGAACTACTTCGGTTCCTTCGTCATGGCATTTTTAATTAGCCAGTATTAATTTCACATGGCTAGGATCCCTTAGGGAGGGTTCACACGGTTTAACGTGCCGCGTGATGTGGCATGTCTACGCCGTGGGAGCCTTTGCGGGCCGTACACGCTCCCATTGATTTCAATTGGAGTGGGGATCGTATGCGCCGCGCTAGTTTGCGGCCGCAACATCACGGCTGCAAAATAGCGTGGCGCATACGATACCCGCTCCCATTGAAATCAATGGGAGCGTGTACGGCCCACAAAGGCTTCTGCGGCGTAGACGTGCCACATCACGCGGCACGTTAAACCGTGTGAACCCTCCCTTAAAAGGTCACAGTTTACTCCCCAAAACGTGCTTTTTTCTGTCCTGTGTGGACCAGGACAGGTGGAGAGGACATTGTGTCCTCCTATGGGATCAGGTCTGAACAGTTACCTGGCCCGGTGTTTGTTTCCACAGCTTCCTTGCGACATGCTTCCAGCAAAGATTATTTAGATTGTTTTCTAAAAGGCTCCCAGCAGACCTACGGCCGCTTACCTCGCTTTGGAGTCATGTCGGCCTTTTTCGGAATTGCTGCCGGATCTCCTCCCTCCCTCAGGAGCCGGCTGTGCTTGCTCTCAGGCGGAACCTCATTGAGCTTCCCTGTTTCTGGCCGGTTACATTTGCGGTTGCGCCCTTCCGGCATGGCCCACACTTCCTGCGAGGCCCTATGACCGCAAAATGAAGTTCTCCCCGCTGCTGGTTAGGCTGCAGGGAGTAGAAGGATCAGGGGGACGGATGCTTAGTGTGTTCCTGGGAAGCCCTGAAAGTTGGACTCATATAATAAGGGATCTGTGGAGTCCTAAAAACTGATGGACGCTTAGCCCCACCCCTTCCTCACTGACACCTTAAAGGGGTGTCGGTTTGTCTCCTCCTTGCCTTCCAGAATCTCTGGCAGGTTGCCTAAGTCGCCTAGTCTTGCGGCTACTGGCTCATGTTCATAAGCCACTAACATCTGAGCTCTCGCTCTATCGAATCTACTGCGTTTGGGCCAGCTGTCTTAAGCTCGGTCTGCAGCCAACTCCCGCCCCGAAGGGATTACTTGGTATCTCCCCAGTTGTGCCGCTGGTAGGGATGACAGGGTACAAGTGATTATGAAGATAATCTTGTTTCCCTTAGTCCTAACAGCGGCACAAGACTTTCCACCTATTTAAAAAAAAAGAAAAAAAAAAGGGGAAAACCACAAAATGTGTTATATGCTTATGCTTGATGTTGTATATATTACCTGATATTACTCTGGTATGTACACGTTTTGGGGGAGGAAGCTGTGTCCTTTTAAGGGATCCTAGCCAGGTGAAATTAATACTGGCTGATTAAAAATCCACCTGCCCTACCAGCACACAGGGGCAGAAAATACCCCAGTTGTGCTGCTGTTAGGACTAAGGGAACAAGATTATCTCCATAATCACTTGTTCTTCTCATACCTTTAGATGTCTTCTCCGCGCCATTTGGTAGATATTCTGTTTTCCGTCTTTATGCAAATTAGTTCTCTTGCAGCACTGGGGGCCGACCCCAGCACTCAAACAGCACTGGGGCCTCCTCAATGCTGCAATAAAACTCTCCAGCGCCGCCTCCATCTTCTTCAGGAACCAGCCTCTATGCGTCGTCTTTCAGTCTTGCTTTCAATCTTCTACGCAGGTGCAGCCTGCTTTGCCAGTGGGCACAGCCAACTGCACCTGCACACTGCCATTTTTTTGTGGCTGCTTATGCGAGCTCTTGTAGTAAGTGGCCACAAAGAAATGGCCGCACGCAGGTGCAGTCAGCTCTGCCGGTTCCTAAAGAAGATGGAGGCAGCACTGGAGAGTTCTCTCGCAGCATTGGGTACGCCCCCATTACTGTTTGAGCTCTGGGGCTCGCCCCCAGTACTGCGAGAGAGCTCAGGTGCATAAAGACGGATAACGGAACAAGTACCGAATGGCAGCGCGGAGAAGACATCTAAAGGTAGGAGAAGAAAAGCTTTTCTTAAGGCTATTCCGACGTGTTAGTTAGAAAAAAAGGGAATCTAATGATAGGATCCCTTTAAAAAGTGATATGGAATGCTCCATGTGTCTATGTGTGAAAGAGATTATGGAAGGTGAATATCACTTTTTTAAAAAATTTTACACCTCCTCTGGGCCTACACCTAATCTGATGAATGAAGAGGCCACAGAGTATAATAATTCCAAATTGTGGTAAATAAAGCACACTGACGCTTCATTTACAGGGAGGATTCAGGGGGCTTTCTGCTCACCTCAACACTAGGTGTCTCCTAGTGGTTGGACCCCAGATGTGTGTAGTAGTACAACCTCTTTAATATGACTTTTAACAAAGTAAGGTGTCTTTTAAGCACACATGAGATCACACATGTAAATGAGATCACACACACAAGATCACAAGCACACACAAAATCACAAGCACACCTGAGATCACACGAACACATGAGATTGCACGCACACTGGAGATCACAAGCACACATAAGATCACACACAAACATGAGATCACAAGCACACATCAGATCACAAGCACACCTGAGATCACACTAACACATGAGATTGTACGGACACTTGAGATCACACACATACGATATCACAAGCACACATAAGATCACAAGCACACATCAGATCATATGCAGACATCGGATCAAAAGCACACATGAGATCACACACACATGAGATCACAAGCACACATGAGATCACACGCACACATGAGATCACAAGCACACATGAGATCAAAAGCACATATGAGATCTCAAGCACACATGAGATCACAAGCACATACCAGATCACAAGCACACATGAGATCACACACACATGATATCACACGCACACACGAGAACACAAGTACGTACAAGATCAGAAGCACACATGAGATCACAAGCACACATGAGATGGCATGCACACATGAGATCTCACACACACATGAGATCACAAGCACATATGAGATCTCAAGCACACATGAGATCACATGCACACACCATATCACAAGCACACATGAGATCACACACACATGATATCACACGCACACACGAGAACACAAGTACGCACAAGATCAGAAGCACACATGAGATCACAAGCACACATGAGATCACACGGACACATGAGATGGCACGCATACATAAGAGCATACACAAACACTAGATCCCAAGCACACATGAAATCACACACAGACATGAGATCACACATGCACATCAGATCGCACACACACATCAGATGACAAGCACACATAAGATCACACACACATGCAGTTTATGAGGAAGTCAGGAGAAATAACTGTCATATGAATGAGTGTTTAACCAATGACTACTGAAGATGTATAAGCCCTTTACTAGTTTGGCTCCCGCTAATAGACGTCTCAGGAGTGTATACAGTTTGCACTTCTAACTACTTGAACTAATTGTATGTCCTCCGTCAACCCAAACTTGTGCAAAAAAACATAATTTCCTAACTTTTGATTGGCGCTACCTTCAGTTTTGTGGGTCACGTGTCCCATGAACCGCTAACACTACTTGAAAACATCGACTGAAATCCTGTTATTCAACATTGGAATTCACTTATATAAAATCTATGTGACAAAGTAGCATTATATCAACATTTTATTTTATAGGACAAACATGTTGAAAAGAGAATGCTTTTCATTATTCTAAGTTGTCCTTGAACATTGGACTTTTCAAATCAACCTTCATTCTAATTCACAATAACATGTTGCTAAGTAACTAAAGCGATTTTCTGCTGGATTTTAGTCAATATATATATATATGAAACATTTTCCCATCACTGCAACAAGCAAGTTCTTTCCTATATCGCAAATTGCAAAAATAAAAGCGGTTTTAATATGTGCTTCAGAATTCTATGAGCCTCTCCAGAATTCCTTATTTGGGGCACCCCTGATATATAAGCTGTCCATTTACATTAACATTACATTTACTTTCTGTATATCTTAAAGGGATTCTACCATTGCAATCAAATTTTTTGTCTCTAACACATACGAATAGCCTTAAGAAAGGCTATTCGTCTCCTACCTTTAGATGTCTTCTCCGCACCGCCGTTCTGTAGAAATCCCAGTTTTCACAGGTATGCAAATGAGTTCTCTCGCAGCACTAGGGGTGGCATACACCGCCCGACACCTATGTGCAGTGAGCGAGCGGAGAGAGCGGTGGGGGAGCGTGGCAAGGTGGGTCCAACTATACTGGGGACGATGTAGTGGGGGATATGAAGCTGGGGACACGCCCTCCCCGGGACACCCCCTCCCCCCAAGACACCCCCTTCCCAACCCCCTGTACCCGCTGCACTGACCTGATCTTGCTCACTGTGTCCCTTCTGAATCGGCACACCCACCTTCAGCCCCCAACCTATGGTGCCACAGCCCTGGCTCCAGAGCCCGCCCACAGCCTGCCATGCACCAATAGGAGGTGCGTGCACAGACCAGCGCTGGCAGAATGCCAGCTGCTACAGCCGAGCCGGAGGATTCTTTGGAGGGTCACGGTGGCGATTTGGGGTGAGTGACCCACATTTAAAGTAGCCTACTACCTTTTCCTGGGCAATATGTGTGTGTGTGTGTGTGTGTGTGTGTGTGTGTGTGTGTGTGTGTGTGTGTGTGTGAAATTTCCCCAAAATCCATTCAGCCATTTGGCTGTGATTGAGGAACAAACATCCAAACACACAAACCCGCAAACATTCACCTTTATAATATTAATAGGATGTGTCCTCTTCATAGTTATTATGCTATATTTTGCAATATGGACGAGTGTTTCCCTACTGTCACCTATTTAGTCAAGATTACTCCAATTGATAATGCTGCATATTGACTCCAGCAGTAGAAAATTACTACAATGATGATATTAGGAAACTGCAAAAAAAAAAAAAAAACGCCAATATAAAAATATTGGAAATGATGATTTCTAAGCTGATAACCTAGAGAGACGTGAAGAATTGTTATCCCATTGCCATCTCTTGCCCTACAGGATCTGTCAGTAGGCTGACATGAAACCTGTGGCAGATCAA
This sequence comes from Leptodactylus fuscus, assembly GCF_031893055.1. Lineage (NCBI taxonomy): Eukaryota > Metazoa > Chordata > Amphibia > Anura > Leptodactylidae > Leptodactylus > Leptodactylus fuscus. The sequence continues at coordinate 72,577,211 of NC_134273.1, read as the reverse complement.
CGCGGTCTGTCTTTGCATTGCTCTTCTAGTTCTACACGTGTTTCAGCATAAAACATGGGTTAGAAGCTTCTTTACACCTAGAGACTGAAATCCAGTCATCACAACTTCATTTTTCACTGTTTTTATTAAAAATAAAGCTACACAAATCAGAACAACACAAAAAAGGTCTTCATCCTCTGGATACAAACAAGAGTACAGATGTAAAGTCGCAACACAAGCAGCACGGTGTGCTACCTGTTTAATGTAGCCTAGCCTTACAACAGCCCTGCTATGGAAATTGAATATTAATATTCAGGCTGCTAAGCTATTGATGTAGCGCGCCAAATGTTTAGTGATTGCTACCTCCGTATGGCCATTCGCCGTACAGATTTGGGGAGTTATTAAAATACAAGAGATAAGACAAAAAAGTTATTCCTAAAATGGCTAAAGCTGTGTCCATTGTCGTAACCAATTTTGTTATTTTCTCAATATATCTAAAACTAATGGAAATATACGAACAAAAATAGAAAAGGCCGCGCTAATAGGATGTAAAAATATATATATATATATATATATATATATATATATATATATATATATATAGGAATATATATTCTTTTCCGTGACCAATAGAGATGTAAGTACCTGTTACGGCGCCTTCCGTCAATTGGTGGGCGTAAACAAGTTTTATTCGGGTTACTATAGATATAGATCTGATGAAGGGGTGGTACAAGTGAGGTACTAAGAAACCCCAAAACGCGTTATCTTTAATAAACCACTTTTTTAAAATATTAAGAATACCTCTCTGTTCATCACCGTGAGGAGCGCGAAGTAGGTCCTTTATCTGAGGGTATACCCCTCAGTATTTTCCTTCCTAAAACTAATGGAGCACAACTTTGTAAATCGTGTGTCTTGCAATTTCTTTTGTTTGTACAACTCTTCTGCAGACCTATGTGTCTCCATGGTCAAATAGAAACTATGTAGTATGTAACGATGTAGCAGATCTTGTAATTCTATTTCCTTCTATGTGTTCTCAATTGTATGCCAACATACTGTGCATTTGGTAAGAACTGGGTGAAATCTGAACGAGGCTTGTAGAACTCCATGAACGTAAGACCATTGCAGATCTAAGGGCCCCTTCACATGGCGTAAGCGCTCGGCTCATTCCGAGCCGTACACGCGAGTGCTTCTAAACACTTCCCATTAAACTTCAATGGGAGCCCTCGTAAAGTCGGCTTTATGTGTGCTCCCATTGAAGTGAATGGGAAGTGTTTAGAAGCGCTCGCTAGTACGGCTCGGAATGAGCCGAGTGCTTATGCCGTGTGAAGGGGCTCTAATATTGATGACCTATTTTAATGATAACCCCTATAAAACCTTTCCAATACTTCATATCTATAGTCATTTAACACATGAACACATTTTAATATTAATGGCCTATCTCTTCGGTGGACCATCAACATTTCATTGGCGGGGGTCCAACTCTGGGCAATGGGCATCTCTACTAGTATTAGCAGAAGGGACTGTGACTTCAAGAGGACTGAGCCATAGTGGGATTCAGCCAGGGGTGAACCTACTTTTTTTGCCGCCTGAGGCGGACAACAGAAAGCCCCCCCACCCCCTGGAGCGGAGGGGGTGGAGTGGAGCGAAGGGGGACATGGCGGAGCGGCGTTAGCAGACAGAGAGCAGGCAGGGAGAGGACCTGCTCTCTGTCTGAGCGTGAGGGGTGGCCGCTGGAGCAGCGCTGCGTCCACAGGGCCTCCCCAATCTACCACTCGCTTCCCGTGTCGGGCTGTCGAGACGGAGAGACAGTTTGTCCTGGACTGGCTTAGGTAAGCAAAAATAAATGAACTACTATAAGGGAAAACTATCAAACTAAAAAGTCCCAGAAAATCCCTTTCAAATGTGCTCCAAGCTGAAACCTAGTAGATGTGCCTGTAACCACATCCAGATTCTAGGATTGTTTCTCTAGTCCTCAAATACCCTGTACGTCAATGCCGCACATCAGCCATATTGTTTTACTCATCATGTGGATCCGTTATCACCTCCACAGCAAAAATCTGAGAATCAGCCTCAGATTTATGTGGCTGGATTCTTTGAATCATCTACGTTTGAGCATAGCCTAAGGGTACCGACTAAGATAAGTACAGTATAGTCCAATATACATAAAAACAGAATGCAGAAAATAGAATGTCGGAAACCATAAAATAATGCAGGAAATAAAAACAATACATACAGCGCAACTCTTGTCTGGATTTCTCTTCCAGTGCTTCTTATCCTGCTTTTTCAGTGCTGTAGAACGTAAAGACGCATGAGCAGCACTCCGGGGGTTAAGTGTCAGAATATTCTGAAAATAGTAAAAAATAGAGTTCGTTATCACTTATAACAAAGTGAACATGTATAATGTGACATTCTGTTGTAACCACATACAACCTAGAAACAACAAAGCCAAAAAAGCATTTCATAATACTTGGGTATGTTGAATGGAAATCACTCTATAGTCCGGCACTTTTTGGGTACAGCAGGTGCCCCGTGACATTTATGGCCTGCAATTTGTTGAAAAAACCCACAGGATAGAGGATAAGTTTCACAACTTGCACTTCATTAACTGATCCAGTCTCCGGTAGCCCCATAAAAGTGAATGAAGCGGCGGTCACATAAGGGCTGTATGGCATCATTCACAAGGAGCCCTTAGGCTGAGGCCCCACGTTGCGGAAACGCAGCTTCTTTTGTTGCAGATTTTGCAGCTTTTTTTTTTGAGCCAAACGTAGGAGTGGCTTCAAAAGGGAATGGAAAGGAATAGGAAGTTCTTATACTTCTGTCATCTGTTCAATCCACTCCTTACTTTGGCTCAAAAAACCGCAACAAAATCTGCAACAAAAAATGCTGCATTTCCGCAACGTGGGGCTTCAGCCTTAGGTAACTTTCAGTCCCGGATAGAGATGAGCAAAGACTATTCGAAACAGCCGTTTGGAATAGCACGCTCTCATAGAAATGAATGGAAGCGGCCACGTCCATTCATTTCTATGGGAGTGTGCTATTCGAAACGGCTGTTTCGAATAGTGTTCGCTCATCTCTAGTCCCGATCACTGGGGGACCCTGTGGTAGGACCCCTATTGATGAGACACTTGCAGGCTTAGCAAATGTTCTGGGACTGGGGGTATGGCTACCCGATACCTTTGATGGCGACTCGTCTACCCTGAGAACAAAAGGAACTGCCATGTTAAAATCCAACATCTAAGTGTTTCTTTCCCCTGACATCTGCTGTTGAAGGACAATTGGGTGGCTTCCATACATGATAAATGGCTAGTCCACAATTTAGGGAAAGTGGCAGCAGCTACCAAAACCAAAATCCTTAGTCGATCCCATGCTTCTCATGGCTGCAGGGAATGAAGCCATCCCTACTAACCTTCTTCCATTACTGACAGCATTATATAACATCATAGTATTACTGTATACTCCTTAATAGCTGAATTTTCTTGGGGTGCGTCCATATAGAGACATGTCCACCTATAACTTAGCTTGTATTTGGTTAAGGATTCCAATAGAAGCTAGGATTGAGCCGATCTTGAGATTTCAGGATCGATTTTAAAATCCGATTTCCGATCGTTTTCGTGAAATTTACTCGATTGCCGATCAGGATCAGATCTTTCCCAATCCCGATCACTCAACCCTAGTCAATGCTTCTCTATGGGAAGAGTCACATTTAGGATTGAGCCGATCTTGAGATTTCAAAATCCGATTTCTGGTCATTTTCCAGCCGATCCCGATCGTGAAATTTGCTCGATCGCTGATCGGTATCCGATCTTTTCCTATATCAATCCTCATAGAAGCCAATTTAACATGAAATTATGACGTGCAAACAAGACTCTTGACAGGCTGCATTTCACATAACAAACAATGGGTGACTACATATACATTATAGGATATCGCTGAAAAACAATATTGTCTCGATAATTCTAATCCTTCTTTATATTGTACATGAATTAATTATATGTAGCCATGATGACCTACTTGGATGTACAGATAATACATTTCTAAGGTTTGAGTATAAAGATTCTCCGAACTTAATCCTTGAGTTCTATATATACTATATTTGAGGACAGGAAACATTTTATCACACAGAATGGCTGTGAACATCATCTGAATCTTTTGATGGACAAGCTGAGAGCTAACAGAGTGTTCCTAGAGTTAATGATGAGAACTTCACACAGTGCACAATAGTAACTCCACAGCAATATGCCAGGTGGAACCACTGGATATACAGGAAATCTGACACTGACAGATTACTCCTCATTTTATAGTCCATGGTGCTTTGACAGAGCACAATTTTAGCTACAATGCTTGTTTTACCAAAACTTCCCCAATCTGTTTTGCAACTGTTCCATCAGTCTCTGGTGCTGCTGGGTTCACAAACACTAATCAATCATGTTTTCTATTCTGTGTTTCCAGTTTAATTCCTCAAATGAGTAAATCTCCTGTAAAAGTCAATCACAGTGTCAGGCTAATGTTTGATTTCTTAGCATTTCTTGCCATATTATTTAGTGTGTATAGAGTGCAAAATATGAAAGGGACAAGATAGTACGGGGCTATACATTACCAGGGAACATATTGGAACATGTCAGCTTAAACATGGGGCAGATATCATAGCGAAACTGTAGGGGCAGCATATGGATTCTGCCTAATGTACATATAATGGATCTGATGGCTTTGCAAACAGGATTGACAAGTGTCGACTCTCTGGATCAGTGAGGATCCCATCATCAGATCTCCAATGAAGATGATATGGATGGGACATATAATATAGTTAGCAGCTGATAGGGCAAACCTTTTCAGATTTGTTTCACCTTAAAGGGATTGTACATGATACCGTGGAAACTGTGGAAAGTGGAAAAAAACCAACAACAACCCATACTAATCTGCCCCCAATGCCAATGTCCAGTCCCCATGGCGCCCTGGGATTTCTTTGGTGGAAGTGTCCCCTCTACACTTGACTTTGGCCTCAGCGGCCTAAAGAAAGGACACGGGATATCACTCATGGATGTCACAGGTCACATCCCAATACATTTCCTTAGGTCGCCAAAGAGATTGTATAATAGTGATTGGTGGAGGGCTACCCCCAAAAATCTTGTATTTTGCTGAACCAGAGAATTTTGGGAAATTTGTAATGAGTTGCTTTGCTTATCTCTAATTGTCAACATACCCAGGGTCATGGAGATAGCATGAACAAGATATCTAGATTTTAGTGCCCCCATTGAAAAATGGAAAAGAGAAGGGGTTCCTCCCATATGTTGTAAGTGACATCTGTAGTGTTCAGTTAAAGGGGTTGTCCCATCACAAGGACCCTATCTATACTGCTTGTTAATGTGAATGCAAGACTTTTCCTAAATACACTGCTTCAGCAAAACTGCCTTGTTTGTCCACTATATTACTTTATTGATTTTTTTTGACACATCCTTTGACTTATCTGGTCATAAGTCAAGTGATGTATCTGCCTGCTCTGAGGGGGGAGGGAGGAGGGGCTAAGTGCACGGGAGCGAGCCTGAAAGGGAGAGGGGGTAGTTTACCCTTTGGGGGGAAGGGGCCGCCATCACTCCTGCCGCTGCTGGTTTCATGCAGGGCAGGAGCATAGCAATGTTGCAGGCATCTGTGCGACTACACTCCCCGGCATCCGCCTCTCTATTACAGCGGATGCCGGGTCTGTATCCACATATGCCGAGATGCCGCTAGCCCTGCGTGCACGCTCATAGATGGTGAGACCAGTCTAGCCTTCACAATGCCAATACAGACCCGGCATCCGCCTCTCTATTATTAGTCTGTATTCACATTTTGAAGTCTCACCATCTATGAGAGTACACGCAGGGCCAGCGGCATCTCTCCGCTGGCTTTGCATATGTAACCCCGCCCACCAATGACGCAACAAAGCAGGAAGACAGAAGAATTTACAGCAACGAAGACTGGTGAGTATGCGACGTGGGAATACCCCTTTAAGAGGCTGTTAGAGCCATCACTGCCAACAGAGAGCAGGGGCCAGGAAGCATTCAGCACAGAGGACTCTGGACACTGTACATGAAGAGGTCACCTCCTGGACATTTGCAGGGGGCTTTAAATCTAGATTTAGATGTAAGCAGCATGACCATCATCCCAGGTATGTTTATATGGCCCTCCCCTCTTTTATATGGAGCACTTGCCAATTTTGAGGTGTCAAAATCTCTGGGAATTGGATTAAAGGGAGTGTACCGTTATTACATATTATATTATTCTGACCTCAGGGGGAAAAAAACACATTTTAATCAAATGTAGTCATTAACAGATTCTCGATCTACATACGTATGTCACACTTTTTACAGAGCCCCCTGGTGCTAGGTCATAGATCCATATGATAAGTGTCAGACTGTAATAGGCTTTCTATTATTACGGTCAGAATGCCCCTACTGTATATGTCACATCAGGAAACTTCTGTGTATATATTCTTATAGGTTCAGACATCAGTATGAAAATCTAATAAAGGGGTCTCTACGGCTCTGTTGATATCCTATGAGTAATTTGCTACATTTTCTAAGGAGTTTCATGCCCTGGTGTATAATACATTTAACATTTTCGCAATTAAGGTATCACTCTCGTAGACAGAGCACTTCATCCATTAAGTGCACCAGACCTCTCGCCGGCAGTGATTGGCCTGATTAGTTCTACCAGAATGTAAAAGTAGCGCACGAGCGTTCAGGCGATAAATGATTGCCAACAGCAGCGAGAAATGAGCAGCGGATACCTAGGAATTGTATGAGTCCGACAATTCAATTCTAACTACTTCAATTTTATCAAATCAAGCAAGTAAAATATAGCTTTATATCAATTTTCGTTATATAGACGCATACCTTATCTACGGGGTATATAAAGTGTAATATTATAAACATAATGCATGCACATAACCAATAATGTGCACTATATAGCAGCTGGAAAACATGTCAGCTCTCTATTGTATGGACTTCCGGACCCATATCTCACATTGCGGGCAACTGTGGAAGGGATAGTACTTGAGTAATTACAGTCATATCCAGTGGCATAACTAAAGTCTAGTGGGCCCCGGTGCAATCTTTTGTCCGGGCCCCCTACCTCATCCCTACAGTGAATTCTTGATAGTGATGGTTACAGGGGGCTAAGGAGTTTACTCCACCTTAGTGCGGTTAGGGGAATCTGTGGGTCTCCTTGGCTTATGGGCCAGATGGAAGCTGCAATCTCTATACTGATGCCAGTGCTTATGGGCCCCCTAATCATGGGTTCCTGGGCCCCAGTGTGACTGCATCCTCTGCACCCCCTCAAGTTACACCCCTGTTCATATCTAATTTTTCAGATCATAGAGCTACTGTGACCCTACAGGTTGTATAAGGGTGTATGGGTGGCCTGTTACCCAATGTAATTTTTCTTACTAGAGGTTTTGTAGGCTGTACTTTATACTCATTTTACTATACTATAATAGAAATCATCCCACCATTGACCCAATTCCTGCTTCCAAAATTCTGTTTCTACAGAGCACCTAATGGTTGGAGGCAGAGCTATAGGAGAAGAGAGAGCAACAGCCTGAACCAATCAGGAGACAGGAGGTGTGTCTCAGACTACATCCCCATAGACACCATACCTAAACTGTAGTCACAGATATCAGCTGTAAGGGAGCATAGCTTAAAATCAGCCAAGCAGCAGTAACATAAAAATCAGGTAATCATCCTTTAGGTAGTGAGAACCCATGAGTGTAACAGTCTTTAAGGAGCCAAGTTTGGCCAAGTATGGGATTTGGGGTTTGCCATTTATGGATCATTATTATACTCTAGGGTCTCTACAGACCCCAGTTTATAATAGGTGAAAGCACAGGGGCGGCGAAAACAAGAAACAGTGATATTGACCTTCTATCACCTCTACTGGGCTTCCCCATGGCATCAGGCTCCCTCCCTCCATCCTCCTGGTTGACATCAGCATGCTTGTGCTCCCCATGGACCATTTAGACCCAATAACAGAGCCCAGTGGTCCCCCGGGTGTAGCTGATATCACCCAGGAGGCTGAACGAGGACCGAAGATGCCCACAAGGGAGCACTGGGCGCCAAGATGAAGCCCCACACAAGTAAGGGAAGGGAAGGACGAATGTTTTTGTTTTTCCACACCCTCTGGGTCTCCTCTTATTATATTCTATGGTCTGAGAAAACTCCTGAATAGTACTTTTGGTTAACACAAACATTTGGTTATTGACTTGCATGAAAACAGCTATTTTGTTTCCCACCATATCATGACAATGGAAGAACTAACATTCATTGAATGGCTGCTACATCTGTATACAGTATAATAACTATAACTATCCTTTCTGTTATTTTAGCAACATAACCATCATATTTAAATGCAATTTTATTACTAAACTGTGCATAGTATATCCAGTCTACATCATATCCAGTCTACATATCCAGTCTACATCATATGTATAGTATATATGAACTCATGTACTGTTAAACAAAGCTCCTCCTAAAGTGTTAAAGAAGACCTCCATTGGGAACATAGCTTTTCATTATTGCACCATCCTAGACTTATTTTATGTATATTGGGAGGTATTTTATCAAGAATGATTCATAAAAACCCCAACAACCATGTGCATGTGGCCAATGAAATTAATTGGTCCATATTCTATTGATTCCTTTGGATCCAAACCCTAACCAACCAACAGGAAGTGAGCCAACGTCACGACACTTGCAGTGGTTGATGACATCATTCAGGAGGCCAGAAGAGGCCAGAGGCCAAGGAGTAAGATAATAGTGGTTCTTGATTAGTGGACCCCAAAAATTTCAGGTTTGGCTGAACTAATGCTAAGAGCATTGCTTTAAAATGTAAAGAGGAGGAGGGAATAGACCGGCACAATAGAGGGAACAATGACATTAAGTGAGTGGCATGGTTGGCACTATGAGAACTTTGAGGGGTAATTAGATTTTTGGCTTTCTCTGCCAAACCATTCAACCAATTTCTCTCAATTTTGGAATTGTATTACTATTACATATTGTATTTGTATACAGTTATATAAATATTATACAGTGTGAAGCACAATGGATGTCACATCTGCTGGGCAAGCACAGGGAAGGGGAATTTACAGTATATATATTCATGCAGAACACATTGCGGAATATTTATAGCCTGTACAAATAAACAGGATCACATTCTGTACGGTGTACATAGGGATTATATTACATAAAACAGCTCAGTGAGAGTATTATACAGAATAATATTTGCTTCTATGTTGCTGAAAACTGTACAAAGTTATATTAAGCAATGGGGAAACATACTGGAAATGTACAAATGCAATGACTATACAATACATGTACACACGAGGCAGTATAAAGGTACAACTCCAGATACAGAACGAAAGAGTACTAGCCAAATAAGCTGGATATGTATCTCCTATCTATCTATCTATCTATCTATCTATCTATCTATCTATCTATCATCTATCTATCTCCTATCTATCTATCTATCTATCTATCTATCTATCTATCTATCATCTATCTATCTATCTATCTATCTATCTATCTATCATCTATCTATCTCCTATCTATCTATCTATCTATCTATCTATCTATCTATCTCCTATCTATCTATCTATCTATCTATCTATCTATCTATCTATCTCCTATCTATCTATCTATCTATCTATCTATCTATCTATCTATCTCCTATCTATCTATCTATCATCTATCTCCTATCTATCTATCTATCTATCTATCTATCTATCTATCTATCTATCTATCTATCTCCTATCTATCTATCTATCTATCTATCTATCTATCTATCCACCTATCTCCTATCTATCTATCTATCTATCTATCTTATGGAAAGTATATAGAGAAGAGCCAGAGTCCGTTTGGATGTAACTGGATTTTACCTGAATTTTCTGAAAGTTTTGGGCTTGACCCGAGCCCAAAACTTTTGGAGTTTATGACCCAGAAAACACTATTATACTCTAGATCTCTTCAGACTCAGGAACCCAGGAGTATATTGAGTGTAACTCTTCTGAGGTTCACCCTTCTCTAATAGTATATAAGAACAGTTGATTACAAACATATACATCTGAAAAGAAGGCTAGTTAAGGTTATGATGACTAAGGTTAGTTAGTCATAGATAGGTACACCAGGCAATGCCATGCCAATGGACCCTTCCATATTTCTCAGGAGAAGCCTTCATTCAATCCCCTGCCATCTTGAAGCTGGAAGTAATGGCGGAATGGGATATTCAATATGGCTGTCTGTTTTTGGAATTCGAACCATTATCAATCTAGGATTTCTCATTTATACAGAGAATAGTTGATAATAACCTGCTACTGCTATACCATTTTAACTTGAAAGCGCTCTAAAACCCTCAACTATATGGTCACATGTAATCTCGAAAGATAAGAGGTCACCAAATGCAAGGGAGAAATGCCATTGCCTTCTGACTAGATTTACCCTCAGAGGCAGAACAGTAACTATCATTTGCGGATATAGACAGTGCAATAGCACTTATGGGTCCCTTGTATTGTAGCATCTCAGTATAGAGAACCCCTGTATGTCCCTCTCACAATTCACCAGCCATGGCCATAAAGATCATTAGTTGAGGCGTGCCATTTACCAGTAGTCTAATACACAGTTTAAAGGACAGTGCTCCTAACTAGAGATGAGCGAACACTAAAATGTTCGGGGTTCGAAATCTGATTCGAACAGCCACACACTGTTCGACTGTTCGAATGTATTTCGAACCCCATTATAGTATATGGGGGAAATGCTCATTTCAGGGGTACGCAACATTCGATCAAATTCTACTTACCAAGTCCAAGAGTGAGGGTCGGGCTGGATTTTTCTCCCTGCGCACTACAAGCAGACATGCGCAGTCGGCTCTGCCCAGGCCTGATGCCTGGCAGAGTGAATTCAAAGCCGGAAGAGGACTCGGGGACGCTGGGAGAAGACTTCTAAAGGTAAGAGAAGAACCAGTGTTGATTGGCAATGTATAGCATTCTGCCAATCAACGCTGGTTCTGCATCGAATCTTAACTTCGAACAGCTAGTAGTACTCGATCGAGTACGAGTATTTTGAATACCGTAGTATTCGATCTAACACCTACTCGATCGAGTACTACTCGCTCATCTCTACTCCTAACCTATTGGGCGCCTGTACCACTGCACAGGGTGCACCAATGCTAGGTCAACCCTTGGAAACCGCAATCATATAAATGGTTAGTATCTGATATGCATTGTAGGGATGTAGGGCGCAAACCTTATGGGTATGTTCATATGGCAGAAACATTTTCCACCGTGTGAACTCTCCACGCGGCTAGCAGTGACGGGATGCCGATGCAATGCACCAGCATCCCGTTCCTGATTAGGCCCGACTGAATGTGCCTAATCGGGAGTGAGTTTCGCGTCGCGGATGCCACTGTTGTCACAGACACGGAATCTATGGGAAGAAAGGACATGTCGCTCCTCTTTCCTGATTATTTCATTCTGTGATGGGGCAGGGAAAGCCCTTCTTATTGAAAATAATCATGAATTCCCTCGGCGACCGTTCAATTGCCATTTCACAAGCTAACACCATTTATTACGACGCTCTATTTCTACACAATCCCGTGAATGTTGTTTTCGATCAGACTTTATATTTACAACATTGTTTCTGAGATAAGCGTTGTTAAAATATTTCCACCCCGCAGCTTACTGGTAAATCATGATAAACTGGTCTAAGCTCCGGGTAAATTAGTTACCATAATTAACTTAGCTACATGTTAAAACCACAAATTACCTGAAAGTACACCGGATGACATTTTTATTGTTAAGGGAATTTAGATCTTCTGAGGCAATTTTTGTTCTTATGTTGCATTGTGACAGGTCAAAATTAATGTAATGAAGGTACAATTAATGGAATTAATAAGCTCTGCTGTAGGTTACTGAAATATAATGAAAGGGTGATGCTAAATCCTCTAGTGATTACAGTGTGTACCTTCACAGATGGATGACTACCTGCAGACGCTAATTCTTGCTTTTGTCCAACAAATACCTATCAGGGACAGGCCACTGTGTTTATTACATGTGTCATTTATTTCGGGAGATTAATGCTTTAATGCTCATTTTGTATATACTAACTAGAAATGTAAAGCTTTGCTGTATTGAAGCTTTTCCCTATTAAGTATAGTTGGTGGAATTTTAAGGATAGTGCCTTAAATTCTCAGACAACAACCTCGAATACTGTATACTGGTCTGTTGGATGAGAAGACCTGTTTATTTTTCCCAAAAAATATTCCTTATTGACTGTATACCTTTGTAGTTAGGGCAAGGTAGGTTTTATTAAAAAAATTGAGTCCTGAATAGAGATGAGCGAGTAGTATTCGATTGAGTACCACTCGCTATTCGAATGTAAAAGTTCGATGCAGAACCAGCATTGATTGGCCGAATGCTATACAGTTGGCCAATCAACGCTGGTTCTTCTCCTACCTTTAGAAGTCTTCTCCGTGCAGCGTCCCCGCGGCGTCTTCCAGCTCTGAATTCACTCTGCCAGGCATCAGGCCTGGGCAGAGCCGACTGCGCATGCCCACTTGTAGAGCAGACATGCGTAGTTGGCTCTGCCCAGGCCTGATGCCTGGCAGAGTGAATTCAGAGCTGGAAGATGCCGCGGGGATGCTACATGGAGAAGACTTCTCGGAGGATCCAGCCTGACCCTTACTCGTGGACTTGGTAAGTATAATTTGATCGAATGTTGCCTACCCCTGAAACGAGCATATTCCCTCCATAGACTATAATAGGGTTCGATATTCGATTCGAGTAGTCGAATATTGAGGGGCTACTCGAAACGAATATCGAACCTCGAACATTTAACTGTTCGCTCATCTCTAGTCCTGAACAATTAATCTAACCTTCAAGTTATCCTCTCCCCTTCTGGCAATTTAGTTTGTTCCTTGTATTTTTGGGCACATAATTCTGTCATACTGCATACAAGATAATACTGACAAATACATAATAAAGACATATTTCCCTTTCTTAAGGGTATTCTGACGTGGGTTTAGCTTAAAATGGGATTCTAATGATAGAATCCCTTTAATACATGAGTATTTTTGAAACTACGGGGCCATAGAGTTTAATAGTGTCCATTGCCCGGTTCCGGCTTTGCTTCAATGGAAAAATAGTAATTATTTTGCAGAAATCATGTTGTGCAGTCTTTCCTTCCCCCTTATTCCACCTTCTATGACATAGGAAAGGCTAAAATAGAGGTCATATTAGGTACTTCATATCTAAATTATAATATGATTTAAGGGAGCTTAATAGAATGAAAGCATTTTAATAAATAATCTATTTCACAGCAGGGTTTAACAAATTGGTATTATGTGAGCTTGGCATCTGTAATCTACATCTCTGCCTTTATCTTAATGAGAATTGGCTTTGAAGTGACTTGAAGACAGAAGAGCAAAAAAAAAAGAAAACAAATATTTTATTACTGCTGTGTACAAATTCCAGCGTTCCAAGCCGTACCATCAATTCTTTGAACTCGAAACGGAATTGTGCTGGCTTCTCCTTATTATTCTATTATTAAACACAATATAATGTTTCATTCAGTCAACGTGCAGTTTAGAAACAGGTTTCAACCTCTTCGGTGCCAGGAGACGGGAGCGTCTAGGTTTCCTCGCGGCCGCCGGGCTTCTAAGTGGCTTCCAGTGGCTGTCGAGGGGTTAAAGTCAACTGGAAAGAAGCAAGAACTATCAAACTGCAACATTCACCAAAAAGCATAAAACATGAGCCTTTGTTTTCTCTTCAGTGCTGAAGGCAAGAAAAAAAAAAAAAAAAGATGGGAAGTAAAGCCCCATGAGTTTTCGTTTCTAAAAGCGTTGAGCAATTCTAGTAGTTTAATGGGCTTCAACAATCACTTGAAAAATGTGTCTCCATAAAATGGAAATACTGTACACCGAAATACGACGTGAGAAGCAGCAGGTAGGCAATGGTCTGTAATTTTAAACCAACAAAGGAAAATGTAATTCTCATAAGATTTTCTTCACTTATATGGCACTTAGGAAGACATAAGATTTTAATCTACTTGTGGTACATACACTATAATGATGAATACAAATAACATTAACCAAACCGTTCACAATACAATAGAGGAGCCATTTACATTGTCCACATAAAGACACTGCAGCGTGTTATGACTGCTTTTATGTGTCAGCATCGGCGTCCTCGGCTTCTAATTCGCCATGTAGATTATGTCAGAAGGAAATTTCAGGAATAACGGTAACTCGAGTGAATTGATGTCGGAGTAGAACAGTTTCACAGGTAGTCTCAGAGAAAAGCATGAATGCTGACTGCAGGTATACAGGATATGGACCCAGTGATGTTATTAAGGGAAGTCTTTCACATTGTACATGCAGTTCTAACTGTGGTCAGTAGGGCATAGAACAGAAGGAAGGGAGGGGCAACACGGTGGCTCAGTGGTTAGCATTGCAGTCTTGCAGTGCTGGAGTCCTGGGATCGAATCCCACCAGGAACAACATCTGCATCTGCAAGGAGTCTGTATGTTCTCCCTGTGTTTGCATGGATTTCCTCCCATTCTACAAAGACATGCTGATAGGAAAAAAAAGGTATACTGTGATTACTATATGGGGCTTAGAATCTATATAAAAGGAACAAAGCGGAGTGATATATACAGTAATGTTGTAGGAAAAGATTCAATAAAACTTAATTTATTGATTTAAATTTTTTAACTCTTTTTAAGCTTAGTTGCTCTTTGGGCAGTCAGTGTTAGCCCATCCTGTAAGTGGGGCCACATGGTGGCTCAGTAATTAGTACTACAGCCTTGCAGCGCTGGGTCCTGGTGTTCAAATCCCACCAAGGGCAAAAAAAAACATCTGCAAGGAGTTTGTATGTTCTCCCTGTGTTTGCATGGATTTCCATCCCATGTTCCAAAAAAAGACATACTGATAGGGGAAAATGTACATTGTGAGCCCTATGTGGGGCTCACTATCTACAAAAAAAAAAAAAAAAGTCCATCCTTTAAAGTCATACAGGGAGGATGGCAATCATTGTATGGGACTGTGCACTGGACCCCTAAACTTAAAAGAGGAAATTAAAGAGATTATATCACTAAAAAAAAACTTTTTTTTTTTCAAACTAAAAGCACATAGGAATCCCCTTTAGGAAGGCTGTTCATCTCTTACCTTTAATTTGCAGGTCCATGGCACCATTTTCAAAGTTTTCTTCTTTTCTTAACTATACAATTATGCTCAGAGCACAGCATCGTCATTTATTCCAGTGCCGCCTCTGTCTCCTGTTCTGATGTGTTTCGTCCTCTTTGGCATATTCCGCGGCCATTTTGTGGTAGTCTCGTGTAAGAGACCAAAGAAAAATGGCCAACAGAACATGCACATTCTGCCAAAGAGGAGGAGCATGTTAGGAATAGAAGCCCACATCTCCTTTTCTTCAGCAAACCGCGCATGTTTTGCAGCCATTTTGCGATTGTCTCGTGTCAGAGACCACCTCAAAATGGCCACGGAACATTCGTAGTCTGCCAAAGAGGAGGACACGCATCAGGAACAGAAGACAGAGTCGGTGCTGGAATTGATGACGATGCTGTGCTCAGAGTATAAAGGAACGTCCCTTGTGCTCTCTGAGCACAAGTAGCATAATAAAGAAAAGAAGAAAAATTTGAAAATGGTGGCACAGACCACCACCACAGACATAATAGATTGTAGGGGCATAGTGGATTCAATTATGGCAATTCCAGTACTGTGGTGTTATATAAGCAACAGAAAATATGGACGAAAAAAAATCACTAAAGCTTAACGTATACTTGCAGTTATAAACAACTGACTAGTGCTTGTGTCTATAAGAAACATTGTACTATATCTTATTAAGAAGATCTATTTCTTTTACCACTTATTAAAATTGTCTCCTGATCCTTATCTTAAATACTGTATGACTGCTTGTTTGCATTATATCTTTGTATTCAGAACTCTATGGAGAAGGGAGGGGTGGAGTAAGAGGCTGTTGTGGACTGGTTAATTGATTTATTGCTTTATTCTGTGCACTGGTAGCCAGTTGTCTATAAGTTTATCAGTGTTACAAGATCACAGAGCAGCAGAGTGCTGCATTGGCAATAATTTGAGTGTCTTATCTAGGGAGTCATCCTCCCCCTTTCCTCTTCAAAGACTAACAGGTAGAAAGTAACTCTTCCTGAAAAGTAGAGAAGATAACATTTCTTTAATAAGATATATTACAAAGATTTTTAGATTAGCATGAACTGCTTGGGCTCCCCCAGAACGGAATGCCGAACGCATTAAAAAGAGGTGAGCTATGAAAGCACACGGAGCCCATAGACTATAATGGGGTCCATGTGTTTTCTGCATGGTGTCTGCACAAATCATACGGAGAGGAAAGTAGTTCTTGAAGTACTTTTCTCTCCAAATGACTTGTGTGGACACCGTGCGGAAAACACACGGACTCCATTATTGTCTATGGGGTAGGTGTCATTGCTCACTGCTTTTTAATGCATTTAGTATTCCATTCGGAGGGTCCCCATGCGGACTTCCAGAACAGAATACTGAACGCAGATGCTAACCAGGCCTTACATCAAGGCTTTCATAGGCTTGCATTAAGAACATAACTTCTGGCACACTCAGCAGAGGCATGAACAAGTCAGTCAAGCTACCGACCAAGTGTTTCAATAGGGCACCAGAACGGAGTCTGTATTGCAACCCCATTGGGACCTCTGCTTGTGTTTGCCTAACTTTATAAACTTTATACATAAAATAGTTAAGGAATCGGCTGAAAAATAATGAAAAAATAAATGTCAGGATACTTGTCGTGACAACTACCTACATGCACTCAGTATGATTCAGGAGCTTGTTTTGCCTCTTGGGGTATGATTGTAGAAAAAACACCCCTGCTCTTTTCTATGTGAATCCATTGTGGATAAGCCTCCTGCTGGAGGGGAGGGGAAGGTGTTGGAGGTGGGAAGGAGCAGAGTCAGAACAGGACTAACAACCATGGTTTCTTTTCAGGCTTTATATCAGAAAATGGTGGTGTAGCACAACTTTTTTTTTCTCTTGGTCACTGCCAGTGGAGTAACTAAAGTCTTGTGGGCCCGGGTGCACACTTTTGTCCAGAGCCTCCTACCCCCTTCCTATAGTGAATTCTTGATAGTGACAGTTAAGGATGCTGATGCGATATCTCAGATACTTGAAAGGGGTACAGCTATAGTACCCACAACTGCAGCTATCAAGAATACGGCGAGTGAGTAGCGCAGCACTTGGCACGTAAACAAAACTGGGAAATATAACATGCTCCGCAGTGGTCCCCACAAAGTATTATGTGCTCCACAATGGACCCCAAACAGTATTATGTGCTCCACAGTGGCCTCCAAACAATATCACATGCTCCACTGTGGCCCTCACACAGAATTATATGCTCACAGTGGCCCCACACAGAATTATATGCTCACAGTGGCCCCACACAGAAGTATATGCTCACAGTGGCCCCACACAGTATTATATGTTCATAGTGGCCCTCACAAAGTATTATATGCTCCACACTGGCCCCCACACAGAATTAGGCCCCTTTCCATTAACAATATGTATAGTGGTGGTACAAGGTTTTCCCAGACCACTATGGTTCAGAGCCCTGGACATTTAAAGCAGGCCAGGGCCTCATAACCCTCCGGACCTTGTCGCAGTTGCACTCCCTGCATCCACGCTCATTACGCCAATGGTCACTGCCACAAAAAATCTGTCAGGCTGATATACAGTCTGAACAGAAACCCAACTCCAACTCTTCCTGCCCCATCTTATTAAAATCTTATGGTCTCATACTTTCTGCATTGTCTCTGAAACAAGAGAACGATCTTGGATTTGGATCACTGTCCCACTATGGCCTGCCTGGAGCTATTTTGCACCTGTTCGAAACAGTTTTCATATTTTTATCAGTACAATTCTTATGTTTGCGTATTTTGTGAAGTTTCTTTTTTTTTTTTTTTTTGTTCGGAAAAAATAAAGACAAAGCTATAATAAGTCAACCACCCATGCACCATGCCGATACCTGTTCGATGAAGTGAGAAAGTTACTGCCCCCTTCATTACAGTTGGGCTGTTTATCGTTTTCACTTGTAATTAACCTGAAGAAAATAAATTAGCTCCTTATGGTTTGATACAGGGAGTTTTTATAAGCAGGAAAATTAATTATTTGTTGCTTAGAAATGTAAAATATTCCCTGCAGGCTTGTTCTTAGTATTATAATTACTATACTGTATTTCCTGTAAATTGTTAACGTTTGGTTTGCTGAACATGTTCATTCAATATAAACCTCAAATGCTTTTAAGATGGTGAATATACATCAAGTAGAATTGGTTATATTGTGCAGTTTTTGTCTAATACTTCTAATATGTAATATAAAAAAGAGAAATGTAAAACTTACACACACGGTAGGTCTGTTTTCTACTGACTGTCACAATTTAGGGGGATTACAGGGGTCTGAGAGGGCCAATTAGCCTCTTACACTAGGAGGATATCAATGTAAAGGGGTTGTCCCATCTCAAAGATCCTATCTATACTGATAGCTTATGTAAATTGCTTTAGAAATGCTGCTTTGTTTGCCTGCTACGTGACCGTATTTCTCCCATTGTTTACACATCCTTGCTATAACCATAGACTTATAAGACAAGTGATGTCACTTACTCAGTGCTCTTGCCAGTAGGACAATCGTTCAACTAATTGCAGTTTGCTAATAAAGCCAAGTCTATTATCTCAATATGTAAACACACAGATAACACTTAGTCCATTCTGTACAAGCATCTGCATATTATCTGATGTTTATGTGTTGTGAGACTTCTCCACCTGTTTAACAAGAGGGAGGAAGGGGAGAGAAATACAGGAAGTGAGATGAAGTGACTGCAGGCAAAGCTGCTGAAACAATGAGATGGGAAAACCACTTTAAGGCTAAGGCCTCACGGGCTGGAAACGCCGCGCTAAAGCGCTGTGGGAACAACCATGGCATGAACACATTGCGGTTCTTCTCGCAGCTCAGAATTTTCCTCCACGGGACTTTCTGTTACCTTTATATCTACGGGAAAGCCTATGGTGTTTCTGTAGATATAATTGACATGCTGCGATTTCCAAAACCATGCCGCTTTTGGAAACCGCAGAGTGTCCCCACTTCGATTTTTTCCACAAAGCAGGCATGGGATTCACATAAATCCCATCCACATTGCAAGTACTGTAAAATGTCAAGATTTTTCCTGCCAAATTGCGGCATTTCCGGCCCTTGGGGCCCCGGTCTAAGGGTGAATTCACACTGAGTAAACGCTAGCTTATTCTGAACGTAAAACACGTTCAGAATAAGCGGCGTCTAAAGCAGCTCCATTCATTTCTATGGGAGCGGGGATACGAGCGCTCCCCATAGAAATGAATGGGCTGCTTCTTTCACTCCGTGCAGTCCCATTGAAGTGAATGGGGAGTGCCGGCGTATACGGCAAGCTCTGCTCATGCCGGAGCGTACACGCCGGCACTCCCCATTCACTTCAATGGGACTGCACGGAGTGAAAGAAGCAGCCCATTCATTTCTATGGGGAGCGCTCGTATGCCGGCTCCCATAGAAATGAATGGAGCTGCTTTAGATGCCGCTTATTCTGAACGTGTTTTACGTTCAGAATAAGCTAGCGTTTACTCAGTGTGAATGCACCCTAAGGGTGTCTTCTAGTGTTAGCAATTAATGTTCTATGATTAAAATGGGTCATCATCTGAATATTAGTTAGATCCAACACGGGATCCCTGCTGTATGAATAAACTGCAGTAGGCTAAGCCCTGTAGACTGTTTACTGGAAATCATGCCCAGCACTGTATATTGTATAGCGGTCGCACTTGGTATCAAACCTTAGCCCCATTCACTGAATGAGACTGAGCTGGAATAATCAGCACTTGTGACTATAATAAACACTTGTGTGTTTCCAATCTCGTTGGTACAAGATGAAAAAAAAAAACCATGATCTTATGATACGCTGTCGAGAGATGTCTATTCTGTATTAGTTTGTATGTGGCCATCTGGTGGCTATGATGTGTCAATTAGAGTTGAGCGTTCGGGATCGTGAAAGATCGTATCCCGATCGGCGATTGAGCAAATTTCACAATCGTGATCGGGATCAGCTGGAAAAAGATCGAAAATTGGATTTTAAAAATGATCCTGAATAGAGATGAGCGAGTACTGTTCGGATCAGCCGATCCGAACAGCACGCTCCATATAAATGAATGGATGCACCTGGTACTTCCGCTTTGATGGCGGCCGGCCGCTTAACCCCCCGCGTGCCGGCTACGTCCATTCATTTCTATGCGAGCGTGCTGTTTGGATCGGCTGATCCGAACAGTACTCGCTCATCTCTAATCCTGAAATCTCAACATCGGCTCAACCCTAAAAGTGACTTTTCCCATAGAGAAGCATTGGCTAGGGTTGAGCGATCGGGACCGGGAAAGATCGTATCCCGATCAGCGATCGAGCAAATTTCATGATCGGAATCGGCTGGAAAATGATCGGAAATCAGATTTTAAAAACGATCCTGAAATCTCAAGATCAGCTCAATCCTAGTGTCAATGTAATAATGTATTAAATTCGTATGACAAGATATCAGAATATTTGCGGAAAGATTAGGCAGGAAAGATCACATAGTGTCATATGGTACAGTATATATCTACTGCTTTACCCAGTTCGTGAAGAATAATAAAAAAGTGAACATTCCTGTATAAATTTTTCCATATGACTTATTGTGCCTGCTTTTTTTCCTAAACCTACAACTCTATCCCTATGTGTCAGAAGTTGGAGGAAAGCTAGAAAGACTTTCAGCTATTCTGATTATTTCGGCATTTGATATACTTGAGCGGTGAGATCACGCATACCCAATAGCACATTTCTGTCTTCTGTTATATTTTCATACACTATAGTGTTAATCCCAAGCATTTTTTTTATCCAATTTATTTTATTGTCGCTGTTTAGACAAAAAAAATGAAAAAAAAAAAAAAATGTGACAAAGCTATCTCTGCATGTTCTATAAAACCTGGTGAAATTGTATTTAGCACTTGTCAAATCAGTCACAAAGCTTTCTCTTTTTTTGCCACAACATTCTTTACATTTCTTCTCATTTATTGATGTTACCTTGTATAGACATTGAGCTTTCATACAGCATTAACAAACATCTCAAGGCCATGTCAAAGGCTAAATTTCAAGGTGATTGTAGATAAAACCAACAAAAAAAGGATTCAGCAGAGAGTGGAAAGGAGCACGTAGCCGAGGCAGCTTAAATGTAGAGCAGAAAATATGCATGTTCCGCAGAATGAAGAGGTGAACTCGCTTCGAAAGGATGCAATTTCGCATTGCATAGGAAACGACAAACTGATAAAGCTGCCGGAGGTAAAAAGTTATAGCGTTGGTTAATATTTACTATAGCAAAGTTTTTTTGAATACATTGTTGGATAAGTCAGTCTGGTGCGGCTTAATCCATCAAAATGGGGTGAGAAAGGTTATTTAATTTCAATGTGGTGGCTCTATTCTGGTCAATGTTAGCCATGGTCAGCCATTATAATTGCAACATTATAAATCTTTTTATAATAACGTCAGTCAAGTATTGACGGAACAGTAAAATGGAGGAATCCAAAGTTTATGTTAGGCAATTGCTTAGATGACAATCCCCCAGTAGCTGCTGGAGAACCCTGGAGGAAGGGGCACAAGAGACAGTGAGCCCTAAGCTGAAGCCCCCCACTGTCCCTTCCTCTTGCTAGGCCCTATCCTATGTAATAGGCGGCAACTTGGAGACGATCCCTTCCTATATATGTGACACACAAAACGCAGACAAGACAAACAACAACAAAGGAAGGTCAGCTAGCCAAGGGTTCGGTAACAGTCAAGCAATGCAGTGCCAAATCCAAAGAATAGTCAATAGGAAAAGCCAAGGTCAGGATTAAGAATACAAGAAAATTAACAATAAGAGAAAGCCAGCAAGCACAAGGCAATAGCAAGCAACAATGTGAATGTGAGCCAAGACTAAAAAGGGGAGGATGAACCTGCCCTGGACCTGACAGGAAGACAGGGTGTCAATCACAGGGCAAGACCAAATTTAACTACTTAATGTACAGAGGCAACAAGCGCAGCAAGCGGGTGTGGTGCAAATTCAATTAAAGTGCTAGAGCCGTGTTCACACAGTGCAACCAAAAACACGCCTCCTACACCGCCGCATGCGAGCAGAGGGTGGTGCAGTGACCTGAACAGGCAGAGATGTTACAGTTTACTGGAAATCATAGGATTAAGCACACATAAATACCTACATTCACTTTTCTCCTTCCATCGGAGGTAACGACTGATGCATAGCTATGTAACCTCATTGATTTTCATTGTAAAATATTATATCTCTGAACCTCCTATAGGTACAGATAGAAAGATAGATCTATATGGATAGAGATATTTATTTACAAGCAAGGGATTATCAATCATTATGCCATGGGCTGTGACCAGGTCTTGAGGTGCTAAGACGCCCATGCCAATGCTGTCTTGATTGAGTTGGCACAACATCGGCAACATTCTGACCTTGTT
Source organism: Leptodactylus fuscus (assembly GCF_031893055.1). Lineage (NCBI taxonomy): Eukaryota > Metazoa > Chordata > Amphibia > Anura > Leptodactylidae > Leptodactylus > Leptodactylus fuscus. The sequence goes on along the minus strand of NC_134273.1, from coordinate 72,554,642 downwards.
CACATACATAAAACAGAGCTTGACATTGGAATATCAAGCAAGGGAGAGAGGCAGCTGGCCACAGGTGAGTAAGATAAAATAAGATAATCCTTTAATAGTACAACCATGGGGAGATTTATTGTGTTATGGCAGCATGGATAATAGAATAATAGTACAAGAAAAACAGTAACAAAGCATCTCAGAGTACCCACAGCTGAACAAGTGAATCCATTGGAGGACCCCTGACCAGGTGAACCCCCAATTCATCCTGCCATTGCACCTTACTATTAGTGCACTAGTACAAATTGTACTTCATACAGATACTCGTCATACAGCATCTCAACCAAACTATGTGTCAGCATAATATATTGGGTAGATTATTTAAGAAACTACCCAGTTAATTTGTATATACTATTGACAAATTGGGTTGCTGAGATGGTGCAGAGCAGGCCAACCAGTATTCTAAGGCCTGGTTCACGTGTGCATTCAGTAATCCGTTTGGGCAGCCTGCATGGGGATGCCCCCCGAACAGAATACGGAACGCATTGGCAAACGGTGAGCTTATGAAAGCACTCGGACCCCATAGAGTATAATGGGGCCTGTGTGTTTTCCGCTCGGTGTCCACGCAGAACATGCAGACAGAAAAGTAGTTCATGATCTACTTTCCTGTCCAAATGACTCGTGCAAAGACTGCGCGGAAAGCACACGGACCCCATTATAGTCTATGGGGTCCGTGTGCTTTCAATGCTCACCATTTGTCAATGTGTTTTGCAATACATTTGGAAAATAAAGCTATGTCTTGGTTTGCGAAATCAGCCCCTTGTTTGCCTATATAGACAAAAAACCAAAACCTCCTCTTTTATAGACTCTTAGAAGGTAGATCAGAAAAAATGAAAATTGTTCCGGTTTTTACAAGATTTACCGTTAGCGTCACCGGGCAACTGAAGAGCAACCAAATAATATGTTACTTATTTCTAAAATATAAATACATTTTTATAAAAATGAAAGAAAGAAGAAAACATTGAACTAACCACAAAGAATACACCATGGTGTAAAGTACTATAGGGTTAGTTCATGAAACCTTAAAAGGTTGCCTATACTAGATGTTTTCTGATTTTGCGATTCCCTTCCCACACTTATCTGCCTTACGGGAAATCAAATGTAGGAAAAAGAAATCCTAAGTGAATACAAATATCTATTAAACATTAAAAAATTTAAAATATTTAACCCCTTGAACACTCACGGGATCGCGAATGCATTTCAAGGTAATGCATCTGCTTTCCCTCGAGTGCAGCCAAGTTACATCTGTTAATATGTAATGTGGAATAGGACTCAATATCGAGACCTACTTACAGTACATGATTTCCCTAAAGCAAGATAAGTGCCAAGAGCAGAGTGCTAAATGAGCAAAACATCCAGTATGACCAGGAAAAATGCATGTGCTCTATGTTATTATACCTTTCAAAATCTCTCTCCATGAACCAGTACATCATTTACTTCCTAATGGGTCTCCTGGCACATACAAAATATCCCCTTATCTATTTTATTTCATACTTCATCATTCTTATTCTACAATAGAACATTAAACAATGTCGTAATGAAGTATCCCGGCTAAAGGGCAGACAACTGAAGAAAAAACTTAGAAGCGTAAAAAAGTATTTAGTAAATGTAATAAAACATTAAAGGTCCTCTTTTCATTTCATAGGGGATCGTATTTGGATGAATGGTAATGGTTGTCCCGTTCCTGGAAACGTCACGTCCTAAACATTATGGGTTGCACCGTGCTTAGCTCCCTGGTGCTAAATGTTACTTTTCTCTCCCAAAGCAAGTTTTTGCAGCATCTAAAGAACTGGACAAAAACTAGATCATATACAGTACAGAGGATGACCTTCCACGTACTTAGCTGCAAATATCCAAGAATTTACACTTTTCCATGGGGTGAACCCTATCTCTATTTCTACAGTACATTAAAGGGGTGTCCCATCTTAAGGATCCTATCTATACCGGTAGCTTACGTAAAATGAAGACTTTTCCTAAGTATATTGCTTTAGAAATGCTGCTTTGTTTGCCTGTTATGTGAACTTATTCCTCTCATTGTTTGTACAGCATTGCTATAACCACGGACCTGTGAGATAGGACAAGTCATGTTACTCACTGCAGGACAATCAGATCAGTTTATTGCAGTTTGCTCATAAAGCAGAGTCTGTTATCTTTCTATGTAAACACACAGATAACACTGAGTCCATTCTCTACAAGCTTGCTGATCTGCACAAGTATTGTGATACTTCACAGTGTCGGTTCAGATAGAGAGAGGGGGAGAGAAATACAGAAAGTGAGAAGCAACAAAAGGCAAACTGCTGAAATAGTGAGATGGGAAACCCCTTTAAGTAATCGTGTTTTCTAATTCTTACCTAAGAAACAATGTATTCTGGCTTAAGTTTTCCATATGCATAAAAGTTAAGTCAAACAACCTGTCAATAGTGGACATGCCTGCCATGTACACTACTTGTACTACTGTATGTTCACAAATATACTACTATGTGTATCAGGTTCACCATCAGGCACTTGGTAGGGGCTTTTTCCACTTTTCCTATCGTGAATGCATGTACGTTTGGTTCAATCAAGAGCGCATGCGTATGGAAAGATTAGGAAGAAAAGCTATAACCAAGCATGCATGATGTATGATGTAGCCTGCCAATCTGAAAAAGGGACATTTTTTTTCTTTGGTGAGGTAGAATATCTGCAACCAGATAATCAGACATGAGCGTGCAGACACATATGTAGGAACTAGGCCTCTGTATACTCACATAAAATGGAGTCACAAGCTCATTTGGTAAAATGGAATTGGCAGTGGCACCAAGTGAGCCTTTTCCCCATTATCATCTTTGTAGTCAGGCCACATCCCCACCTAGCACATGGTCAATATCATTATCATTATCATCTTCACCAACGTCAATCATCATCCATAAAGGATTGGTATCTAGTAAACAGCAATCTACACCCAGTCATCCAGTTGGCATGCACTTTCAATTTGCACCTTGCCAAGTTATTGGGGAGGCAGTCATTGGCGTATCACTTAGTGGATTCTAGTGCATTTCGCCAACTGATGGTCACTAATAACACTACGTAACCCATCATAACCCATGACAATAGATGATATCACAGCTTATCTACCCCACACCCTCCACCGGGAATGTGTAGAACACTCTCCCATATTCTAGACCGTAAGGCATATTACTAAACGCTGTTAACAGAGTAGAGGAGAAGCTCCGGCAAGATGGCCGCCTCATAATCATGCACAGAAATGAGAATAAAAAAATCTAAAATCAGAAAATAAAAGCAGATAGGAAAAAGTGATATTTCACTATCTGGTTATAATAAATAAATTAAAAAAATCGTGATACATTCCTTTAAAGTAAATTACAGATAGATGAACAGAATTGAAGCCGCACATCTCATATAGAATGGTAATCTATGTACAATGTAATACTTAGACACAAAAAACCCCAAAGCTGTTGTTGGAATCAGTCTGCTGGAGATTTCTAAAAAAATAATACAGAGAGCAGCAGGGTAAAGGCAGATTTCTTGCGGCCTCCCGGTCTATTCCAGATAAGCCGATCTTTAAAAATTCTATTCTCAATTGATTCTCCAAAGTAAAAATCCCTCTGATTTGCAGACATTTCCATATGTAGCCTGCTGTTGGATACTCAGGGAAACCACAAGGGGTTTACATTTCTACTCGCTACTGTATAGTTTAGGGCTTTCCTGTAGACTGAACTGTATTAATAAAAAAAATATTGTATTAGTAAATTGTTATATAAGCAGTTTTCTAATATATTCCACAAATGGGAGCAATATTTGATCTTGCCAGTATATCATGGGGAAGATGAAAGGAAATTCTAGCTCTAACCCTACAATGAATGTTGGCTCATGAATACCATTTATGGTTCAATTTGGAGGAATAGCACCGAGCGGACCATAACTTCCGATAGAACAGGGGCGTCTCCAGTTAAGGGGATTTCCACCATATATTGTCGGATATTGTAGCCAGCAGTAGTTGCCTTACCAACCCCAACAGAGGAGGAAAACAGCCAAAGCGAAACAACCAACCTGGTGTGCCTTCAGTAGGGTGGGATACACCAAATAAAGCACCACACTAGCACTGACTGTTGTGGTGTCTTCAATAAAGGATTATACGTTTCATCAAGTCAGTGCTAGCGCGGTGCTTTATTTGGCGTATCCCACCCTACTGGAGGGACGCCAGGTTGGTTGTGTCGCTTTGGCTAAGTGGTCTAATTTCTAATTTTCTGATAAAGATCTTGAAATTGTTGTGCCACATGGTTAAATGGATACACCTCTGAGCCATGGGACAGTGCTTGTATAGCTGCAATCTCTAACGACAAGTCAGCAATGGGTAGTAGGTACTGTCTACTTCTGGCTGATGCTACTTCCTCCTGCAACATCCAGGAACACCAATAAATTACTCATTGTAGAATCCAACCATTGAGATCCCCACCGATCCTGAAAATAAGGGTGTTTCCCTCTAATTTAGAATTTAATGGTGGACGCCAATGCGCTCCATTTCCGTTAATGGGAGCGCTGGAAATGGCCAAAATTCAACACTCGGTTATCATTGGGCTTTCCATTGAAATGGTCGGAGCAGGGATATGTTTGTGTTCACTGCTACATTTACAATGGGAGTAAACACCCCTGTTCTCAGGATAGGTGGATGTCTCCGTGGTCAGATCCCAACAATCTGCATTTTATCCTCTATTGTATGGACAGAGCATAGATATTTTTTGGTCTAACCCCTTTAACATCATATGTTGGCTATAGCATCAAATATAATGCTTTATGGTATAAACACTGTGTACATTTATAACGGGGTCTGGTGTAGATCACTTGTCGGCCACCCAGGAGATGGTCTATGTCTTTTAATAGATTTGGCACTAAGACTGGTATACTATATGCCTCCTTTGTCTTCTAAACTACCTTATCTAAATGACTTATATTATTAGACTACTAGGTGCAACCTATATTATTTCTTATAATTGTATATATAGAACCAGTTCAGGCTCCTGTATCTCAATGGAAAACCAGAGGCAAATGCAGAATAGTCCTATAGATCGGACCATTTGCATTGATCAATGCTGTGCTTAACTATAACTGAAATTGCTACTTGTCAGCCCTCATTGCTAATAGAGTAAAATTAATACAACCAGAATGTATCAAGTGAGATTAGAAGCATACATTATACGGGGAAACCATTTCCCAAGTGACTTGATCAAGACGCTAGTCAAATTAAGAACATATTGGAGAAAGTGAACGGCTTCTAATGCGCTCATAGTTTTACCATTAAATTATAATTTACCACAGTTATAGTGAAAATGATTCTACTTTATTAAAACTTTTTGCATATAGTTTACTAGTATAGATACTGACAACCGTATGACACACACAACAGAGCGGATGACACATTAAGAAGCTCAGAAGTAATAAAGTTTCAAGTAGTATTTTAATGTCTCATTACACCTCCAATGTACAGACAAGAGCGTAGAGACAAGGGAAATATCATGGCTTTTCTATTCAATATCAATAGCCAAGAGGTGTACTGTGTTTCTTTAAAAGGGTTTCCGTGATTTGGAGCATCCTGAGGGGCAGCGAGGAGAATGCATAGGGAAAAATAACATATTCACCTTTACCTGTGCTCCTTTGTCCCCTTGCAAAGGCAATGCCATTAAAGGGAGACCATTAAAGAGGACCTTTCACCTCCTGTGGCACATGCGGTGTAATATGCCGCTAGAAAGTCGACAGTGTGCTGAATTCGGCTTTCCCGTTCTATGCCCCCGGTGAAGAGCTATTGGTGCCGGTACCGTAGCTCATCACTGTCAGAAGGACGTTTCTGACAGTCAGTCAGTCTATTGCCTTGTACTGTGAGAGGGGGCATTGCTTACTGACCAGCGATGATGCTGAGCGGTGAGGAATGCCCCTCCCCCAGTACTCATCTATGGACGAGAACTATCAGGAGGGGAGGGAGGCGATTTCACAATACAGTGCAATAGACGCTGCTGTGAGGAAGGGCATTCCTGACTGACTGTCAGAAACAACCTTTTGACAGTGAAGAGCTACGGTACCGACACCGATAGCTCTTCACCGGGGGCACAGAACGGGAAAGCCAATAGTGCTCTGAATTCAGCGCACTGTCGGCTTTCTAGTGGAATATAAAACCGCATCTGCCCCAGGAGGTGAAAGATCCTCTTAAAGTGACTTCAGTGGTCACATGAGTCTGTGGACTTCCAGCGCTAAGACCCTTTCCAATGTGTGCTAGGGTCTCACTGTTAAGTCCTGAGACTCAAATGACTACTGAGGTTATCTAATGGTCTCCCTTTATGGCATTGCCTTTGCAGAACACCTTTTGGTGTACTGGGAATTATAGTTTCTACATTTCCTGCTAAGGATTCTGGGAAAAGAATATGCAAATAAGTTCCCATTCCCCAAAAATTCTTTGAGACTACTAGGGTTGAGCGATCGGGAAAGATCGGATCGGCGATCGAGCAAATTTCACGTTCGTGATCGGCTGGAAAATGATCGATAATTAGATTTTGAAATCTCAAGATCGGCTCAACCCTACGGTATATATAATATACAATTAGGGTTGAGCGAACGGGATCGGTAAAGATCGGATCCCGATCGGCGACCGAGCAAATTTCACAATCGAGAGACAGAATATCTCCTCCAAAGTAAAGACAGACCCCTCTGCAGGCAGCAGGGCCAATAATGCTTGATGAAGTTGTTGAGTTCATTTTAGTCTATTTATTATGACGGTCTATTATATAATAAGGCGCAAAATATTATTTTAGACAAATAATCATGAAAATATATTAATATTAATATATATATATATATATATATATATATATATATATATATATATATATACATTAATACATATAATAATATGTAAAAATAATCATAATATTTTTTAGCAAGAAAACCCAAATAAACTTAATATATGAAATGAACTATTTCTGACTTCAAAAACCAAAGAAAGTGAAAACTAATGTGAGCCGTGCGGCCTGTTTACATGGATATTACACTATAGAGGGAGTTCATTGTGTCTGCTACAATTAAGAGCTATGTGGCCACCATGTGGTACAATGTGACAGATATCAGCGATAACATTTAGAAGCATGGGAATGCATGTGATATTCCATTTGACTTCAGCAGTTCAAAGACAACAGTTTCATTGAAATGTCATCGAGCGTTTCAATCACACACATGAATACAAAACCAGTAGAGAAGGCTTGTAAAATTGTTATATAGAGTTCACAATCTGTGGTTGTTTGCTGAAGGTCAGATTTTATCTTGCTATTTTACTTGGTGTGTTAATACCGTCTGAACTTACATTCCGATGATTCTTTTTGCAAATTTGAAATGTTATATTGTTTTATATTGTGGATCACTTTGAAGTCTTTTATGACGTATACTGTATATTTAATGCTTGGACCTTTCACTCCCACTGGGAATATAATAAATCCATTACAGAACCAGACGCTGTAAAACGAGATATCTCAATATTTCCAGTTATTTTTGAACATTTTATGTTTTAGATAATCTATACTTTTTTCAGTTCCTAGTGTTGCCTTTGGGTTATCGTATTGGTATTCCAAGTGCTCTCAACTTGTGTTCTGTTCTAGGCAGAAAGAGAACATGGACATGTGAACATGTCTATGGGAGCAAATGTTCAGGTCATGTCTATGGGTGCACAACTCACAAAAGTGACAAACACATTTTTATGGGCCCTATATTACAACTTTGTAAAACTCAGAACTTACACCTAGCTGTAGGCTTAAAGATTTTTTTCCCCACAAGTGACAGATATGACATATCCACCATCTACACTCACCGGCCACTTTATTAGGTACACCATGCTAGTAACGGGTTGGACCCCCTTTTGCCTTCAGAACTGCCTCAATTCTTCGTGGCATAGATTCAACAAGGTGCTGGAAGCATTCCTCAGAGATTTTGGTCCATATTGACATGATGGCATCACACAGTTGCCGCAGATTTGTCGGCTGCACATCCATGATGCGAATCTCCCGTTCCACCACATCCCAAAGATGCTCTATTGGATTGAGATCTGGTGACTGTGGAGGCCATTGGAGTACAGTGAACTCATTGTCATGTTCAAGAAACCAGTCTGAGATGATTCCAGCTTTATGACATGGCATTGCATTATCCTGCTGAAAGTAGCCATCAGATGTTGGGTACATTGTGGTCATAAAGGGATGGACATGGTCAGCAACAATACTCAGGTAGGCTTTGGCGTTGCAACGATGCTCAATTGGTACCAAGGGGCCCAAAGAGTGCCAAGAAAATATTCCCCACACCATGACACCACCACCACCAGCCTGAACCGTTGATACAAGGCAGGATGGATCCATGCTTTCATGTTGTTGACACCAAATTCTGACCCTACCATCCGAATGTCGCAGCAGAAATTGAGACTCATCAGACCAGGCAACGTTTTTCCAATCTTCAATTGTCCAATTTCGATGAGCTTGTGCAAATTGTAGCCTCAGTTTCCTGTTCTTAGCTGAAAGGAGTGGCACCCGGTGTGTTCTTCTGCTGCTGTAGCCCATCTGTAGCCTCAAAGTTCGACGTACTGTGCGTTCAGAGATGCTCTTCTGGCTACCTTGGTTGTAACGGGTGGCTATTTGAGTCACTGTTGCCTTTCTATCAGCTCGAACCAGTCTGGCCATTCTCCTCTGACCTCTGGCATCAACAACGCATTTCCGCCCACAGAACTGCCGCTCACTGGATGTTTTTTCTTTTTCGGACCATTCTCTGTAAACCCTAGAGATGGTTGTGCGTGAAAATCCCAGTAGATCAGCAGTTTCTGAAATACTCAAACCAGCCCTTCTGGCACCAACAACCATGCCACGTTCAAAGGCACTCAAATCACCTTTCTTCCCCATACTGATGCTCGGTTTGAACTGCAGGAGATTGTCTTGACCATGTCTACATGCCTAAATGCACTGAGTTGCCGCCATGTGATTGGCTGATTAGAAATTAAGTGTTAACGAGCAGTTGGACAGGTGTACCTAATAAAGTGGCCGGTGAGTGTATGTCTCAAATGTCTCCTCTGCCAGGTTTAATAGCCAGTTCTTGGGTGAAAGCTACCTTGTTGAGAAGACTGCCCTCAATGGTCAGGTTTCAAAAACTGCATAGCCCTCTGAGCTATGCTGCTTTGTAACTCCCAAAGAAGTGAATAAATGTTATAGAAACAATGTAAATCACTATTCTACCAGGGTAACAGCGGTAGCAGCTGCCACAGGGCCTCGGACATTAGAGGGCCTGGAGGAAACTGCCCCCGGTGTGTCCCCTTCTGCGGAGATGGCTGTGAGCAGGAACTGGGATAGGTAAGTAAGGTCACGGGCCCACGAACCTCACAAACACTGCTATCATATATTTTCATACCACCAAGTATAATGAGTGGAGGGCAAGGGGAGGTAAGGAAGCATAAAAAACACTGTTACTTACCTCTCCAGGGCTCCAGAAGCTTTTGTACCTACTTGATGACGTCACAGATGTCATATGGGTCGGGCTTGCATCCCTATGCATCGCGGTGGCTCAAGTGACGTCTCTTCCATCATTGAAGATGGCTGACATCAGTGGAGAATGCGTGGAGCCAGGGAGAGGTAAGTAACAGTGTTTTTTTATGTTTATATACTCCCTTAGGTCTCTGATTATTATGTTCTGGGATCTGAAAAAACCTCAGAGTATAATAATTGTTAACGGGTGGTCCACAATGGGGCTTAATACGGTGTGCAAGGTCCACTATGGGGCATCATACTGTGTAAAGAGGCCACTTTTTAGCATAATACTGTGTGCAGGGGCCACTATGGGGCATAATAGTGTGCAGGAATGCGGGGGTGGGGGTCAGTCGGGATGGGCCCATATCAAATGCTCACTTTGGGGCCTTGCTTTCCTAGTTACAACACTATCTGTATAGTTGCTTTCAGAAACACAACCATTGAGGAGAGTATACGCAAGTTCATGATAAGGTAAGTACCAAGGAGTAAAGGCTAGAGGATCATTGTAGAGATATCTGCAGTTCCCAGAACCAGTATCTATTATTATCTATGTCCTGCGGATATGTCATAAATGTTATTATGTGGGAAACCCCTTTAATATAGAGACAATGACAGTTGTCAGCTTCTTAAAGCTCACATTGAACACGCTGTAGTATTTGTAGAAAAATGTGAATATGACTATACACAAAAGATAGCTGTTGGCCAAATGACAGCTAACAGTTATCCTACCCAATGTACACATACATATGCATTGCCAAGTGTCCAAAGGGGTTTCCTCGGAGGAGATAACACCTTCTAGTCTAGCTCATTCTGAGTTTGGGAGTTCATTGCATTGTCCTACTCATCGGCTGAATACTGGTAATTCTGTTACTCAATGAGTAAATCTTTCTATAGGACTCCTAAGTCGAAGCTGAGAAGAGATTGAAATGAATACACTATTGGATATTTAATCTTCACACTGAAAATATATCCATCCACTCAGTTCCTTCTTCTCTATAACATCATATCCATAGATATAACTGCATGCCCAAAGTCAAAAATTCCCTTTAATGCCGAATTGCAAAAATTTTTTAATTGTAAATAATAAGCTCAGGTGTCTTCAATAAGAACATGTTACAGGATAATACACAACTATACAGAGTGTTCGGCTAGCCACCCGGGCTATTCCAGAGGGTACAGTATTATTATAGTGCTGTTCATTCTGAACTTCCTAATTTATAAGTCGAAGGCCAAAGCAATGGTGAGATTTAAACACTGACTAAAGAGGAGAAAGCACATGGGGTCATAACTCAGTAAACCAATTTAGATTTATATGCCATTTAGGAAACCATTATAGGCTTTACAATGGCCACCATTAATAATTCTCACATAGCGTCAGTTAACAATGTAAGAGGATAACTCAGGAATAGCTAACTAGGACATTAAAGATGTTCTCATAGAATGACAACTTATATTTCAAGATTTTTTGTTTGTTCTTTAATTTAGGGGGAAATATTTTACTATACAGGTGTGAAAACAATGCTGGAAAGAAAAAATGCTTTCAAAAAGTCATAATAGTTTATTTTTTATAAAAAAAAAATCTATATTCCATCTATATTTGGAGTGACCTTTGCTCTTTGGAAGAGGAGTCCTGGAAGCAATGATCTGGCCCCCGCAAAGCCCTGATAGCAACATCATCCAGTCTATCTGGGATTATATGAAGACACAAAAGGATTGGAGTGAGCCTACATTCACAGAAGATCTGTGCTTAGTTCTCCAATATGGCGGGAACAACCTCCCTGCCGAGGTCCTTCAAAAACTGTCCAAGAAGAATTAATGGTTCTAGGTTGATGTAGATATCCAATAGCAACCGTATGCTGAATGCTGCTTGCACCTCTATGGAACAGGGGTAGGAAAACTTTCCCTGGTGCTATGACGGCTGACTAGGCCCTGCCTGAGGGTGTTGGTCAGCTGTACCCAAGCTAAGGTTGGCCCCGACAACTTCTGGCTCTCTAAACGCGGAGACCAAAGAGACAGGTGGGGTGAGAGCTGAAAGAGGCTAGAGACTGGGATACTAAAGGCGGTCACCCCTAATGAAAGAATAGGGGCAGCTGCAAACAGTAACAACTAGGAAGGGACGTGCTGGAAAACAAACATGCAACACAACCATAAACACACAACAGGAGAATGAGGAGGGGAACAGTGTAGTAGTGAGGAAAGGGTATCACAGGACAGGGGCAAAATAAACCTGAAGCCCTTAAACAAAACTCAATAACACCAAAACTGTGTCAGGTAACAGAAAATGCAGGACATGGGTTGAGAAGAAATGTTGAGGGTTAAACAGACTTTCACACCATTGCCAGATTAGCTCCTGAGACCAAACAACTTTCACAAAACACTCCTCCAAACTGAGCCAAGAATCCAGGTTGGTAACAACGAAAACTGGCCCGGAATGAACAACAGCCCGCCTTAAATAGAGCCTGGCAACACCTGAATGGATAATGCAAATCAACAAACCTGGGACCTCCAAACTACAGCAAACAATTAGGAAGCACATGCAACAGAAAGACAGAGACCAAACACAAATAGGCAAATAGTCATGAGGCAGAGAATCAACCAGGACCACTACAAGACCGCGGTTCAAATCCTGCCATGTTTGTTCATTGACACCATTTTAATTGACAAAAATAAACAATTAACATGTCTATTTTTGAAAGCCTTCTCACTTGACATCATACTTTCCATTACTGTCTGAAACTTTTACATAATACCATAAGTATTTCCATTCCTACAACACCTACTACTAATATAGATATAGGCAGATACCACAATATACATTGATGTCAATGAAAATCACGCAGCCAACACCTCCACAAGCCACTTTCTGCTACTTTTTTGACTTTGGCCTTACTTCTAGGTCTGGCTTCTTTGTAAACGACTAAATCACATTTCCTGAAAATATCAATAAAAAATTAAATAGTACAATCTGCATACCGATATAGGATTAAGAATGCAGAACACAGTGCACCATAATTAGATCTAAAATCCCACGGGGATAGGGAAAGTCTATTAAGTATGCAGATACAGTGATTTCTATGTAAATGAATGGCTAAATTCATATCAAGTTCCATTTTTAATTTTTTTCGCTGAGGGCGAAATGCCAGGGTCGTAGGCTGTCCTTAAAAAACACTCCATATTCTAATTTCCACAATTCATTATGTATGTTAATTGCAATGACAAAATGCTTGTGGGTCAACTGCATGTTCCACAATGCTCGAGATAGCATGATTACCTCTCTCAACATAACTTCCACCTCTGGCTGCCATGTGCTTTCGCGAGCTTTGGAGATTTAGGATATTAACGGAATAAGGTGTAAGACAGATTGACACGGAGACTTGGTGATTTCTAATGAGTAGCCACGTTTATCATTAAATCATCCTAATTCTATCATTAAACCATGCAAGTTAATTGTCTAATATTTTAGTAAAAAATCAAAATCTTGAATTAAAATTAAGTTTTTTATATATTTTTTATTTCTTCTATTTTCTTTCTTTAGCTTCACCATAAACATTGTCTGCTTTACTCTATTTTATGTCTGAGTCTCTAACTTTAAATGTATGGATTAAAGGAAAAAAAGCTCCAGGTAATCTCAAGATTTTTTTCTTATCCCTTCCACTGCCGGGAGCTTTTGGGCAATTTTTTTTTCTTACACTTTTTACATACACAAATAAATCCTGAATAAGGCTGAGGACACACACTGAGAAGATGCTACTGAATTTCCATCAGGGAAATTCAGCAACTTGTTCTTGTGCGAGCTGTTGAGGCAAAAAGAAATTATGTCTTATTGGAGGCTCTATTGCAAGAATTGCTGCAAGTTTCTCGTATATTGCAGACAGTCTCTGAGTTAGCCATTGGCAAATCCACTGGGTGACCTTCTACAATGACTGCCCATTTGGACCCAGCGTAAAAATTGGGAAGGAAGGCTTAAAAAATGAAAAAATACTAGTATAAGATAAGTGGCATATTATATATTTATTGAGTTTCAAAAAGTAGCATAAAAAGTTGTTGAACACAAAAACCCACACAGTCCGCCTGGTAATATAAAGTGCAAAAAGTGACAAGGTCATCATATAAAACAGTATTACGTTGATGAATAGGCATAGCATATTGAGATTTGACAAATAGGTAGTGAAGAGGGCAATACAGGTATGAAGGGTCACACCGGACCTCAACCAACCCAGACAGAGAGAGAGACCTGAGGGAGATGGGCACTAAGGTATTATCTGGCGGGGCATGGACCTGCCAGTGAGCAGTACGACCAGTAGTACCAATTATTTCGGAGGGCCTCTAGAAACCTAACATTGGAAGATGTGGCAAATTCATAATGCCTGAATAAAATCACACACCTCTGACAGAGTTATCGACTAGTGTCGACTTTCCATCTGAAAGCTAAGCATTGTCTGGCCACTTTCAATATATGAGTGATTGTCCAATGAGTATTCCCAGGAATATCCGAGATACCAATGTTCAATAGAACCGTATGGGCCTTGGCTAATATCCTACATCTAGTGACAACCAAATTGAGTTAAAAGACAGTTTTCCAAAAAGGGACAATTTCAGGGCACTACCACCATAACTGAAATAGAGAACCAACCTTTTCAACATTGTCTCCAACATTGAGTGGATGTTCCCAGAAACATAGAAGTCAGTCTATCTGGGGTGAGATACAACCTAGTGTGCAATTTTTAAGTTGTTCTAGATGTCTAAGGGCCAGTTCATACGGAGTTAACATGCGCGCATTCTGGCATGTACACACGTGTCAGAATGTGAGCGCTCAAAACAGAATGACATTCATTTCAATGTGTCGTTACGGGCATATAACGCGTGTAATTTTGCGGGCGTAATTTTGCGGCCGCAAATTTGCTTGATAGCCTAATGGTTTGCAAAAAATGCATAAAAATGTGGCTAAAAATCTGACCCAAGCAATGCCCAAGGAGACTTCATACAGTACATGCCATTCCCATGCTGTTTTTTTATGCAGGTTTTGTAGCTAAAGCAATACTAAGGCCATATTCACATTTGGAACGTAAAAAAAAAAAAAATGCATAAAAATACATTTTAAAAATACATGCGGTTTTACTGTTATTTGCCACAATTGGACATTGCTGTATTTGGCTGCACATTTTTTACAGGTTACAATTTATTTTACATGTTTCACCTGTATAAACCTCACAGCCAATGTGATGAAAAACTTCTGAATTGCCCCCCTGGGGTCACTGGCGGCTGCTTAAGGAGATAGATGACGGTAAACGGCTGCAATTTTTCATTCTGATATCACTTACAGGTCACCCACCCCCTTTCCTTACTAACATAGAAGCAAATGAAAGTAAGTAAAACTTTTCATGCTTCTACCTGACTTGCAATGTTCCCTGCACCTAAGGCTTTGATCATGATACACGATGCCAAGATCTAAGCTCTGTCCCTTGTACTTGTGGCAATCCTGTAAAATCTTGATGTACTAAATGCATCCTTGGCAATGAAGGAGTTAAAGGAGTAATGCATGTACAATGGCGGTTTACTTTGTTTTTCTACACATTATTGTGGTATAGATATCTAATACAATGAACATATCATACTAGTGTTGAACTCATTGTATAGCTACATGAAAAAGTACTGATATTTGTTCACAGCCCAGTCTTTGCTTTAAACTGTCTCCGTCCAGGTGATCTGTCAGTAACTTGCTGACTGGCTCTTGCCTTGAGCTAAGCCCTCAAATCCCTTTAAGCCAAGATACATACTTTCACAATGGCAGCATTAAGATCCTGCAATATGGTTGTTGTTTGGGGTCCCTGCAACCTCATTTAGAAGATGGAATCCAGCTAAGGCGGATACTGACCTGTTTACCTCTGTACCTAAATGTCATCTCAACCACCTCATATATTTATATAGTAATGAACTAGTTAGTATAAAATAATCTACGCAATTTATTATATGGACACATAGGATGATTGACATACTGCAAACCACTTATCTGTATATAGTACAGTGCGTGTATTATGCACATTGTGTAGTTTACTGTTCTATGCACCAATTGATCACTGGGTGGGGGGCTGAGAGTTTACTCTGATTTCGGAGCTTACCAAAGGCTTCCCTTGATCCTCTGTGGGTCATTCCAAACCTAGATACTATTGGTGTAATGCAGTGGGTGCAGACTCACTGTCAGATTTGAGTTAGGGTTACAGCATTGATCCCCAGATTTTCACGCTTTAACCTCATACAGGGATCAGGACTTTTGCTGCAGGGATCCATAAGATTACCTCTAGGAGATGAGTTCATTCAGTGAAAGCTGATGCTACCTTACATGAGCTGAGCTAATTTTTAACTCATTATTGGTTACGCTCTCCAGATTTTGGCATATGATAGGGAACTTTCCTGTTCTCTATCTCTACAAGTCATGGATCTCCTATTGATTAATATTCAGGTACATTGAGAACCTGATATACTGTATGGTTTTGATGAAGACCTCTGGACGCACCATCTGCAAATCTTCCAATATACTTTGCAAGAAAAACTATTAAAAGGGTTTCCATGATTTCTTATGTATGACCTATGCAAATGGTGGTGAACCAACAGCTGACCCCAGCGTGGACCAGATTGTCAGATCTGTATACTATACAGTACATAGAGCTGGAGGCAGTTGACTGTATAGAGGTTAGGTGCCAGTACTACTACTGTATAGTACACAGACTATACAGTCTACCTACAGCTGATCCATGCAGGGGCCAGCACCTCACCAGGCAGATATTTATTGTCTCTCCTAAGCTCTTTCTTGTCCCACAACCCTCTGTTCTATGCTTGTCTTGTTCAAATGTAGGTGCAACAACTTTCTAGCATGAGTTAAAATGGAAACCTATGGGTCTGTTCACATTGTGGAAAATGAAGAGGAAATTCCTCTTCATTTTCTGCCGCCGACATTTTCGCACAGGCTAGCCACAGGCTAGGCAAAGCATCAGCATTCTGTCGCGGCATCCCGGTCCTGTTTAAGCCTGGATGAATGAGATTAATCAGGGGGAGTCTCAAGCCACAGAAACCGTGGCCAAAATATCTGACAAGATTGAGCAGGACACTTCTTTTTTCCGCAACAGACAGCGATCTCTGCCTCCCATTGAAAACAATGAGAGGCGGATTTGGGAGGAATCTGCTCTGGATTCGGGAGTGAAATCTGCTCCCAAATCTGAGACAAATTCCTCCGTGTGAACTGACTCTACATTTCCCATCAGGGACAGCGGCCATTATAGTCCATGGAGTCCCAGGTAACTGGTTTCTTATGCGTATAGCTTTCCGTTTGGGCAGTCCCCAAGCAGATCCCCAAATGGAAACCCAAATGCAGATGTTGATCTGGGCCTTAAGACTATACTCCTTAAGCCATACTACTTGTCCAGGTTTTGATGCAGAGTTTTGAACCAAACACCTAAGTATAGGCAAAGTAGGGAAGTAATACCTTTCCTTAAAGGATGTGTCCAGGTGCCGGTGGCATCACTCACACCACGTCACCTGTGGTCGTAGTTAATCAAAAAACAGCCACAATAATTCCAGTATTGCTCTATTTTCCAATGACCAAATGGTGCCACAATGGAAATCAAACTCAACCTACAGTAACTACTGGAGATATACTGATGTAGCAAAGTTTATCTCAATTCAATAACACTTTCTATGGCTTCTGATGTCTTCTCTGCTAAGATATCATGCTGCAGCAAGTTATGCTGGAGAAAGTCGAGCTAAACTTTGGTCCATCTATAGATTGCTGCGTAGCTCCTTTCTCACATCTACTTAGCAGGAATGGCTTAAGTCTATGCAGTTGAACTGGATGAACAATGTGGTCATGGAATGTTCTGAACATGACTCCACTTCCAATAGACAGCTTAGTAATTGATATAATTAATCCCAATGGCTTAGAACTAAGTGTCTTATTTCCTATCACATAAAACTATTAGCTAATCCATCTCCCACATACCCTAGACCCCAAACTCTATATTTTCAATCATTCAGCTCGTAGCATTCCCATACATTGTATGAGTGTGTAAGCAGATGCTTACGGAAGTTGACTCTACAAACATTCATTTAGATTTTTTTTTTTTTTTTTGCTGCAATTGATAATATTTTTCAATTTTTTTTTTTTTTTTTTTTTTTTTAACTTCTCTCAACCCAGCTGTCACTGTTGCTGTGACCTTTTAGTGTTCGGTGGTGGTCTTTCTTGTTATGATGAAGTGAGAACTGCTATAACATAGTAGTTTTCGGTACTGGCACATCGGGTACACCCCCATATATGACAACCTACATATCTTAAGACAAGCCCATTTAACGATAAACTGAAAGCAACCCTTCAATTCTCAGTTATTCAGTTATTTTCTTCCTTTCTTTTCATTTGCTACAAAGCTGACTTTCACTCTGAAATCTCTGCAATATCCTTCTTGAGACTGCAGATGACATGCATCAAATTACAAATAGAGGTCTATGTCGAGGGGGATGGGAAGCAAAAAACAACAGTTGAGTGATACAGAAGCGGAGACAGCAGTACAGGACATTACTTCTCTCTATATGTCCTGCATTATCTTGGGACTGTTTACGAATGGGAGAGAAAGTAAGGGAGCAGATTCTCCTCTACTTACTGTGAACAGTATATGACAGTTAGACTTCATCCACAAGCTCAATGAGAACAGCAAGCTATAGATAGAGCCTGTCCAGGGGGAAGTCATATACTACAATGCAGCTTAACCTGAAAAGTCACTAGTAATGACAGGTAGGCTTTAAAGAGGTTCTTCACCTACATTTAAAGAAATCTGAATAATATGACAGGTCCTGATGAAACATAACAGTTTGGATTCTGTTGAGCTGCCATTTACTTTCTTTGCTGACAGTGTCATAACTTTAACCTCTCGAATGATTGCTGCTAGCCTGGTTTCCAGGGGCAGGGATGGGAAAAGCCATCTTGAGGCAAGGTCATGTTATCCTTGACCACTGTATTTACACATGATAGCTGTTAAGTGGACAAACACATGTGACATAGGGTTCACTCTACTCTGCTGCCTAACACTTGGTCTATTCAGTCCACTGCTCCATTTGCTGACAATGGTCAGCTCACCTGTCACACAATGTAAGTCTATTCCAATGTTACCAGTGCTACTCCCCCTCCAATGCACTTAAATCTCAAGCACACAGTTTTAGCACTTATTCCATATGGAGACATACTGATTTTTTTGTCATACAGGTTCCTTGTGAATCCAGCAGAATAAAAATCCTGGCATGTGCCATCAGACTATCTATGTCCAATCTTCCCTCTTTATAGCATATAATATGCTTTGCAGTGCTTGTACATCTCTATGTGGAGGAGTTGCACAGGCTCTGCAGTATACATGAGCCCCTACATCTAGTGCAATTTGCAACGATATTGAATGTAAAATTTTCAGATTTTTATATCGTTCTTGTTTTGACACTTTATGTCTTTGTTGCAGCGATAATGGTGAAGTCCCCTCCCAGCAGCAATATTGAGGTTCAGACATGTGTCCAGGCACCATGCTGGTTACAAGGGTAACAAGCAGGGTCACAATGACAATCAGCACGGAACAAATTTAGACAGCTGCAAACCCGTCCCAACCATGGGTCTAGTAACCCAAACTTACAGCACCAAAGATCCTAGTTGGGGGATATTAGATCTATGTTCATGATTTACATAGAGCAGATTGCATTATATGGCTGCTTTCAGAAACATAACATAAGACTCCAGATCTACACCAGACTCCCCGACTATAATGTATTATTTATAGCACTGGTCTCCTCATATTTGGAAGAGACACCCTATGGTTCTGCTATAGATCCTGGCCCAAGCCTGAGTGGATCTTCTGCATCCCACAAAGTTACGCTCCTGTCTGCTTTATAACCATCTGAATTAGTTCCTAATGTCCATGTGGTTTTACAAGTAAAGGCAGTTTTATCTGCAAAATGGTGCAGAGAATAACAATGTGAAAACCAGGTTACAGTATTTTTTAGCTGCATCACAATTACTCTGCATCTGCAGTTTAGTTGTTTCATAACTGCACACTTACTGACCCCGATAGACAGATAGATAGATAGATAGATAGATAGATAGATAGATAGATAGATAGCGATAGATAGATAGATAGATAGATAGATAGATAGATAGCGATAGAGAGATAGATAGATAGATAGATAGATAGATAGATAGATAGATAGATAAGAGATAGATAGATCGATAGGAGATAGATAAGAGATAGATAGATAGATAGATAGATAGATAGATAGATAGATATTAGATAGATAGATAGATAGATAGATAGATAGATAGATAGATAGCGATAGATAGATAGATAGATAGATAGATAGATAGATAGCGATAGAGAGATAGATAGATAGATAGATAGATAGATAGATAGATAGATAGATAGATAGATAGGAGATAGATAAGAGATAGATAGATAGATAGATAGATAGATAGATAGAAAATGGATAGATAGATAGATAGATAGATAGATAGATAGATATAAATAGATAGATAGGATAGATAGATAGATAGATAGATAGATAGATAGATAGATAGAAGATAGATAGATAGATAGATAGATAGATAGATAGATAGATAGATATGAGAGATAGATGATAGATAGATAGATAGATAGATAGATAGATAGATAGATAGATAGATATAAATAGATAGATAGGAGATAGATAGATAGATAGATAGATAGATAGATAGATAGATGATAGATAGATAGATAGATAGATAGATAGATAGATATGATAGATAGACATAAATAGATAGATAGATAGATAGATAGATAGATAGATAGATTGATAGATAGATAGATAGATAGATAGATAGAAGGATAGATAGATAGATAGATAGATAGATAGATAGATAGATAGATAGATAGATCTGTAAATAATGTATATTAATAATCTTAATAGATGATACATATATAGATGATAGATAGATAGATAGATAGATAGATAGATAGATAGATAGATAGATAGATATAAATAGATAGATAGGATAGATAGATAGATAGATAGATAGATAGATAGATAGATATAAATAGATAGATAGGATAGATAGATAGATAGATAGATAGATAGATAGATAGGAGATAGATAGATAGATAGATAGATAGATAGATAGATAGATATGAGAGATAGATGATAGATAGATAGATAGATATGATAGATAGACATAAATAGATAGATAGATAGATAGATAGATAAATAGATAATAAATTGATAGATAGATAGATCTGTAAATAATGTATATTAATAATCTTAATAGATGATACATATATAGATGATAGATAGATAGATAGATAGATATAAATAGATAGATAGATAGATAGATGATAGATAGATAGATAGATAGATAGATAGATAGATAGATAGATGGATAGATCTGTAAATAATGTATATTAATAATCTATCTTAATAGATGATAGATATATAGATGATAGATAGATAGATAGATAGATAGATAGATAGATAGATAGATAGATAGATAGATATGGTATCAGGTGTCATCCAAGCTTCAGCTGATCATGTGAGCATATTCCTTTGCAGTCATTCAGTATTTGACATGACATGATGGCGTTCTTATATGCAGTACCATGTGCAGACATAAGTAAAGGATTTGCTCCAGGTCTGCTATCCCACAGTAGCTCAGGACTCCTCCTGCACAGCTGTAATTCCTGCAGGTATAGATTAGATAGAGTCCTGATATATCAGAGCCTATAGACATTATAGATGGGTGCAGCTACTGCGCCGCAGCCACGTTTCTCCTCCTAATTTGTAAAGCTGGAGATGTTTTTTCATCCCCTTTGTTGTAAAGAGACTTTGATTCGCAGCCTCCTGAACTGTTTACATGGCTAGAAAAATCAAGTTTCACACCTGCCAATTTAACACTCAAACCACTAAGCAGCAGGGATCCAAGTTACTGTAATATGCACTTAGCAAGAACTGCACAAGCATGGTCTCCAATATCAGGATCTATTTATATATGCACAAACATCTGTTAGACAAGAAAAACATGAAAACCATTTTCAATACCTCAATATCCAGTGGGTCCTTGCTCAGCATGCAAGCCATGTTGCTACAATTCTCTACGTGTCTTTTGCAATAGCTTTGAGAATGAGACTATTACAATGTGGTTTTTAGGCTGTTTTTATGTCTGTAAATTTACTAACACTTTGCTCTGTGCTCAGAAGTAAGTTACACTCCAGGCTAAGTGGTTTCTGCGAAGGGGGAAGAGATGGAAGGGGGAGTATTCGGTAGGCGTGTGTGTTCCTAAGACATGTGATTTATTGTACAAAGTTCATCTTCTCATTACCATAAGTAAATGCCTTGCCTGGACACAGCTGTCTCCGTGTGTCACCGACACCAGGGTTGGAGTAAACAGAGCAGGGACAGAACATTTTTGGACTTTGCGATTTTTACGTATTTCCAAAATAAGCAAATTGTATTTATAGAGCGATTCTGTCACCTGTAACTTCATCCCAGTGAGAAATAAATATGCCCGTTTGTGTTTTTGTTTGTGTTTTTTGACCCCAATGAGGTCTTAAATTTTTTGCAGTGTAATATTTTGTAAGGGTATTTTCCACCCATAGACCTCAATGAGTCTGTGTGGCCTGTCTTGCACCCACGTATAAGCCCCACATAGCGCACCGTCTCTAGCCTCCTTGTGCTAAACTGTATATCCTGGACAGCCCCTTTAAGGTCCCATGTACTAGGCTGCAGCAAAAAATCGCATTTCAAAAAAATGCAATTCTTTGCGTTTTTTTCCACATAGCAGAGGTTTTCTTGACGGCCACATCCATTTGTGCTGTACCCAATATACTTTAGACTTACCCACATGCTGCAACTAAAACTGTCAGCACAATGTGACCTGCACTTCAGGATTTAACACACAACATGTCAAATATTGCTAGGGCTTGGGGCAACATGGTGGCTCAGTGGTTAGCACTGCAGCCTTACAGAGCTGGAGTACTGGGTTTGAATTTCACCAGGAACAACATCTGTAAGGAGTTTGTATGTTCTCCCCGAGTTTGTGTGGATCTCCTCCCATACTACAAAGAGATACAGATAGGGGGGTAAAAAAGTACATTGTGAGCCCTATATGGGTCTCACAATATACATAAAAAAAAAAAAAAAATAGTGCTAGGAGCTACAATCCCATCCAACTTGTAGTAACTGTAAAATCCTGCATTTTTTTTCTGCAGCATGTACAACACATGGGGCCCCGGCCTCGGTTATTTTCGTGGGGAATCTGTAAATTCAGCAGTATTGTGTCTCCCGTGGCCCGGTCTTATTCTTCATTCTCGAAATAACATGCATCTCGTAGATCCTCTACAACATGTTTGCTCTCTCTCCACTACCGTGGGGCCGTATTTCAACCAAATCGGAGATGTTTCCGCTAGACAGGCTCAAACCAAGATGCTTTTTTTTGTAAAATATGTTCTACAAACTTTTTTTTTGAGTCGCTGACATTGACTACTTGACAGGCCGTTTGTTTCCAATGGTTTATAAATTCAGATGATACATGGCCAGATAAAGTCGTCATCCACACCTAGATTCCTCTGAGGTCTGAACCGCAGTTAAAACTTGTCTCTACGAAATGATACCGTAAGCAGCTCCGAAGGGTTTACAGCAAGCAGACAAAACAGGATAATTCACGTCAGATTATATGTGCCATGGAATAATCAATATAAATCATAATAACATTCACAAATGTTTTGGTTCCAGAGAATAAATCAAGGATGTGAAATGTTCTATTCTCCTTATTTGTATCTATTATGCGGTAATGCTCCGCTGCATTCATCTCTCCAGTACATCTTCATTGGGTAATATACGGCAGCGTGCATCATAAGCACTGGTTTACTGGGAGTTCCCTTGGTAGGTTTTCATCTTTAACACATATTCAAATTTCTGATTTAAATTTAAAATTAGCATTTTTTTTTTTTTAGCAAATAAAAACAGGAAGCGCCGATTGGAAGCAGATTTTTTGGGGGTATGTTTTATTAAACGACAATGAAAGCCATAGCGATGACAGCGACAATATGAAGCACATGCTCCAGTGTATTGTTAACAGGGAGAATATTTAGTCACTTGGAGCAAAACTGTCAGGACTGAATTAAACAGCGCCATTGACGAAAGGGTGAAAAAACAGCCCAGAAAGTAGTTAGAGAGAAAAACAGGGGAGATGATAGTGGACTCCCTCAACAGAAACCCGAACACAGATGTGGACCGGACCTGATAGATTAGAAGAACTGAAACATTAATGCAGGGGGCACAAAAGTGAAATAGGAGTCCCTGCCTCTCAGTGATAGGAATCCCTGTCTCCCGGTGATATGAGTCACTTCCTCTCAGTGATAAGAGTCCCCGCCTCTCAGTGATAGGAGTCCCTGTCTCTCAGTGATAGGAGTCCCTGTCTCTCAGTGATAGGAGTCCCTGACTATCAGTGATAGGAGTCCCTGCCTCTCAGTGATAGGAGTCCCTGTCTCTCAGTGATAGGAGTCCCTGACTCTCAGTGATAGGAGTCCCTGACTATCAGTGATAGGAGTCCCTGCCTCTCAGTGATAGGAGTCCCTGTCTCCCGGTGATACGAGTCACTTCCTCTCAGTGATAGGAGTCCCTGTCTCCCAGTGATAGAAGTCCCTGCCTCTCAGTGATAAGAGACCCTGCCTCTCAGTGATAGGAGTCCCTGTCTCTCAGTGATAGGAGTCCCTGTCTCCCATGATAGAAGTCCCTGTCTCCCAGTGATAGTAGTCCCCACCTCTCAGTGATAGTAGTCCCCACCTCTCAGTGATAGGAGTCCCTGTCTCCCATGATAGAAGTCCCTGTCTCCCAGTGATAGTAGTCCCTGCCTCTCAGTGATAGTAGTCCCCACCTCTCAGTGATAGGAGTCCCTGTCTCCCATGATAGAAGTCCCTGTCTCCCAGTGATAGTAGTCCCTGCCTCTCAGTGATAGTAGTCCCCACCTCTCAGTGATAGAAGTCCCTGTCTCCCGGTGATACGAGTCACTTCCTCTCAGTGATAGGAGTCCCTGTCTCCCAGTGATAGAAGTCCCTGTCTCTCAGTGATAGGAGTCCCTGTCTCCCAGTGATATTATTCCTTGTCTCCCAGTGATATTCTGTCTCAGACTATAATCAGAACATCAAAGATGACTATACTGCTAGGAGTCCCGGCATGAAACGCAGGCTGGTAAGTCCAGCTAACACACAGTATTAGGCTATATTCACACGATAGTGTCATTCAAGTCCATACAATGACAATAAAAAAAAAACATGATTGTCTATGGATCTGTTGATTGCCATTGCTATAAAAGCAACCATGTGATGGCCATTATAATTTTTTTATTATTTTTTCCTCTTCTGTGGATATAACTCAACTTTCTCAATGACTTTTTTGTGTTCTGTGATCAGATATCATCCAGCAGCGAGTTACCAGTGTCATGTGTGAGCTCGGAAAGTCTCTGCGCCTCTGTATAAATTAAGCTATACATAACAGAATAATATGGGCACATGGCGATCCATTAGTGATGTTGTGGATCAATACATAACAGATCTGCAATAAAGCCGTGTACTTAGGACCTTATTATTAGTTTTATTATAAGCTCAATTTTTCAAAGCTGTTGATGCAATTTATGTTGCTCGGCCCTTGTAATGGAGAGCAGTGCACCATAAGGATCAATGCAAAAGGGCCGAGAAAATACAGAAACTAAATGAGTACTGTTATGCAAAATATAGGAGTAGTGGCGTTAGTCTCAGTGGGGAACGCTTTTCTTTGTAAAGAAATCACATTATACGTGTAGAAAGAATTTGTTTATAAACGACAAATTGCAGTAATGTGAGTGTAAAGTACAGAGGTACAATGTAACTATCATCGAAAGAGATAAACGAAAGACATTTACAGCAGATATACATATGTAATGGAAATAGTATTGGTGGAACGTAAACAATATGTTTATTTTAGTTTGGTTTTCACTTATGTAAAGTCAGTGGTGTAACTAAAGTCTTGTGGGCCCCAGTGCAATCTTTTGTCCAGGGTGCCCTACCTCATCCTGACAACAAATTCTTGCTAGTGATGGTTACAGGTGTTAAGGAGGGTAATCCACCTTAGTGTGGTTAGGGTAATCTGTGGTTCTCCTTGGGTTATGGGCCAGATGGAAGCTGCAATCTCAATACTGATCCCAATGCTTATTGGCCCCCTAAGGCTCCTGGGCCGTGGTGCGACTGCATCCTCTGCACCCCCTCAAGTTACGCCCCTATGTGAAATGATACAAGTGATCTGCAAAACTGTAAGAAAAACCCAACTACTGGGTCAAAAAAGTGAAAAAAAAAAAATACTGTATATAAACCGAATCCCAGCAGAATCTGCCCATAAATATTACATGACTGTCTCCTTCTAATATAAAAATAACAAAAAACTTGATAGTCTTCAGTAGTTGATACCTTTTTAATGGCGAACTAATAATGATGACAGATTACAATGTTTCGGAACTCTAGGCTTGAGAAAGGAGCCTAGAGTTCCGAAACGTTGTAATCTGTCATCATTATTAGTTAGCCATTAAAAAGGTATGAACTACTGAAGACTATCAAGTTGTTTTTTTTTTTTTTTTAATGTTTCCTACCCACTGGCTAACACAGTACGAGAACAAACATTTTCCTTATGTCTCTTTCTATAAATATGCACTCGGGCATACTTGTCTAAGTGTGAGTGGCCGACCAATGTATGTTTTATATCAGCGATCCAGTCTATTAACATTCACGTAGACAAAAATGCATGCTAGTGTTATATTCACATGGGAATGAAAAACAGACAAATTTGATCCAATTTAATGGCCATGTTGCATCTGTTCCATGTCCATTTTTTTTTTATATAATGTAGATTATGAGCTCCACATAGGGTTTACAATGTATATTGTTCCCCTATCAGTATGTCTTTGTAGTATGGGAGGAAGTCCACGCAAACATGGGGAGAACATACAAACTCCTTGCAGATATTGTCCTTGGCAGGATTCATACTCAGGACTCCAATACTGCAATACTAACCACTGAACCACAGTGTTGCCCCTCCATGTCCATTTTTGATGTTTGTTTTGCACCGGTTTTTAAAGGAAAAATCTCAATGATCTTTCTTTCATGGATCCAATCCACAGATCCATTTTTAACCCCTTAGCGACCCTTGACGTAACTGTACGTCATGGGTCGCATGGGGATGTATAGAGCGAGCTCACACGCTGAGCTCGCTCCATACACGGCAGATGCCGGCTGTATAATACAGCCAGGACCTGCCAATAACAGCAGCGGTCGGTCCCCGAGCCGATCGCTGCTGTTAACCCTTTACACACTGCGGTCAAACGCGACCGCAGCGTGTAAACAGCGCAGGCGGCATGGGCGCCGCCATGTTTTCCCGATCGCCGCCCTCCTGAACGTCACATGAGGGCGGTGATCGGTTGCTATGACAGCCGGAAGCCTATTGAAGGCTTCCAGGCTTGTCTCTGCACTAGATCTATTAGACGATGCCAGAGGCATCGTCTAATAGAAGTGCTGGGATTCTGCTATTCACTGCAGTACTGTAGTATTGCAGTGAATAGTATGAGCGATCAGACTCCCTAGGTTTCAAGGTACCTAAGGGGTCTGATCATAAATGTAACAGAAGAAAAAAAAAAGTTTTTAAAAGTATTAAAAAAATAAAAAAAATATAAAAGTTCAAATCACCCCCCTTTCCCTAGATTAGCTATAAAAGTAATTAAAGAACATTAAACATAAACATATTAGGTATCCCTGCGCTCCAAAATGCCCGAACTATTAGAATATTAAAACATTTATTCTGTACTGCGAACAACGTAGCGGCAAAAAAAATAAAAACCGCCAAAAAGCGTTTTTTTCAACACTTTGCCTCTTATAAAAAATTGAATAAAAAGTGATCAAACCATCAGATCTTTCCCCAAATGGTATCAATAGAAACGTCATCTTATCCCGCATAAAAAGACACCACAACCAGCTCCATACATGGAAATATGAAAAAGTTACAGGTGTTAGAACATGATGACACAAATTTTTTTTTCTATTTTGCAAAGTTTATCATTTTTTTTAAAAGTATCAAAACATTTCAAATACTATATAAATTTGGTATCACCGCATTCGTACTGACACGTAGAACACAGGTAACATGTCATTTGTACCAAACAGTGAACGCTGTAAAAATTAAACACATAAGAAAATGGCGCAAATGCATTTTTTGTCCAATTGCACCTCATTCTGAATTTTTTTCCAGCTTCCCAGTACATTGCACAGCATATTGAATGGTGCCATTACAAAGTACAATTTGTCCCGCAAACAATAAGCCATCATGTGACTCTGTGAACTGAAAAATGAAAAAGTTATGGCTCTTGAAATGTGAGGAGGGAAAAACGAAAATGCGAAACCAAAAAATGGCCTGGTCCTTAAGGGGTTAATGCACGTATCGGATGACAATTCATAAAAATGGATCCATCGATTCCTTGAAAATCAACAAAGATAGAACATGTCTGTTTTTTTCCTGTCTGACCCCAAAAAATGGACATATGAATACAGTTGTTTATAAAATGGCCATAAGACTGTCATGTGAATAAGGTCTTAGAACCCATTACTGAATCCCAGCATTGGACCATTGGAGAATAGGGTTGAGTGATTGGGATCGGAACTGCTCAGATTCCAATCGGCGATCGAGTAAATTTCATGATCGCAATCGGAATTCCGATTCCGATCTTTTCAAGCGGGATCGAGATCGGAGGTTATTTCCCACAATGCTTGGCTACTGGCCAATCATTGTGGGAAAAGCTTAACACCCATAGGAATGAATGGAAGCGGCCGGCCGCTTAACCCCCTGCGTGCCGGCTGCGTCCATTCATTCCTATGGATTTACCGAAGCCTGTCACTCTTCTGCTTCGTCCCTGTTTTACCATATACCCAGCTGAATATACGGTAAAACAGAGACGAAGCAGAAGAGTGGCAGGGTGCGGTAAATCACTGTGTGGTGCGCTGCTGTGAGGACAAATGAGGCAAATTCACGAGTAGATAGATACTACCGTACATTGACTTGTCTATCTACTAGACAATCCAATGTACAGTAGGATCTATCTACTCGCGAACTTCGCTCAACTTACCTGCACAGAAGTGCTACCGCTGCCTTCTTCTGGTCCGGTCCTCTCTCCTTCACATGTCTTCAGAGCCCCCCTCCCCCCCCCCACCTCCTTAGATTAGTATTATAGAGTTGCTGGGAGAAGTCGGGGCTTGTAGCTTAGGAGAGTGTGGGCGGGTACTGGGAGGGGAGACGTGAGTGATGCACTCACGTCTCCCTGTTCACACTCTCCTAAGCCACAACAAGCCCCGCCTACTCCCATCATCTCTAACACTAGCCTAGGGAGGTGGCGGCACTCTGAAGGCCTGTGAAGGAGAGAGAGACCAAGACCAGACCGGACCAAGAAGAACTGGGAGCGGCATCAGATCTGTGCAGGTAAGCGGACACCAGGGGGGATTTTTTTTTTAATTACTACACAGCGTGGAGTCCAAAAATTGAAACAATTTTTGGACTCCACGCTGTGTAGTGAATAGGATCGTTTTTAAAATCCGATCTTCGATTATTAAAAAAATCCCATTGACTTGCATTGGGATCGAAATTGGTATCGGGTTCAAATGGAAAATGATCGGAAATCGGATTTTAAAAACGATCCTGAAATGTCAAGATCAGCTCAACCCTATTAGAGAATCCTCGAATACTTTGATGGACAGTCTGATTGAGGCAATAAGTAATCTCCATTCGCCACCTTTATTTATATGACAGTTTCCTATAAGTCATTGATGATTGATAACATTGTCTTAGTATAATTTTTTTTTTTTTACAAACATATTTCCATTTGTAGCAGAGCAAGAAGCTGCTAGAACCCTCCAGCTGAATCTTTGAGGGATGCCTATAGGAATGTAGCGCCTGTCACAAGCACAGCAATAGTAAAGGATCCAGCAGGCACCGCACAGCCAGGGGTTTTGTGATGCTTAATAAACTGCTGGCTGACTTCCAACTGAGCAGGCTGGAGCCTGTGTACAAAGACTGTAACAAAGCCTGCAAGAGAAAGGAACTGAGGCTAACAAGCAGCTTAAAGGTATAAAGCTGCCAGAGAAGATGTGAAACCTAAGATGCAAAGGATGCATCTGAGCCCATGTGCCAAGGCAGCTGTGGAGAACGAAGAGAGGTTCTGAGGTCCTGCGGAGAGGGAGATAGGAGCCGCCATGCATGAAGATTTTTGTGTACTAGAGCAGCATTGCAGATTTCATCAATATTAACACAGTAGTTTGTATGCAGAGTCTTCACCGCTACAGACACAGCTTTACGCTACATGAGTAATATCCTACATACAGCAGAACAATGAATGCCAATAGAAAACTCCTCAACGGCTATGGCGTTCGCTAAAGAAATTTGTAAACCTACAGCAATCTAGAACCTGAGTGTGAAAGGTGACTAGAGGAATAGTAATAGGATAATAAAGCCAATATAGGTACAATGTCCAGATCAAAATATAGATGATGTCTTAAAGAACTTAGAGGTAGATTGCAGAAACATATTGTAACTAAATAAATACAGGGTGTCAAGACTTCCCCATAGGGCAGGGGATGCAGGTAAATCCAGTTTCTTATGACCTTCCTGCAGGTGTCTTCAATAGGGTATAAGCCAGGGGTAGGGAATCTTGGATCTCCAGCTGATGTGAAACTACAACTCCCAACATGCTCCATTCACTTCCATGGGAGTTCCAAGAACAGCAGAGCAAGTATGCATGCTGGGAGTTGTAGTTTTGTAATAGCTGGAGAGCCAAGGTTCCCTACCCCTGATATAGGCATTGTTTATGGCTGCTTGTATTCTGTCTGTGGCATGCTTAGTCCGAGGCCCCACGTTGCCACCCCAAAACATTGCATCTTACAGGACCTGAAAAGTGGATGGGATTCTGGCTAATCCCATCCACACATTGCAGAAACAAATCTGCAGCGATGTTGGTCCAGGGATCCAGAAGGCGGAAGCAGGTGATCAGCAGGTGGCGGCAGAAAGTAAATCGTAGTTGTACGGTTCAGGTCTTCAGCAAGAGGGCAAATGGAGCGTCAGGCAGGCTGAGTTGGTAACAGGAACAGTAGCAGAGTACAAAGCAGAGTTCAGGGAGCAGAGGTCTAGAGGCAAGCCGAGGTCATTAACAGGAACAGGCAGAGTACGAAATCAAGAGACAGAGGCAAAAGGTCAAGGCAAGAGGGTCAAAACACAGGAAATCAGATCAGGAGGAACGCTTACTACCAGGACAAGTCACCTGAATAGCCAGTGGCGCTCTGGAGCAGAGCCCTCCTTAAATAGGCTCCAGTCCACTGCTAGACTGAAACTGGAAGTCCCCCGTCTGACTCAGGAGGAGACCGGCAACCCCTGCACAGCGCTGCTGAGGCTCCGGTCCTTCCCATTCATGGTCTTATCTATTGGCAACTGATCAAGGCTACAGACTATCTCACTAAAATGGTTAGTGAAAATCTTTTAAACTTTGCAGAATTTCCAATTTTTTATATCAGGGGCAGGGAACCTTCGGCTCTCCAGCTGCTGTGAAACTACAACTCCCATCATGCTCCATTCACTTCCATGGGAGTTCCAAGAACAGCAGAGAAAGTATGCATGCTGGGAGTTGTAGTTTTACAACAGCTGGAGAGCCAAAGTTCCCTACCCCTGCTTTATATTCACAAAGAATTTTAATTTGTACTTGTCTACAAGTGTGAATATGGTTATGTTCACGGGAAAATACCTTTAAGTAGGTCCCTATACTCCACCCCTGCTGTAACACTGCAGTTAGAGCAACAACTCCTAAGTGTCATGTGTGTTATACATTTTAATGGGCTTTAGGAATGCAATAACATTTTGCTATATAGTTTGGTTACAATATACACAACTTGACTTTTCGTTCACATCACATTAAGTGAGAGAAGAATGCAGCAAACTAAGAGCGTATTCAGAAAGAGAAGTTTTATTAGTTTAGTTTTGCCAATCAGTAAGAGAATATACCGCCCGCGTCTTGAGGATAGATATATGTGGAATGACATATGTAGGACATTTAGATTGTTTTTTTTGTATCACAGTGGTAATGAGTAGAGATGAGCGAACAGTGTTCTATCGAACTCATGTTCGATCGGATATTAGGCTGTTCGGCATGTTCGAATCGAATCGAACACCGCGTGGTAAAGTGCGCCATTACTCGATTCCCCTCCCACCTTCCCTGGCGCCTTTTTTGCTCCAATAACAGCGCAGGGTAGGTGGGACAGGAACTACGACACCGGTGACGTTGAAAAAAGTAGGCAAAACCCATTGGCTGCCGAAAACATGTGACCTCTAATTTAAAAGAACAGCGCCGCCCAGCTTCGCGTCATTCTGAGCTTGCAATTCACCGAGGACGGAGGTTTCCGTCCAGTTAGCTAGGGGTTAGATTCTGGGTAGGCAGGGACAGGCTAGGATAGGAAGGAGAAGACAACCAACAGCTCTTATAAGAGCTAAATTCCAGGGAGAAGCTTGTCAGTGTAACGTGGCACTGACGGGCTCAATCGCCGCAACCCAGCTTTCCCAGGATCCTGAATGGAATACACTGTCAGTGTATTCCCGTATACCCGATATATACCCCCGATACCCGTTCCAACGGTGTGCCCCCCCACCTTCACCCCAGAAATACCCTGCAAGTCCCCTAGCAATAGAATTGGGGCTATATACACCCACTATTTTTGCTACTGCCATATAGTGCCATTGTCTCACTGGGAATTCAAAGAATATATTGGGCTTACATATAACTTCAATTCCAGGGAGAAGCTTGTCAGTGTAACGTGGCACTGACGGGCTCAATCGCCGCAACCCAGCTTTCCCAGGATCCTGAATGGAACACACTGACAGTGTATTCCCGTATACCCCATATATACACCCCAAATCCCCGTTCCAACGGTGTGCCCCCCCACCTTCACCTCAGAAATACCCTGCAAGTCCCCTAGCAATAGAATTGGGGCTATATACACCCACAATTTTTGCTACTGGTATACAGTGCCATTGTCTCACTGGGAATTCAAAGAATATATGGGGGTTATGTGCACCCACAATTTTTAATACTGCTATACAGTGCCATTGTCTGACTGGGAATTCAAAGAATATATGGGGGTTATGTGCACCCACAATTTTTAATACTGGTATATAGTGCCATTGTCTGACTGGGAATTCAAAGAATATATGGGGGTTACGTGCACCCACAATTTTTAATACTGCTATACAGTGCCATTGTCTGACTGGGAATTCAAAGAATATATGGGGGTTATGTGCACCCACAATTTTTACTACTGGTATACAGTGCCATTGTCTGACTGGGAATTCAAAGAATATATTGGGGTGACGTGCACCCACAATTTTTGCTACTGCTATACAGTTCCATTGTCTGACTGGGAATTCAAAGAATATATGGGGGTTATGTGCACCCACAATTTTTAATACTGGTATACAGTGCCATTGTCTGACTGGGAATTCAAAGAATATATGGGGGTTATGTGCACCCACAATTTTTAATACTGGTATACAGTGCCATTGTCTGACTGGGAATTCAAAGAATATATGGGGGTTACGTGCACCCACAATTTTTAATACTGCTATACAGTGCCATTGTCTGACTGGGAATTCAAAGAATATATGGGGGTTACGTGCACCCACAATTTTTAATACTGGTATACAGTGCCATTGTCTGACTGGGAATTCAAAGAATATATGGGGGTTATGTGCACCCACAATTTTTAATACTGGTATACAGTGCCATTGTCTGACTGGGAATTCAAAGAATATATGGGGGTTACGTGCACCCACAATTTTTACTACTGGTATACAGTGCCATTGTCTAACTGGGAATTCAAAGAATATATTGGGGTGACGTGCACCCACAATTTTTGCTACTGCTATACAGTTCCATTGTCTCACTGGGAATTCAAAGAATATATGGGGGTTATGTGCACCCACAATTTTTAATACTGGTATACAGTGCCATTGTCTGACTGGGAATTCAAAGAATATATGGGGGTTATGTGCACCCACAATTTTTAATACTGGTATACAGTGCCATTGTCTGACTGGGAATTCAAAGAATATATGGGGGTTATGTGCACCCACAATTTTTACTACTGGTATACAGTGCCATTGTCTAACTGGGAATTCAAAGAATATATTGGGGTGACGTGCACCCACAATTTTTGCTACTGCTATACAGTTCCATTGTCTCACTGGGAATTCAAAGAATATATGGGGGTTATGTGCACCCACAATTTTTAATACTGGTATACAGTGCCATTGTCTGACTGGGAATTCAAAGAATATATGGGGGTTATGTGCACCCACAATTTTTAATACTGGTATATAGTGCCATTGTCTGACTGGGAATTCAAAGAATATATGGGGGTTACGTGCACCCACAATTTTTAATACTGGTATACAGTGCCATTGTCTGACTGGGAATTCAAAGAATATATGGGGGTTATGTGCACCCACAATTTTTAATACTGGTATACAGTGCCATTGTCTGACTGGGAATTCAAAGAATATATGGGGGTTACGTGCACCCACAATTTTTAATACTGGTATACAGTGCCATTGTCTGACTGGGAATTCAAAGAATATATGGGGGTTATGTGCACCCACAATTTTTAATACTGGTATACAGTGCCATTGTCTGACTGGGAATTCAAAGAATATATGGGGGTTATGTGCACCCACAATTTTTACTACTGGTATACAGTGCCATTGTCTAACTGGGAATTCAAAGAATATATTGGGGTGACGTGCACCCACAATTTTTACTACTGGTATACAGTGCCATTGTCTAACTGGGAATTCAAAGAATATATTGGGGTGACGTGCACCCACAATTTTTGCTACTGCTATACAGTTCCATTGTCTCACTGGGAATTCAAAGAATATATGGGGGTTATGTGCACCCACAATTTTTAATACTGGTATACAGTGCCATTGTCTGACTGGGAATTCAAAGAATATATGGGGGTTATGTGCACCCACAATTTTTAATACTGGTATACAGTGCCATTGTCTGACTGGGAATTCAAAGAATATATGGGGGTTATGTGCACCCACAATTTTTACTACTGGTATACAGTGCCATTGTCTAACTGGGAATTCAAAGAATATATTGGGGTGACGTGCACCCACAATTTTTGCTACTGCTATACAGTTCCATTGTCTGACTGGGAATTCAAAGAATATATGGGGGTTATGTGCACCCACAATTTTTACTACTGGTATACAGTGCCATTGTCTGACTGGGAATTCAAAGAATATATGGGGGTTATGTGCACCCACAATTTTTAATACTGGTATACAGTGCCATTGTCTGACTGGGAATTCAAAGAATATATGGGGGTTATGTGCACCCACAATTTTTACTACTGGTATACAGTGCCATTGTCTAACTGGGAATTCAAAGAATATATTGGGGTGACGTGCACCCACAATTTTTGCTACTGCTATACAGTTCCATTGTCTCACTGGGAATTCAAAGAATATATGGGGGTTATGTGCACCCACAATTTTTACTACTGGTATACAGTGCCATTGTCTAACTGGGAATTCAAAGAATATATTGGGGTGACGTGCACCCACAATTTTTGCTACTGCTATACAGTTCCATTGTCTCACTGGGAATTCAAAGAATATATGGGGGTTATGTGCACCCACAATTTTTAATACTGGTATACAGTGCCATTGTCTGACTGGGAATTCAAAGAATATATGGGGGTTATGTGCACCCACAATTTTTAATACTGGTATATAGTGCCATTGTCTGACTGGGAATTCAAAGAATATATGGGGGTTACGTGCACCCACAATTTTTAAT
Source organism: Leptodactylus fuscus (assembly GCF_031893055.1). Lineage (NCBI taxonomy): Eukaryota > Metazoa > Chordata > Amphibia > Anura > Leptodactylidae > Leptodactylus > Leptodactylus fuscus. The sequence continues at coordinate 72,519,113 of NC_134273.1, read as the reverse complement.
ACTGGTATACAGTGCCATTGTCTGACTGGGAATTCAAAGAATATATGGGGGTTATGTGCACCCACAATTTTTAATACTGGTATACAGTGCCATTGTCTGACTGGGAATTCAAAGAATATATGGGGGTTACGTGCACCCACAATTTTTAATACTGGTATACAGTGCCATTGTCTGACTGGGAATTCAAAGAATATATGGGGGTTATGTGCACCCACAATTTTTAATACTGGTATACAGTGCCATTGTCTGACTGGGAATTCAAAGAATATATGGGGGTTATGTGCACCCACAATTTTTACTACTGGTATACAGTGCCATTGTCTAACTGGGAATTCAAAGAATATATTGGGGTGACGTGCACCCACAATTTTTGCTACTGCTATACAGTTCCATTGTCTCACTGGGAATTCAAAGAATATATGGGGGTTATGTGCACCCACAATTTTTACTACTGGTATACAGTGCCATTGTCTAACTGGGAATTCAAAGAATATATTGGGGTGACGTGCACCCACAATTTTTGCTACTGCTATACAGTTCCATTGTCTCACTGGGAATTCAAAGAATATATGGGGGTTATGTGCACCCACAATTTTTAATACTGGTATACAGTGCCATTGTCTGACTGGGAATTCAAAGAATATATGGGGGTTATGTGCACCCACAATTTTTAATACTGGTATATAGTGCCATTGTCTGACTGGGAATTCAAAGAATATATGGGGGTTACGTGCACCCACAATTTTTAATACTGGTATACAGTGCCATTGTCTGACTGGGAATTCAAAGAATATATGGGGGTTATGTGCACCCACAATTTTTAATACTGGTATACAGTGCCATTGTCTGACTGGGAATTCAAAGAATATATGGGGGTTACGTGCACCCACAATTTTTAATACTGGTATACAGTGCCATTGTCTGACTGGGAATTCAAAGAATATATGGGGGTTATGTGCACCCACAATTTTTAATACTGGTATACAGTGCCATTGTCTGACTGGGAATTCAAAGAATATATGGGGGTTATGTGCACCCACAATTTTTACTACTGGTATACAGTGCCATTGTCTAACTGGGAATTCAAAGAATATATTGGGGTGACGTGCACCCACAATTTTTGCTACTGCTATACAGTTCCATTGTCTGACTGGGAATTCAAAGAATATATGGGGGTTATGTGCACCCACAATTTTTAATACTGGTATACAGTGCCATTGTCTCACTGGGAATTCCACAAATAATTTGGGGATTCATTCACCCTACATCTCAGGCTCTTGCCATATTCACCCAGGTTGTCAGTGCTGCACCAGCTCGTTCCCAGACAGCTCGGCCCGAAAAACGCGTTACCTATATAGAGGATTTGGACAATGAAGACAACATGTTCTAAATCTAATGTCTGCACCTTCTCCAGAATTAAAATAAAGGCAGCGTTTAACTTTCAAATAGCACTGCACAAAGGAAGAGCTTATCAGCTTGTCTCATGACATGCTACTGAAAAGTTTCATTTGTGTATCTTAATGTAAATATAGTTGTATAAGCTTTTTGGGTTTTAGGCACTGCCAAGTTATTTATTACCACCCACTCCCTTATAATGATGATGACGCCAAAGTCACTGTGGGTGTTCAGAGCTCACAGCTTTGGGTGACATTTGTCTTGCTCTCTGTCGGTACCAGCTGTCTTTTTGGATACCGTAAAGTTATGTTGACTTTATTAACAGCTATAGAAGCTTTAGCCAGGTTGTGACGGTGTGTAACCCTAACAACACTAAGTGGGATACACATTAATAGTCAGTCTATGTACGCTAAACGTATCACTGAAGTAATTTTTTTTCCCTCTCCCCTAATATAAGAAAGGAACAGACATTAGACCTAGACCGGGGTTCGAGGCTTGAAAAAATCCAGTATTATTTGTTCTTCATGATGTGAAATATGTGTTGAAAAGCAACCCAAGATGAAGTCAGCCATGTGTGCCAGTGTGTTACTTGGCATGCCTTTGCTGGCCCCAACTGTAAGGGTCACTCTCCATTTCCTCCATTTTCCACTCCCCTTCACACCATTTGTGGTGAAGCAATGGGATGCACTGAAGTGCACCCTCTAGCCTCGTGTGGGATAGGGACATCAGATGCCACTCCAACCCCCTCGTCTTCCTCCGCCAGCCAACGGTGCGAAGATGAGAGGAGTGTGCTCTGAATGTTTTCTGCCTAGCAGAGGCTAGTTCTCACTTACGAAAATGGCCCCACTTTGACCTGTATATCAGGCACAATGGTGTAGGTTTCAAAGAAACATGGCACCAACAAGTTGGAAAACGTGGGCCATGCGTGGACCGTGTTTGAGTCTGGCAAGCTCCAGATCTGCTACCAGGTTCCAGCCATTATCACAGGCGCAAAAATGCCAGGCCCCAGGTGTAGCAGGGAAAAAAAAATGCCATCTCAGCCAGGATGGCATCCCTGACCTCGGAGGCACTGTGCTGTCTGTCCCCCAAGCTGATCAGTTTCAGCACGGCCTACTGACATCTCCCCATGCCAGTGTTACAGTGTTTTCCGCTAGTAGCTGGGGTGGAGGTTGCAGCTTCGTAGGGTTTCAGTCTACTCCTGCCATGAATTTTGGCCTGGGAGAGGAGATAGGCCACCCCAGTTTGCACCCGGGGAACAGACTCCACCACATTCACCCTGCCTGTCATTAAAGATAAGCACTGCAGCATCCCTGACCACAGGCGCTTGTCCATGTGTCGGTGGTCAAGTGGACCTTGCAGCAAAGCGCAGAGCTCTGGGCCCGACTGATGTTATGGGACACATGCAGGCGCAAGGCAGAGACAGCACACCAAGAGAAGTAGTAACGGCTAGGCCCAGCATAGGGAGGTGCCCCAGCTGCCATCTGCTGACGGAAGGCCTGGGTCTCCAGAAGCATAAACAAACACCAACATCTCCAGGGCCAGCAGTTTATCGATGAGGCTGTTACAGGCTTGGGCATGGGGGTGGGTTGTATTGTACTTCTGCCTGCAATGAAAAGCTTGGGAAATGTGGAGTGGCTGGGAAGAGGCGCATGATGGTGCAGGCCAAAAGGGCGCATGAGGGTGAACTCCCCAATGTGTCAGAGATAGGTGTGTAGGTGTCCTTGCATCATATACTTGCACCATATTTGGCTTTGGAAGTTAATTTTGTGCCAAAAAGTGGTTAAGACAGCGATCCCTCAGCTACTCCCGTTACACTGTCTATTGAAGTTACCATCTGTGGAAGTGGACCACCATTTCTAAGATCCCAAAGGAAGCAGGCAAGAGATGTGCAGTTCAGAAAAAAAGATGAGAAAATAAGTTTAGGCTGTAGAGCACAGAGGGATCGGAGAGGACAGAGCTGGTGTCGGCCAGGTATTCCCACAACATGCGCCTATACTTGTCCCTCCTGGTGACACTAGGCCCCTGAGTGGCAGTAATTTGTCCAGGGGGGCCATTAACGTGTTCCAGACCTAGGAATAAGTCTTCCAACAGGGTAGAGTTTTGCATGCCTTTGCTTCTACCCACTGTTTTTGCTGCTTAGCTTCCCTCCACATCTACTCTGCTTTCACCCCTAAACATCACCCCAGTTTATGCCTTTGCTTCTACCCAGGTTTTTTGTTGATTTAGCTTCCCTCTACATCTACACTGCTTTAGCCCCTAGACATCACCCCTGTCCATGTGGGGTCGGTGGCCTCGTCATCCACCAACTCCTCTTCCAATTGCGCACTGCCCCCTTACTGCAAACCGCACATGACCACAGCTTGCCTTGATGGCAACTGTGTCTCATGATCCCCACTTAGGTCCAGACAAGTCGGTGGCGGGTCCAAAACCCCAAAATTGGAAGGAAATGGCAGATGCTGCAGTATTTCTAACACCTGTTCCTGGTGCTCGGGCCTGGTCTGTGTTGTACCCTGCACCCTGCTTAACGCATCTGCCATATCCGAAGTTGTGCTGAGCGCATGCTAATGTTTCGTGTCCAGTGCAATGGATGGGATGGGATTTCACATAAGTCTGCCACCCATGGCCACTCATGGTTGAGCAACTGAGGGAGTTGACTTTGACGAACCCGAGGGTTTTGGAGTTGGAACTACATCAAAGGTCTGTGCTGCTCACACACTCTGCTCAACACATGATATGTTTAGTGCCAGCAGTGTGGAGACGTCGCACAACAGCCGTTGTTCCAGCAGGTACAGGCGTTGTAGGAGTGCATAGAGGCTAGCAGCGGCAACTATACACTTTAAAAACTATCCGCACAAGCGCCACACTTTCACCAGTAGCTCAGGAACATTGGGGTACCTTTTTCAAAAGATTAGCAGCAATGAGTTAAAAACGTGGCCCAGGCATGGAATATGTTGCAGGCTGCCAAGCTACAGAGCCAATCCCAGGTTACGGCCATTATCACACATGACAACATGCCTGGGCCCAGGTGCAGTGGCAAAAACCACATTGCCGTCTCATCGAGGATGGCATGACTCACTTTGTAGGCAGTGTGCTGTCTGGCCCCCAAGCTGATGAGCTTCAGCACGGCCCGCTGACGTCTCCCCACACCAGTGTTGCAGCGTTTCCAGCTCGTAGCTGGGGTCAATTTAACAGCGGAGGAGGGTGGTGTTTCAGCCCTCCTCCCAGGAATGTTGTGTGGGGAGACAAGTCAGGCCACCACATTTTGCGACCCGGTCCACGCCTCAACTACATTCAACCACTGTGCCCAAATTGAAAGGTAGCGTCCCTGTCCGCATGCACTTGTCCATTCGTAACTGGTCACATGGAACTTTAGGGCTAAGCGCTGAATTTAGGGACCGCCTCATGTTTGGGGGAAAGTGCTGGTGTGGACGGCACAGTGCGGTGGCGCAGTAGACACTCTGCCCAAAAAGGGCAGAGTGTCCCCCAGCCGGGATTCCAACATCTCCTGGGCCAGATTTCTTGAGATGAGGCCGTTGAAGCCTTGGGCATGTGGGTGGGTTGCGCTGTACTTTAGCATGAAATGAAAGGCTTGGGAGATGGGGAGTTGATGGGAAGAGGCGCATGATGGCGCGGGCAAAAGGAGAAATGGCAGGAAAAGGTGAGGATAAGGGTGAACTCCCCAAAGTGTCAGAGGCAGATGTGGAGGTGTCCTGGCTCCTGGTCTGGACTGCAGCGCCAGCCCTGTCAACAGTGGAAGAGGCAGTGGCCGCCAGGCCAAACGACGATTATCCTGCGCTTGCTCTCACCCACTGAGCCCAGGGCTTGCCTTCCAAATGATGGCACCCGCAAGAGGTGGTGAGATTCCTCTCCGCAGATCTCCAAACCATCTTGGACTTGCAAATTGCACTAAATTTGTCATGTAACTGACATGTATATGATGAGTCTATCCATTGTCTGTTCATTTTGGTGAAAGTCAGCCTGTCAGCTGACAGACAGCTGTGCTTGTCAGTGATGATGTCACCGGCTGCTTGTACCCCCAGTTTTTGCTGCTTAGCTTGCCTCCACATCCACACTGCTTTTGCCCCTACACATCACCCCTATCCATGCCTGTGCCTCTAGCCATAAGTCTGCCACCCATGGAAACTCATGGTGCAGAAAGTGAGGGAGCTGACTCTGAGGAACCCTTGGGTTTTGTAGCTGGTACTCCATCAAAGGTCTCTGCTGCTCACACACCCTGCTGAACATACGGTATCTAGGGTTAGAGCGTGTGGTGACCTCGCACAACAGTAGGTGCTTCAGGCAGATGTAGGCCTTGCTGGAGTGTATTGCGGCTAGCTCCAGGTACTGTAGACTTGGGAAAGTGGGTGTCCAAGTGCCGCACTTTCACCCTTAGCTCAGCTAATTTGGGGTATGTTTTTAAAGATCATTGCACCACTACATTGAACATGTGGGCCAGGCATGGAACGTGTTGGAGGCTGGCAAGCTCCAGAGCCCTCCAACAAGCTAAAAAACCTGGCCCCAGGGGCAGCGGGGATAAACAAATTGCCATCTCATCCAGGATGGCATCCCTGACCTCAGAGGCAGTGTGCTGTCCGTCTCCCAAGCTGATGAGCTTCAGCCCAGCCTGCTGACGTCTCCCCACACCAGTGTTGCAGCGTTTTCAGCTCGTAGCTGGGGTAAATCTAACAGCGGAGGAGGAGGAGGGTGGTGTTTCAGCCCTCCTCCCAGGAATGTTTTGTGGGGAAACAAGTCAGGAAAATTCTTGAAACGGGAGAGTTTTGCATCTTTGCCCTTGCTGCCTATGGACATCCCTTTGCCTCTAGCCACCATTTTCCCTGCTTTGCTTGCCTCCAAATCCACACTGCTTTTGCCCCTAGACATCACCCCAGTCCATGCCTTAGCTTGTACCCCCAGTTTTTCCTGCTTAGCTTGCCTCCACATCCACACTGCTTTTGCCCCTAGACATCACCCCAGTCCATGCCTTAGCTTGTATCCCCAGTTTTTCCTGCTTAGCTTGCCTCCACATCCACACTGCTTTTGCCCCTAGACATCACCCCAGTCCATGCCTTAGCTTGTACCCCCAGTTTTTCCTGCTTAGCTTGCCTCCACATCCACACTGCTTTTGCCCCTAGACATCATCCCTATCCATGCCTCTTCCCCTAGCCATAACTCTGCCACCCCTGGAAACTCATGGTGCAGAAACTTTGGTTGCTGACTTTGAGGAACCCTTGGGTTTTGTAGATGGAACTCCATCAAAGGTCTGTGCAGCTCACACACCCTGCTCAAGATATGGTATTGTAGGGTTTCAGCGTGTGTGAATGACGGACAACAGCCTGTGTTTGGACAGATGTAGGCCTTGCTAGAGTGTTTTTAGGCTAGCAGCGACTCCTGTGCACTTGCAAAAGTGGGCGCACAAGCGCCGCATTTTCAACAGTAGCTTCGGTACATTTGGGTATGTTTTTAAAAAACTTTGCACCACTAGGTTAGACGTGGGCCAAACATGGAACGTGTTGGAGGCTGGCAAGCTCCAGAGCCGCTACCAGGTTCCAGCCATTATCACAGGCGTAAAAATGCCAGGCCCCAGGTGTAGCAGGGAAAAAAAAATGCCATCTCAGCCAGGATGGCATCCCTGACCTCGGAGGCACTGTGCTGTCTGTCCCCCAAGCTGATGAGCTTCAGCACCGCCTGCTGACGTCTCCCCACACCAGTGTTTTAGCGTTTGCCGCTAGTAGCTGTGGTGGAGGTTGCAGCGTCGTAGGGTTTCAGTCTACTCCTGCCATGAATTTTGGCCTGGGAGAGGAGATAGGCCACCCCAGTTTGCACCCGGGGAACAGACTCCACCACATTCACCCTGCCTGTCATTAAAGATAAGCACTGCAGCATCCCTGACCACAGGCGCTTGTCCAAGTGTCGGTGGTCAAGTGGACCTTGCAGCAAAGCGCGGAACTAAGGGCCCACCTGATGTTGAGTGACACGTGCTGGTGCAAGGCGGGGACGCCACACCGGGAGAAGTTGAGACGGCTAGGGACGGCATAGTGAGGTGCCACAGTTGCCATCAGGTCCGGGAAGGCGGGAGTTTCAACAAGCCGGAACGCCAACCTCTCCTGGGCCAGCAGTTTAGCGATGTTGGCGTTCTAGGCTTGCGTGGGTGGGTGGTTAGCGGTGTATTTCTGCCGGCGCTCCAATGTATGAGAGATGGTGGGTTGTTGTAAAGAAGCGCCTGATGGTGCCTTTGATGGTGCAGGAGAAGGAGATAAGACAGAAACAGGGGAGGATGAGGGAGAAGTCAACAAAGTGGCGGAGGCAGATGAAGTGATGTCCTGGCTCGTCCTCTGGAGTGCATCGCCAGCACTGTGAGCAGAGGCAGTGGCATGAACGGCGGGCGACGTTTGTCCTGCCGTTGCTGCCTGCCACTGATTCCATTGCTTGGATTCCAAATGACGGTGCATTGAAGTGGTGGACAGGTTGCTCTTCTCAGGGCCCCTACTCGATTTCGAGAGGCAAATTGTGTAGACGACACTATATCTGTCCTCGGCGCATTCCTTGAAAAAACTCTACACCTTCAAGAAACGTGCCCTCGATGGGGGAGTTTTTCTGGGCTGGGTACAAAAGGGAACATCTTCGGACATTCCGGGTCTGGCCTGGCTTCGGCAAAGCAGCTGACCTCTGCCTCTGGACATGTCTCTGCCTCTAGCTACCCTTTTTGGTGCTGCACCTGCCTCAACATCCACACTACTTTCCCAGCTTGACATCTGCCTTGTCCAGGTGGGGTCGGTGTCCTCGTCGTCCACCACCTCCTCTTCCAACTCCTGTCTCGCCTCCTCCTCCTGCACAATGCGCATGTCAACTGGCTGCCCTGACAGCAACTGCGTCTCATCGTCGTCGATGAGGGTGGGTTGCTGGTCATCCGCCACCAAATCGACCGGAGATGGAATGGAGGAGACTCTAGTGTTTGAGCATCTGGACACAGATACTCGTCTGTTAGGTCCGTGGAATCGCGAAATGGAGGGGCAGGTTGCGGTACAGTCAAAGGAAGGGAGAACAGCTCTGGGGAGCAGGGACAGTTGGGGTTATTGTTCTGAGAAGATTGGGAATTTTGGGTGGAAGGAGGACAAGACTGTTGGGTAAGAGGAGGTAGAGGCTGACTGGCTGGTGGACAATGTGCTTTAAGCGTTATCCGACAGCCATTGCAAGACCTGTTCCTGGTTCTCGGGCCTACTAATCTTTGTACCATTCAGCCTAGTTAATGTGGAACTTTTGTGCAAAGCGCAGAACTTAGGGCCCGCCTGATGTTAAGGGACACACGCTGGTACAAGGCTCAACTCACCCTAAGTGCCAAAAACACTGCTGGTGCAAGGCTCTACTCATGCCAAGGGCCTCAATCTCTGCTGGTAGCTCAGCTTAAGGTCATGTAACTTTGTTTGGAAGGGCTCATGTTAAGGGCTAGAAAAGTGAATTTTGGAAGGTCTTACCACATCACACACACACACACACACACACACACACACACACACACACACACACTCAAAATGACAGTTAAGGGTGAGGGCTTTTGGAATTCCCATTGCCTATTCCATTTGTGGTTGTCATGGGGAACGTGATTTAAAGGGGTGGTTGTTACTGTTTGTTGAGCTTAAATTGGGGTTTGTGTCCATCCATTTGGGGAGTAAAGAAGGTTTCCAGGTATTTTCCCACTTTGATAGAGGTTTTTTTGAATGTGGAAAGTGTGTAGTTGTTAGGCAGTGATGTTGGGGTAATAGAGGGTCTTTGGTGTGTTAGATGCCCCCAGGCATGCTTCCCCTGCTGTCCCAGTGTCATTCCAGAGGTGTTGGCATCATTTCCTGGGGTGTCATAGTGGACTTGGTGACCCTCCAGACACGGATTTGGGTTTCCCCCTTAACGAGTATCTGTTCCCCATAGACTATAATGGGGTTCGAAACCCGTTCGAACACACGAACATTGAGCGGCTGTTCGAATCGAATTTCGAACCTCGAACATTTTAGTGTTCGCTCATCTCTAGTAATGAGATAAATTTTGTTACATTGTTATAATTATATACACGTGTTATTACGGAGGGAATATATTTTATCTACTCCATGTGAACGACCGTATCCAGACTTACAAAGTGCTTGAAACAAAGGTTGTGCTCTCCTACCAGAAAAACTTGTGTTGCCAGTCTGATAAGCAATCCATACAAGTTGGCACCATTCTCCTGGCTAAGATACATAAAGCAAGGTCAGGGTAACTGCTATTTCTGACTACAAAATACTGGCTGCATAGAATCCTTCCAGCCAATAGAAATATCTGCCAATTTTCGGTTGAACCGAGACTCTCGCTGGATAATTGATTTGCAATGGTTTGTTGTCTGACTAGTAAAAACAGGAAACTCTTGTGTAAAAAAAAAGAAAAAATCTATCACACCAAAATGGAAAAACATGCCAGACCATTGCTAAGAATACAAGAAAACTATATTAGGATGATCTATCTATCTATCTATCTATCTATCTATCTATCTATCTATCTATCTATCTATCTATCTCCTATCTATCTATCTATCTATCTATCATCTATCTATCTCTTCTATCTATCTATCTATCTATCTATCTATCTATCTATCTATCTATCTATCTATCTATCTATCTATCTATCGCTACAGTAACTACCTACCTGTCTCTTTATCTTATACCTGATACCTATATATCTATCTGTTCTTTCCGCTACGTACTGTAATTCCGCTCCAGTTGACATCAGCAAGGAGGAAGTAAAGGTCACTGGAAAGTCAAGTCTTCTCCTACAAGTCTCCTAGAACTGCTTACCATTAAGTGGTAGTTCATATGAATATATGAATCTTTGAAATACACCTTATCAAGGTAAGGATAGATTCACACCTGCACTTGCTCTAAATTTGGGGGTTCCATGAAGAAGGACTTTTCCCTTTGTATTTTTCTACATTTATTGGGCAGAAACCAGGCAAAAACCAAGCAGAACCCATTATAGTCTATGGGGTAAGTAGGTTTCTGCGGGTAACCATTTTTAAGTGGAGTAGGTCTCCTTTTTTTGGGTCCCCAAGCAGACCCAAAGAATGGAAATCGGAACACAGGTATGAACTAATAAACTATTAAGTGGTGCGAGAAGATAAGAGGCAGAGTGCTGAAGTTTAGATATATCAGCTCCAGTTTTCTGACATATGTGTGGTCCAGGGTGGATCTAGAGTAGGCCTCTGCCCAGGTGTAGATCCTGGACTCATTACTGAGCTAGAAAAAGCTGCAGTTATTGCATTGCCATGAGGTGAAAGAGGTGTATGGATCTGTCCTGTAACCCTGAGTCTGGGGAGACTATAATGCTCCTGTTTTGTTTGTGTGGCTGCAAGTAGGCCACATGTATAGTCAGGTTATCAGTTCTGTTTAGTTACTAGCTTAGACGAGCAGGTTTGAGCCAGGCATTTTTTTATTTTTATTTTTGCCTGAAGTTAAGGCTGTATTATGTTTTATTTATTTTGTGCCTGAAGTCAAGGTTTATTTTCCTGGTTTTTTTCTAAATACTGCAGATTTTGTGTCCCTGTCTTGACTGTTTGGGTCCGCACCACTGCTTCTACCGAGCTAACTTCCCCACAGTGGTATAATCCAACATCAAGCTAGTTTCTGTGCACTACCCCTTTTAGAAACTGTGTCTACTAAGTGCTCACCCATATGTTTCCTATTTAATGTTCAACTATGTCCCCTAGTTCAATAACAAAGCAAGGTTGTTTATTTGCTCTAACCTCGTGCAAGGGTCTACTCACATGGTGTGGTCAATTCACAGTTTATTGATATATTATGTTAGAAGACTTTTACTCAGATACAGAAACCTGTCCTGACAGTTCACCTATTTACTGTCTATCATAATAAATTCCCATTTCCCACTCCTAAATGTAATTTGCTTGTCCAGACCATCACTTTGTTTGACCACATGACCGCAGTACCTGCATGGTGATTTTGTACTGCACTCTGGACTCTAATGACAGCTTCTGATTCCTTCTATGCCTCCTTGCAAGTGGTGTAACTAAAGTCTTGTGGGCCCCGTTGCAATCTTTTGTCCGGGGCCCCCTACCACATTCCTACAGTGAATTCTTGATAGTGATGGTTACGGGTGCTAAGTAGAGATGAGCGAACACTAAAATGTTCGAGGTTCGAAATCCGATTCGAACAGCTGCACACTGTTTGACTGTTCGAACGGGTTTCGAACCCCATTATAGTCTATGGGGGGAAATGCTCGTTTCAGGGGTAGGCAACATTCGATCAAATTCTACTTACCAAGTCCATGAGTGAGGGTCGGGCTGGATTCTTCTCCCTGTGCAGCATCTCCGACTGGGCATGCGCAGTTGGCACTGCCCAGGCCCGATGCCTGGCAGAGTGAATTCAGAGCCAGAAGAGGATGCGGGTACGCTGCGCAGGGAGACTTCTAAAGGTAAGAGAAGAACCAGCGTTGATTGGCAATGTATAGCATTCTGCCAATCAACGCTGATTCTGCATCGAATCCTAACTTCGAACAGCTAGTAGTGTTCGATCGAGTACAAGTATTTCGAATACCGTAGTATTCGATCAAATACCTACTCGCTCATCTCTAGTGCTAAGGAGTTTAATCCACCTTAGTGTGGTTAGGGGAATCTGTGGGTCTCCTTGGTTTATGGGCCAAATGGAAGCTGCAATCTCAATACTGAAGACTCCTGGGCCCTGGTGCAATTGTGTCCTCTGCACCCCCTCAAGTTATGCCTCTGTTCCTTGTGTGTGTCCAATGGCAAAGAATGGACAATTCCTTAGACTGTTTTTTTCAAAATTAGTCGACAGTCAACTCCATTCAGATCCATATTTGGTCCGTGACATTTTAAGGGAATTTAACTTCAACTTTTCTGATCTTAAGTTGGCAATAGGACATTTATCTACAACGCAATGAGTAAATTCAAAACCGAAATAGCGACATACAAGATCGGAGCAGATAGTTTTTGTTTGAAGGTTATTCTCTATGTATGCCTAGCCGTGCCCTTGCAGAATGTCTGCACTTTGTATTACAAATGGTAGGAACTAGAGGTCAGCTTTTATCGACTGCCTACATAGTGGTCATTTTGGGTAGACGATAAGTGGCTATGGAATCATATAGTCAAATGAATCTTGCTCAGTGCGCTCTATCCGATGATACTTTCTAGTGGGGATAAGATGAATGCATATTTCATCTAGAAAGGGTTGATAAAAACAAAGATTTATCAAGAGTCAATGACATTTTTTGGCATTTAAGTTCTTAGGCTGTATAATAGGTACTCAGAGCAAGCCCTTCATCAGAGAAAATATGTGAACGTGCGCCGATTATAGAATTTACCTAATGAGAACATCACTGGCTGTATAGACGAGTGAATAGAAAAACATAATCAGCGCTTTCAAGATCATGCTTTTAAGATCTTGCATTCAGCGAACCTGGCCGAGCCATCACAGGATATTGTCTTTGTCGAGTCTAAATGGATTTTCTTTGTTTTTTTTTTGACGAAAAAAAAAAAAAAATCTGCATGTTTTTGATTAGGCGTCCAGAAAAATCACTTTGACAAACCTGGAACCTGCCTATAATTCCAAATCAAACCCTTTAGAGATAAGGCCATGTTAGCTCCTGTCGCTGACGGTATCTTTTGTTTGTGTTTGTCCTGAGGGTGTGATCTATGTCAAGTTGAAGTAACAATTTAATACATTAATGCGGTAAATGGTTGCAAAAGCCGGGCCGCCTGATTACATTAAAAGCTACTTAAAATCTGCACTTAACAGTGGGTGTCAATATAAAAACAGATATAAATGCATACAATAAATTTCACTTGCTAGTAAATATCTTCCGCGATAAGCTTTTGTACAGCTTAGATACACTTCGTTGAAAGTGCCTAATGCAAATGAACAGCTGGATAAACGGTATTTTTTTTTTAGGGGATGTGGCGGGATCAACGTTTAATCCAGAAATGTAGGTATTAGTTATTACTAAACCTTCCCATGAGTTTTAAACTTAGAGTTTACGGATTATTCTAAAGATTATTTTCACCTAAAATAGAGTAAAAAAAACAAAAATAAAGCAGTGATTATAATCCTTTAAATTGGCCTCTTTTATTAGATGGGTTTTACTTTGATAGATTAACCATATAAGGTTTGTGGGGCTCAGTTGACACCCAAAAACTCAAGGCTCCAAGAGTATCTGTGGGTGAGGAAACTGAGACAAAATCAGTATACGATAGAGTAAGGGTGCATTCAGACTACGTAACGCCGGGCGTGTATGAGAGCCGTACACGCCGGCATTATGGCAGACTGCCAAACACTTCCCATTCACTTCAATGGGAGCGCTCGTAACAGCGGCGTTTACGAGCGCTCCCATTGAAGTGAATGGGAAGTGTTCGGCAGTCTGCCGTAATGCCGGCGTGTATGGCTCTCATACACGCCCGGCGTTACGTAGTCTGAATGCGCCCTTACAGTGTCAACAATAGAGACCAATGAGATGACAGTGGGGTTTAGCCATTGAAGGTAGCCCCAGTAGTATTGTCCCACATCTTGGCCAAGGAGCAGGGAGACTCCCATTGTGTTGGTCAATAACTTTATCAGTTTGTATTTCTCTAGATTGTTCACAGAGTGGTCATTCCTTTTCCAAGATCTGGTAAAGGACCCTTCTGAACTCTATTTGGTGTAATAATCACCTGAACATTACATAACAAAACTAATATATTCACTATACCTGTTACTATGACTCAGCCAAGTCACGTGAATGAATTAAGCTTCAACATACCTCCAAGCAATTCTAGCTTCAATGAGAGTGCCCTGGTTTAAGGCGCTGTCTTAGATCAAAGGAGATATGTCCTGGCTTCAACTCTGGTGGATACAAATAGAGTTGTGTGCGATATTAAATAATGGAGTTATCTGCTCCCTTTTCTACCATTTACACCTTCTCTCTGCTCCCAGCAGTCAAGACAGGGACAAAAAATATGCAGCAAACCGAGGCAGCACGGTGGCTCAGTGGCTAGCACTACAGCCTTGCAGTGCTGGAGTCCTGGGTTCGAATCCCACCAGGTACTACATCTGAAAGGAGTTTGTGTGTTCTCCTCGTGTTTGCGTGGTTTTCCTCCCATACTACAAAAGACATACTGCTAGGAAAAAAAATGTAGATTGTGATCCCTATATAAAGCTCACAATCTACATAAGAAAAAAAAAAAAAAGAAAATATGCAGCAAATCTATTTATCTAGGAAAAAAAAACATGGAAATAAATAGACCTTGGCTTCAGGAAAAAATTAGCAAAATGAAATACAGCCTTAACCTCAGGCAAAAAAACAAAATAAAAACCTGCTCGTCTGAGCAACTAATAAAACAGTAATGTTATCCTAACTATACATGTGGCTTTCCACCAGCCACACAAATAAAACAAGAATAACTTTGTCTCACCGCACTCAGGGTTACAGGAGAGACCCACACACCTCCTTTCACTCCAAGGATCTGCATTGGAGTGCAGAAGCAGGTCATATCTAGTGACATCACTATATCGCCCTTGTTACTTCCAAGTTGCCGGCTGTAGAGACTGGAGTGGAGTCCCCACTGCAATGGGGCATAATCTGTATTTTTCTTTCTTTTGTTCATTTTGTTGTAGATGCCACAGAAAGAAGATATTACATGGTAGGGCCTACAATGAGACAACATTATTTATACTGTGTGAGGACTACTGAGGGGATTTTATGCTTTATGGGTCCACAAGGGGACATTATACTGGACATGGGGACACTATGGGGACATTATACCGCCAACTGGGCATAAAGGCACTGGGTGGGAATGGATGGGGTATGGGTAAAGTTAGAGGCATGTCTTATATGTGAACGTGCCATGGTGCACTGTATGCTCTGCACATCTTCTAAAAGTTGGGAAGTATGGCTTCAGTATTAGACAAATCTGCACACATGAATATGCTGCTGAACCCTAGTTCTACTGATCGGTGGGAGCTCTGGGCTGGGGTTCCTAGGAAAGCCTGTACTAAGGTTAGTTTTGTTGAGCTGTTATGAATAGAGATGAGCGAACACTATTCGAAACAACCGTTTCAAATAGCACGCTCCCATAGAAATGAATGCACGTAGCCGGCACACAGGGGTTAAGCGGCTGGCCGCTGGCAAAGTCTGCCGGCTACATCCATTAATTTCTATGGGAGTGTGCTATTCGAAACGGCTGTTTCGAATAGTGTTCGCTCATCTCTAGTTATGAAGCATTACATCCCCCCCTTTGCACTGTAGATTTTCAGTAGATGACCAGACACCTAACAAAACAGCTTACATGGTTACAATGAATCATTTTGCACAGGGAACTCAGATTGTCCCTTTTATATAATATTATTTTGTCCTTGCGACTCGATTGCATTTATTTCTATTAGATCCGAAAAGGGTCAATACTGTTTTTCAATTCCTTTCTAAGCATTCTATGCCGTGTATCCTTTAGGTAATAGACCTTTCACCTCCAGATAGTGCAGGATTACCACCTTTGCCATGATCGATTGTACTGGGCACAAACACTGTTATGATCACGGCTGTGACTTGTCTACTTGTCTACTTAGGTCACTATTACAGTGAGGAACAAGAAAGTATTGCACGCATCATGGTGTTGAGTTTTAAGAGATTGGTTTTACTTTTTCAGCCACCGGAAAATCGCATTCTACGAGGTTTTAGAAAGATTTTAGGTGGTTGGACACCTCCTTTAATAATTTAGGAGAACAAAGTTCTGTGCACTTTAGAAAGTACATAGTTGCGTTTTGGCACCGTATGTTGCCATTATTTGAGCACCCAATGGTGGTATTATTTATTTTTTAACAACCACTGCTGTTATGAGGCTACCGCTTTCATGTTTAATATAGAGTAGCTTGTTCACCTTTTACCTGAGTTCCTTTACAATATTTTGCCCAAGGCTTTCTACAAACTCTGACCCTGTGACTCAGGGCATCTGGATTTCCAAAGAAATCAGAAGTATTTCTAAGAAGAAAAAGAAAGAAAATAAGACTTTGTGCAGTAGTGAAAGGTGGACATTAGCAAAAAGTGCATTTGAGCTACTGTATGAAAGAGTCTTTGCATGTTATTGGTGTCATTCCTTGTTTTTACAATCAGTGCCAGTGCAAATATGTACAAGGCACCGTCACAAGCACACATACAGGGTTCACCTCTCTAGCCATAGACAATATCATAGCTACAGCACAGAAATTATTATGTTACTTAAAGAAATACTCAGGAGACAAATTTTAGTCTCGGACTTGCTATAGTGGTACATGATGTAATGTACATTTATGAGCTACCAACATATGTTGGGTTCTGATGAGAGACTACTAGAGATGAGTGAACAGTAAAATGTTCGAGATTCGTTTCGAGTAGCCCCTCAATATTCGACTACTCGAATCGAATATCGAATCCTATTATACTCTATGGGGGAAAATTCAGGGGTTAGGCAACGTTCGATCAAATTACCCTTACCAAGTCCATGAGTGAGGGTCGGGCTGGATCCTCCAACTACAAGTGGGCATGCGCAGTCGGCTCTGCCCAGGCCCGATGCCTGGCAGAGTGAATTCAGAGCCGGAAGACGCAGCGGGGAAGCTGCACGGAGAAGACTTCTAAAGGTAGGAGAAGAACCAGCGTTGATTGGCTGACTGTATAGCATTCGGCCATTCAATGCTGGTTCTGCATAGAACTTTTCCATTCAAATAGCGAGTGGTACTCGATCAAGTACGAGTATTTCGAACAACGTAGTATTCGATCGAATACCTACTCGATCGAATACTACTCGCTCATCTCTAGAGACTACCTTTAAATAGCATCTAGTAAACCACAGTTGTCAATTGCTAGCAAAATAGCAAAGTATAACCATGGTGATTTCAAACAGAATGCCCCGGCCTTACTCAGTGGTGTTTTGCACAAACCCATACTGCTACACACTTAATGACTTTATTTGTCCCCCTACTGTATGTTCCAAAGAATCGACTAGAACTAGCTCTGACTCCTCGTATTTATACCATTTTTTAACTTCAAGGGAATTGCTAGATGAACAATTCCCCAGTAGCTACTGGTGAAACCTGGGAGGGACAGAACAACAAGACAGTGAGACCTAAAACTGAACCTGTTCCCATTCCCTGCCTATTTGCCTCACGTACTCTAACAACAAATGGGAGGTTAGCTAGCCAAGAGGTCGGAACCAGTCGAGCGGTGAGATACAGAGACAGAATCCAAGAGAGTAGCCAGAAGAAAAGCCAATGGTTAGAAATATACACTCACCGGCCACTTTATTAGGTACACCTGTCCAACTGCTCGTTAACACTTAATTTCTAATCAGCCAATCACATGGCGGCAACTCAGTGCATTTAGGCATGTAGACATGGTCAAGACAATCTCCTGCAGTTCAAACCGAGCATCAGTATGGGGAAGAAAGGTGATTTGAGTGCCTTTGAACGTGGCATGGTTGTTGGTGCCAGAAGGGCTGGTCTGAGTATTTCAGAAACTGCTGATCTACTGGGATTTTCACGCACAACCATCTCTAGGGTTTACAGAGAATGGTCCGAAAAAGAAAAAACATCCAGTGAGCGGCAGTTCTGTGGGCGGAAATGCGTTGTTGATGCCAGAGGTCAGAGGAGAATGGCCAGACTGGTTCGAGCTAATAGAAAGGCAACAGTGACTCAAATAGCCACCCGTTACGACCAAGGTAGCCAGAAGAGCATCTCTGAACGCACAGTACGTCGAACTTTGAGGCAGATGGGCTACAGCAGCAGAAGACCACACCGGGTGCCACTCCTTTCAGCTAAGAACAGGAAACTGAGGCTACAATTTGCACAAGCTCATCGAAATTGGACAATTGAAGCTTGGAAAAACGTTGCCTGGTCTGATGAGTTTCGATTTCTGCTGCGACATTCGGATGGTAGGGTCAGAATTTGGCGTCAACAACATGAAAGCATGGATCCATCCTGCCTTGTATCAACGGTTCAGGCTGGTGGTGGTGGTGTCATGGTGTGGGGAATATTTTCTTGGCACTCTTTGGGCCCCTTGGTACCAATTGAGCATCGTTGCAACGCCAAAGCCTACCTGAGTATTGTTGCTGACCATGTCCATCCCTTTATGACCACAATGTACCCAACATCTGATGGCTACTTTCAGCAGGATAATGCAATGCCATGTCATAAAGCTGGAATCATCTCAGACTGGTTTCTTGAACATGACAATGAGTTCACTGTACTCCAATGGCCTCCACAGTCACCAGATCTCAATCCAATAGAGCATCTTTGGGATGTGGTGGAACGGGAGATTCGCATCATGGATGTGCAGCCGACAAATCTGCGGCAACTGTGTGATGCCATCATGTCGATATGGACCAAAATCTCTGAGGAATGCTTCCAGCACCTTGTTGAATCTATGCCACGAAGAATTGAGGCAGTTCTGAAGGCAAAAGGGGGTCCAACCCGTAACTAGCATGGTGTACCTAATAAAGTGGCCGGTGAGTGTAAATACAAACAGTAAAGAGTATACAGCTAGCATGCACAAGGCAGGCAAGCATTAGGGAGTGGGCTGGAAGGATATTTAAAGGAATCCACCCTAGACTTGATTGGCCTATCAAAAGCACAAAGTTAACTCCCTAGTAGCTGAAGGAATAAAAGCACTGGCTGGACTAACATACAGTAATGGATCCTCAGCTTTGCTACAACAACAAAGATCACCACTAAACATGAGCGTGCAACCGGATGATGGCACAGATGCCAGACCAGGCAAAGATGTTACATTACCACTCTTATGTACTGAGATTACACCCAACCAGAAATTATTAACATTTCTATATGCCTGGCTAGTCTCAGACTCTGTTACCTGCTATGTCCTTTCTGATGGTGTATAATGTTCTACTATATTACCATTTGATGCGTATTGTCATCCACCACTATGGAGTACATTCACAGTCTGACATTTTGACTAGAGTTGTCTTTCAGTATTTGCTGGTCATACAGCAGATATTGGATATATTGTATAATAGTGATCCTGACGTATGATAGTTTCTGCTGGAGAATGTTCAGCATGTTAAGCAGCCGTCTGCTGAGCCAGAGGTGAGCACGATTCACAGGTCAGAGCTGTTAAAATGCAGAGTCAGGAATGATCTAGTGTAGAAGTTACACATTGTACATTTGTACACATTGTACAAGGATCTGAACAAAGCAGTTTCACAACAGGCAACTCATGAAGTTACATAATGGAAAGTAACAGAAATGCCGTCATTCAGTAGCTTGGTAAAGAGAAAAAAAAATATTAACATGAATTTATAGTGGAAATAAATCAATGAGTCTTATTTTTGCAGCTAATCCTATTACTCTGAGTAATAGATTGCTTTTAGCTTTGGTAGAGACTAGCCTGCCTTGAGATTTTTACTTTACTATTTCCTCTAAAAGAAAAATTGCATAATCACTCAGTACAGAGTATCTGTCATCAGATTATATTCTGTCCTGTCTATGTCCAGCATGGTATGGGGTCAGCTGCCATATAAAATGAAGCTGGCATGAATTCATCTGTAGCTCATGCACAATACACTGTCTACCAATAAGTATATGGACAGCTGCGGTCGAAGAGAAAAACAACTTTTTTTCCTATCCAATAGTTGGTAGACCCCAGCAGATGCTTCCTTACGGATGATATTGATGGACACAATACTCCCGGATGCCTGGTGACACTCCTGGTGTATGTGAGCCATCGGTTGAGTGCGGTTTCTCTGGCCAGCACTCGTCGGTCTCTATCTCCCAATTTCGGGGGTCTTCTGACTCGAGGCACATTTCGATAATCACCGTTCACCTTCCACTTCGTAATCACATAGATCACTGTTGATTTTGGGTAATTCAGTTTGCTTGCTCTGTCCCTTAAGGATCGACCCATTTCGAAATCGGACAACTCTGCACTTCGTTGCCAATGCTGTTTCCTATTTATCGGCAGAAGGTATGACGTACATCACGACCACAGATATCTTCATTTGCATGGGTGTCCAATGAACTTATTGGTAGACAGTGTACGTCAGATCCAGAACTCCACACAAAGTTTTGATGGCGCTCTACTTAAAGTGCGCAGTTCATGAAATCCACTTGTAGTTGTACCTATACAAAAGCGTCATATGCACTTAGGGAGAAAACCTCTAGTGTTAATCAATGTAATAACTATAAATCTCAGCATGCTATATATGCTATAGAATGGACTTTTTTATATAGTCAAGACAATACGGTATCTTTAGATACAATTTTAATTGACATAGGACACCTATGATATAATGTACTGTACTTAGTTCCCTTTTACTTGAATGGGAGCTAAGCTGCAATAATTCAGTCACTACAGAGAGATCAGAGTCCTTAAGTTGGATGACCTCTAATAAAGCCTATGCCAAATTCTATGTAGGCCAGCAATTATTGTTCTATCATTTCCTTATGTTTTAATTGTTCCATGTGCTAGGAAATATCTCTCTACATACTATTGATAATTCTAATCATAAGAGTGATAAATCATTTCCAAATTAAAAAATAACATTTAATTGAAATAAATGTATTTGTTATATAGTCCTTGCCTGTAAAGTTACAACACCCAGAAATTTTAGGTCACGACAGCCAGAGAGTAGATTTACAGGTCGAGAGACTTATACTTATAATCACTTTTTCTCCGAAATTCTTAAGACTGCATTGAACTTTGATTTCAGCTCTTAGAAGAAATCTGTGACAAAAATCTACTTGGAAAATAGACTTCACAGTTAAAAAGCAGTAAAAACAGTTGTAAGTTAGATATTCATTATTGTTCATGTCCTATAAATATCCATGAAGCCAAGGAAACATGACTAGGTCAAGTACAGCCAGATACACTTGCAATTTTAAAGTGAGCTATAGAGAGAACAATAAAAGTTAACAATTTGACCATGAAAGCCAATCATTAACAATTGGTATGTCTATGGGACAAAGAGAATATGTTCTGAATGGAGAGACTTTCCATTGTGAGAATCATAATGTAGGCTCCTTGAAGGGCCAGAGTTCTCATAATGAAAAATACCAGAACATGGGTCAGATTAGGGAAATAGGACTCGTGTACAACCAATTTAATTGTACAATGGCTACCTGTGTTATACTGTGCTTATGAATTGTAACAGGGTAACCAATGAACAACTTAAAGGGGTTGTCCATATTAAACATTTTTTTTATATTAGACCAGGGACGGTCTAAAAAAGTCCTGTTGCTCTAGTGTTTTGTTTTAGCAGAAGTCCCTGCTGTACATGACAGCTGAGACCCATTAGTGGCCTCACCAAAGGAAAAGGGATGT
Organism: Leptodactylus fuscus; assembly: GCF_031893055.1. Lineage (NCBI taxonomy): Eukaryota > Metazoa > Chordata > Amphibia > Anura > Leptodactylidae > Leptodactylus > Leptodactylus fuscus. Next base: position 72,497,393 of record NC_134273.1, on the reverse strand, counting down.
CACAATCTGCGACATCCCATGTTCTTTCCTTAGGCCCTTGAGACCACTGATTGGCTTCAGCAGTCATGTGACCACTGAGGTCAATCAGCTGCATAAGGAAACCTAGTGGGCTAGGCCATGGGTATAATACACAGCAATACTTCAGCTCCTTTACTAGGACCCACACCTTTATGACAACCCATCATGTTACAGGGGTTCTGATGGCGGTAGTGACACTGACAAGCCCCTTAGTTGTCACAGACGACATTGACTGCATCATTTCATGGGTGCCGCATCTTACATGTTACAGCTTACACCAATGAACAATGAGTGAAACTATACATTAGATTTCTCACAGTATGTGTACGATATCTTCACCTTAACACTCTGCGGTTATTAAGTTGCAGCACCGATTTTTAGACATATATAATAAGAAGGTTTTTATAAATGTACTTTGTTTTTTTTTAGTGATATTCCATTTTTTTGTGACATAACCAAATGGAACTGACATGAGTTCTGTCCATTTTGCAGCAATCACAGTTAACTTAGACCACAAGCTTCACTGCACAGTTGCCACGCAGAATGAAATGTGTCAATATCCTAAGTGATAATAGGCAATAAAAATTATTCTCTATGTAAACAAGATGTTAATAATTACACAATCATATCTGGCAGGAATGTAACCAGTGACAGTAACTAGCAGCCGAACATGCTGAGAAAGGGGACATGATGGTGGTCGTGAACTGCCGACAATATACCTGACCCTACTATTCCTAGTACCGAGTTTCTAGCCATAGGTTCCTCTCCTGCCTCTTCCAGTATCTGATCCTTCAGTATGTGCCTCTCCCAAATTGACTCTTGTGTTGCCTGTGCACGTTTCATCTCGTCTGGCCACTAAACCACCAATATGACACCTCCTGTCCTCGACCACAGATTTTCATTGTTACTGTACCTGTATGGTTTTCTAAACATCTAAAGGTAGGGGAAGAATAGACTTTCTTAAGGCTATTCTGATGTAATAGGCATGAAAAAAAGGTTTCTAATGATAGAATTCCTTTCATTTTTGTGGGACCAGTCTGTGTAAATTGGCCTCCAAATTTCTTCCCCACAGTATAAAGTTTGTGCAGTTTCAACTTCTGGATCTTTTTGCTATTGGAAAGTAAGGTTGGCAAATGCTTCCTCCTCTAATCCATTTCAAGACCTATACAAGATGTCTATGGGGGAAACACTAGAGATAGCCATTATGTGTGTTGCTACTAGAGATGGACAAACGTTGTGAGATTAATTTTGAGGTTCTTCTGCCTGTTTTGCTTCAGCCTGAACTTGAAATACTATAATTGTAGTCTGGAATCTCTTCGGACCCCAGAGTATAATAAGTTGGGACCCAGGAGAGGTGCAGAAACATAATAAATACTAATAACTTGCCTTCTCGCACATGTCCAGGCTCGCTTGTGGCATCTGACGCTTCCTTGGTCTCATCTTCCAGCTTCCTGGGTGACATCACTGATACTAGGAACATATGGACCAGACTCATACAATTCAGCCAAAGAACAGCGCTGACCTGGAGATCACTGCAACACTTCTTTATTGAACAATGCACAACACATTTCGAGCTGATAGCCCTTTCTCAAGTGTAAATAATTCCTTCCACAGTGGGCCACACTTCCTGTGTGCTTTTCCTGTCCCTAATAGAGATACAACCTCCTGTGATGTTACCATGGAGGGCTATGCTAGAAACTGAATTACTAGGTTTTCAAGTTCTATGTGAGCAATTTGCAATGGCAGCACATGGATATATTTTACCAAACAGAGCCAAGAAGTTATGCAACTCCAGTTCATTGCTCTTGAGAAAGGGCAAATTTGTGCCTGAAACGCGTTGTGCGTCCGGACTAATAAAAGATTGAAATTATTCAATGGGTGAAGCGCAGATCGTTCTTTGGTCCTTGCATTGTTTGTTCTCACCACTGGTGACGGGATATCTGCTGCTGCTTTCCACCCAGGGAGGGAACCCCCTGTGATTGGTTCCTAGGTGCTTTAAGTAGTTGGGAATTTCTCACAACTCCTCCAGGTGAAAGTTTTTATTTACCTCCAATGTGTTGTCTCTCACCCAAAATACTACACTAGATACGGCTCGGTGCTGCACTCTCTTTCTTATAATTGTAGTCTGGAATCTCTTCAGACCCCAGAGTGTAATAAGTTGGGACTCAGGAGAGGTGCGGAAACATAATAAATACTAATAACTCACCTTCTCACAGGCTCCCTTGTGGCATCTGACGCTTCCTTGGTCTCATCTTCCAGCTTCCTGGGTGACATCACAGATACTAGGAACATATCAACCTGACTCCTCATACAATTCAGCCAAAGAACAGCGCTGACCTGGAGATCACTGTAACACTTCTTTATTGAACAATGCACAACACGTTTCGAGCTGATAGCCCTTTCTCAAGTGTAAATATTCCTTCCACAGTGGGCCAGAAGCTCCTGGCAAGCTGGTAAACTGTGGAAGGAATATTTACACTTAAGAAAGGCCTATGAGCCCGAAACGCGTTGTGCATTGTTCAATAAAGAAGTGTTGAAGTGATCTCCAGGTAAGTGCTGTTTTTTGGCCGAATCGTATGAGGAGGCTGGTCCATATGTTCCTGTCTCTCTGACGACATCTCCATGGCATTTGGCAGCAGATACCCCCGACCATTAACCCATTTAATACAGGCGCTAAGGGTTGTTGCGACATCTTCATAACCCCATCAGGTGAGAGGGCAATTTGACTATTCACTATTGCTCCTATTACATTGGTTAATACATGAGGATCTGCTTTTTTCCTTTTAGTTTATCACCAATCCCAGGAGACTGTTGAGGCCTGTGATTGAACCTCACCAGTCTCATGGGGCACACCTACATCATAACGCTTTAAAATTTACCTCTAATTGGCACCTTTAAGATCAGAGAGCCGTCTACAGTATCCATTCTAAGTTCTCTATATAATTCTGGTTCACGTAATAGAAATTTTTCGATAGGAAAAAAACGAGATCAGTTAATCACAATTAGGGTTGAGCGATCGGGTTTGGAAAAGATCGGATTCCGATCAGCGATCGAGAAAATTTCACGATTGCGATCGGAATTCCGAACATGATCTTTTTAGGTGGGATCGAGATCGGTACTATTTCCCACAATGCTTTGCTTAGCCTTCACACTGAGTGGAGTGTTTACTCAGTGTGAAGTCTCTGCTGCGGTTCCATAGGAATGAATGGAAGCAGCCGGCACACAGCCTTAAGCCCCTGTGCGCCAGCTGCTTCCATTCATTCTAATGGGAGACTAAATTAACATCTCTAGTAGCTACTTACCTCCAGAGATGGCTGCTCCAGTGCTCAGTGTTCTCCTTCTTCTTTGCCTCGCTGCCGCCGCCTCCCGGGTTAGTGTTTAAAGAGCTAGGAAGGTGGGGCTTGTGGCTTAGGAGAGTGTGGGCAGGTACAGGGTGGGGAGACGTGACGTCTCCCCTCCTAGTACCCGCCCACACTCTCCTATCCTGGCAGGGAGGGGGCAGCGAGGCGAGAAGAGCAGCGTGGAGCGGCAGCGAGGCAAAGAAGAACATCGGGCACCGGAGCAGCCATCTCTGCAGGGGGGACTAAGTAGCCAGAGGATTAAAAAAAAATCCTCTGGCTACTTAGTGATTCACAACACAGCGTGGATTCTAACAATTAAAGTGTTCAATTGTTACATTCCATGCTGTATAGTGAATAGGATTGCTTTTAAAATCCGATCTCCGATTAATAAAAAAAATCCTATTGACTTGCATTGGGATCGGAATTGGGATCGAGATCGGGTTCGAATGAAAAATGATTGGAAATCGGATTTTAAAATCAATCCTGAAAAGTCAAGATCGGCTCAATCCTAATCACAATGTTGAGCAATTTCGAGGTTCCAAAATTTCCAATACTATTTTCCTTCCATGTATTGGGTTTAGCGTCATGTTTTGGTATTTTATTCCCAACAATAGACCATCTTTTATCATTCTGAATGTTGTTCGGTCTGACTCCTATGTGGATTCTTCATCTAATTCTTTGATAATAATTCTCCCCGATTAAATTGTGGTGCTGGGGACGTCTGTATTTTTTTTAGATACAATATCGTAAGTTCTTCATTTCCTATACTGTGCTCCAGAGCACCAAATCTTTGGATCTAATTTATAGCTTTGTGTAAGGAGGGCCACAGGTGTTGATCCATGTATAGCATTTCAATACAACCTTTGTCTCTATTTTATCTCTGACACTCAAATTGCAATTGAAGTGGGAAGTAAAAAGCAAATAATGCACAGTCAAGTAATTTCATTCAAGAAGCAAAGCACTTGTTTTATTCACATAAGCCTTTGTGCAAATAATTTTTCTGTTTGTTGCACCTGCTAACTTCAAACAGATGAGAGAAAACATTGTTGCAAATGACACAACGGATTTTATTAGATAGAGTTCAGAACAGAAGGAGTTTAGAGGACGTGCACACAAGATTCATGGATGCACTTGTACAAACAAGAAACTTGTACCAATTTTCCTTCTAGCGAAATGAAACACCTTAGGTCATCTGCTATTTTAGATTCATCTCTATGTAACATGAGTGAGTACCCCTGCATTCTTTTCCAAATAGGAATGGCTTCTGATCAATATTTGCAGCAGAATCCAATAAATGTTTCTGTCCAGTAATAAATTAAAGTGGAGCATTAAATGTTACCACTAATTTGATACAGTATTTTGGTTTGCTAAAAGAACAAAGTGATTTCTGTTCCTTGGTTGTACATTTATTAAATTAAAAATGCATTAACTATACCATGAAATTAGGAACATGAAATTGGAAAAATTGAAATTTTGTGATTTCAATGACCATTAATAGCATTCCCTATTGCACCATAGCCTATTGGATTTCTCCACATTTGGCGTTTTTCACCCATACACTCAATAGTAAAATTGCCTCTTTCTCGTAAGACTCTTGTACATGGGTGATACTGGTCAGAAAATGTAACCCTTACATCAACTGGATTACTCAGGCGTACCCAGGGGCCACTATGGGGGATAATACTGTGTGGAGGGGCCACTATGGGGGAGAATACTGTGTGGAGGGGCCACTGAGGGACATAATACTGTGTGGAGGGGCCTCTATGGGGTATAATACTATATACAGGGACCACTATGGGGTTAATACTGTGTGAAGGGGCCACTATGGGGGATAATACTGTGTGGAGGGGCCTCTATGGGGTATAAAACTGTGTGCAGGGACCACTATGGGGGATAATACTGTGTGCAGGGGCCACTATGAGGTATAATACTGTGTGCAGAGACCACTATGGGGCATGATAGAGTGCGCAGGAATGCGCAGGAGGGGGTCGGTCGAGGTCTTCGGCGTCAGTGTCGGTTGGGGGGGCCATGTCAAAAGTTCACCACAGGGCACCCGCCATTCCTAGTTACGCCACTGGTTCCAGCCTTGTCATTAGTATGGTTCTATTACACGCTGGCATAGGCAGCGTGTAATAGAAGTCAAGGGATTTTAGTATTCACTGCAATACATTAGTAGAATCCACTTTGCAGAGACTTTGCATGGGTCCCTGATCATAAGAAGTATGTCCAACTTGAAGTACAATTTACAATATATACAAACATGCCTTTTCTTGCCTTTACTCTTGGAAGGTGATATCCTGAAATAAGTGGCATGGCATGACCAGTCATTACTGTGTTACCCAAAATTTTTTAGCTAATACTCTTGTCCCCCTCATCCTAGGATATCTTAAGTCAAAAGGAACGCTAGCGAATGGCATATCTGTGCGTACAAAGTTTGTAATCCAGGACCAACCACTTATAGCGTCTTTAGTCCTTTTAGGTCCATGTAAATTGTGCCCCATTCAGTCACTTTAATCTATTTTTTCATTTCCTGGTGCTCCATGTCTTTCCACTCTGTATATTTCCATAGCTTCTGTGTTAAAAAGGTTCCCAAGTGAGCAAAACACAGAGTACACGTTAAATGCCTGAAAAATCACCCCTGATAGTTTGACATTTAATTAATGTTAATTGTAGAATAATTAACCTGCTTTTAACATAATTCAGCTCAGTAACAATACTCACACTGGGTTTCTTGAATACAAAAAAAAACAAAAAAAACACAACTTTCTCTGCTAAATAGTTTTGTTTCGTAAAGTTTGTAGCTACAAAGATTAGTGGGGGAGGGGAGGATGTATGGCTTACCATAGAAATTTCACATTACATGCATAATGTATAGCTAAGATACCTGGTGTCCTCCTTGCCATCCAACAGCAGAGGGAATGATCTCAGAATGCTACATTGTTCCCGAATTCTGTACCCGAATGTGCTTGAAAAATGCAAAAAAAAAAAATCCATTTTTCAGGGGTATACTTGGTGGACGCCATTATAATCTATTGGGTCCGCAGGTTTCCACAGGTAACCAATTTCAAGATCCAAAGAACAGAAAACCAAAGGCTAATGTGAGCCTAGTGTAACACATTTCTCTATTGATATTTGAATATATTGATATTGAGTGAGTTTTGTCTGTGTCATGGCTGGATATGTTCCCAATGGGATAGCCATGGTCATATAGAGCGTTGAAGTAATATAGTCATGGGTGGAATGATAACAAAGTTATCATATTTTCCTTTTTTTTTAACAAGTTGAGACCAACTTGATGCCTTTTGTAAGCAAAGCAGGATGTGGATGGTTCATTTTGTCAGATTTACTATTGCCAGAAAATTGGTACAGAAATCTGGATCCTCTTAAAAAATCTGGTGCCAAAGAAAAAAAAGTGATTTACACTGAGGACAGATTTTGCTGTGCTTTTCTTGAACCAAAGCCAATAACCTCCTATATATTCCCCATTTATTTTGTAGCCATTTTTGGCTTTGGCGCAAAAAAACGCAACAAAATCTGCAACAAAAAAGCTGCATTTCCGCAACGTGGGGCTTAAGCCTTAGGCTGCGAGGGCTTACAATCTATGAGGGAAGGGGGTAGAAACAGAAGGAGAGGGGGAGACTGTACAGATGGCAGTGCGGTGATAGTGTTATTGGAGGTTGTAGGCCTTCCTGAATAAGGGAGTCTTCAGGGCCTTCTTGAATCCGGTGATTGTGGGGATCAGTCTTATCTGTCTTGGTAAGGAGTTCCAGAGTATGGGGGATGCACAGGAGAAATCTTGGAGACGGTTGTGTGAGGAGCGGATGAGAGCAGAGCGGAGTAGGAGGTCATTGGAGCATCTGAGGTTACGTGTGGGCAGGTAGCGGGAGATTAGTTCGGAGATATATGGAGGGGACAGGTTCTGGATCACTTTGTATCTGAGCAACCACTCCAGAAAAATTATAAAGGAGACTACCGGAAATTCTAACCATGTATTATGCATTTATTGTGAAATTTTCATTGCAAACCAGAAGGTCATTTTAAGAAAAAAAATTCACAAATGTTAAAATTAGGCTAAAGATTTCATTACGCCTGCAAGTCAAAGTTCCATTTTATAGCTTTCGATATACAAAGCTGGCCGAATTTCCTCCAGGAATTTTGAGTTCATCAATAGAAAGTTAACGCCATACTCATAAAAGGTGTATTTTTATTGACAACGCTATAGTGTTGCAGTCATAAAGCGGAATAATGCTATAACGTGGAGCATTATCAGTCATAAAATCCAGGCTCTAGGAGAGGACTGTCGAGTACAGTATATTCCCTCATCACGATTCCAAATTTCCTCTGCAGGGCGCCACTTCATTAAACAACTGGCCGAAAGCGGTCAAAAGCAAACCAAGTATTTTGCTCACTATCTCTGCAAGTGCCCGGCTCTTGCTGACTTCTCCGACTCTTTCTCCATCCCTCGGCTGGTGATTTTTCAGGGTATGTTTTTTTTTCCCCAAGATGCATTCTGTAAATGTTAAACTAGATGAAACCGAAGGATCAAGCGCGCCCTACAGTCCTACATCAAGAACAAACTATAGAAGTTAAACACAAAATGTGATTATTTTCCTAATTAAATTTTACATTGAGCAAAAGCTTCAAGGTATCTGTTAGGATTCCAAAAAAAACAAATCACCATACGTATATTTATTTTGCCTGTTATTCTTGATTTATTCATTCGTCGCCTCGAACCTGAATTCTTTATGTCTATCTGAGGTCTTCAGCATCTTCACCTGCTGTTTCCAGGCGCAAAATCTATAAGCTAATTCCTTCACCTGTCTATGGAAAGACTAACATATTTAGAATCACCAGCCATGTATCATTGCCTATGCTGTATTTTGGCAGATACATTTTAAAGCAGACTGCCTTGTGTAATAAAACACGGCTGCTGACGTCCCATGACACTTTGTTTTTCCAGTTCTTTTTCATCAAAGAGTCTAAACGCTGAGAAAACACAAACATGAAATGGAACATCAAGAATGCAAAAAACGGTTATCGAGACAAATGGTGACAAGTGTCAGAGATGGTTTATTAATGAAGGCTTCTGATACCAAAAACCATGTAAATGCAGTTCTTGTGTTGCCACACTGTAACTCTGTCATCATACTAAATTATGGAAAGGAAAGGAGGGAACATCCTTGAGCGCTTCAGTAATTTCAGTAGGGAATGTTTGTTTGAGTTCCGACCATGAAAGCAACAACGTAATGAGTGTAATGTATTTTCTGTTCAAGGATTTACTTTTGTGATATAAAGAAAGTCTAGATCTGAATTTAAAGAGGATCTTTCATGTCCTCGGGCACATGCGGGGCTTATATACGGCTATATACGGGGCAAGAGCTATCGGTGCCATTACTGATATCTCTTCACTGTCAGAAGGGCGATCTGACTAGAGATGAGCAAGTAGTATTCGATCGAGTAGGTATTCGATCGAATACTACGGTATTCGAAATACTCGTACTCGATCGAGTACCACTCGCTATTCGAATGGAAAAATTTGATGCAGAACCAGCGTTGATTGGCCGAATGCTATACAGTCGGCCAATCAACGCTGGTTCTTCTCCTACCTTTAGAAGTCTTCTCCGCGCAGCGTCCCCGCAGCGTCTTCCAGCTCTGAATTCACTCTGCCAGGCATCGGGCCTGGGCAGAGTCGACTGCGCATGTCCACACTACAAGAAAATGGTCGCCTTGACTGTAAGCAGCCATTTTCTTGTAGTGTGGGCATGCACAGTCGGATCTGCCCAGGCCCCCATAGACTATAATGGAGTCAGTGTGTTTTCTGCTCGGTGTCCGCACCAGTCATGCAGATAGGAAAGTAGTTCAAGAAGTACTATTCTCTCTGCATGTTCCATGTGGACCCCATTATAGTCTATGGGGTCTGTCTGCTTTCATAAGTTCAACACTTTTCAATGCATTCGGTAATTCATTCGGGGGTCCTTATGCGGACTCCCCAAATGGAATACTGAATGCAGATGTGAACCAGACCTTAGCATCATGGCTACTGTAAAACATATCCCTGAACACCATTAAAGGGGTTTTCCAGGGCTAGATACTAACGACCTAAGCTCATCATGAATATCACATCAGTGGGGTCTGTCATCTCCGCAGATCATCTGGTATTAGGGTTGAGCCGATCTTGAGATTTTAAAATCTGATTTCCAATCATTTTCCAGTCAATCCTGATCACAATCGTGAAATTTTCTCGATCGCCGATTGGAATCCGATCTTTTCCAATCCCGATCGCTCAACCCTAGTCAATGCTTCTCTATGGGAAAAGTCACTTTTAGGGTTGAGCCTATCTTGAGATTTCAAAATCCGATTTCCATTCATTTTCCAGCCGATCCCGATCGTGAAATTTGCTCGATCACCGATCGGAATCTGATCTTTTCCGATCCTGATTGCTCAACTCTATCTGATATCTATACAGGGTATGGCTCTGTGCACTGTGTATAGACCAAGCCAGAATACTATGGCAGGACCCCAACTGATAGGGAAGCCTACAATAGTCCTGGACAACCACTTTCACTGCAGATCAGCCAAAATGATGTACAAAATGTAGAATTTTAAAAAATATACAATAAAAAATGTAAAAAAGTAGAAAAGGTTTGTACTAATACATCGTTTGAATTAGTACAAAGATCTAGATAATTTTTTTAACATGTGAATCTATTTGATATACTGTATAGTAGAAAGTTTGAACATTCTCTCCTCGCCAGGACGAATAGAAATATTGAAGGAATAAAGAAGCTCTAAAAACATCAACTTTTTTTCTTTTCCATGCAACCTTATTACAATAATAATATCATTATCATATTCCTACAGTTACCAACGGAGGGAAACATATGCTTGTGGAGTAAAGAATTCATTGACAAGCTGGCTGGAATTGACATTTTTCAGTCTGGAACACAATCCAGCAGTTCTATTATTCCATCATATTATTCCATCATCACAAGTGTCTCACTACATCAGTGCCGTATCTGATTATTTCATAATCGTACATTGAGTTTTAGCTTTCTTTATTCTTTTAAGGCAATGGATGGGGATATGGATGAATAGCATCTGTATACATATATTGACTTGTTTTTGCACATTAAGGTAAGCAGGTTCTTTTTGTAAATATGAATATAATGTGCCGTACTATATGTTCTAATGCTATTTCTACGGTTACTGTCACCCTACATCAATACTCCTCTTCTGATCTGTCTAGTTATTACTGACATTTCCATTACACTATATATTATTTCCCAGATCCACAATTCTTTTGTATATCCTGCTGTGTAATACATATGGCATAGCCAATGTTGGCAAACACATAGACACTAGGGGTTTGTTTGGGAAATTGGTTTGTTTCAGTTTTTCCCAAAAATTTGGATTTGAATGGACCTGGAATTTTTTAAGTTCTTCAATCCACAACTCCACATTATTATATTGTGGACTCAGACCCACCCAGAGTATAATAAAGAGACTCAGGAGGGGTGTGGAAGTATAAATAGCTGGTACTCACATCTCTGGGGTTCCACCTCAACATCCAGTTGTCTTTCCCACCATCTAGCAACCCAGGTCACTAGTAAAGCCAGTAGCTATTGTGGTTGGACCTCAGTAGTCATGTAGGGTGCTTTGACGTCATGACCATTGTGGTTTTTGCGGTCCGCAATTTGCGGATCCGCAACACAAATTTCACTTTAAAAATTAATTCTGCAGACATCCGCAAAGTGCATCCGCAACATTCCATGTGTATCAGTATTATGCAGATCCGCAAAAAACAAAACACACCACAAAACACACGTTGATATCCTCAATTGCTGATATACACTGATGTATGTTCAGTGTATATCCGCAAAAATGCATGCGCCCATAGACTTCTATTGGACCTTCCGTGCCGTGCCGTGCCGTGCCGTAAAAGCACGGCCATTACGGACATGCTGTATACTGTCCGGACCATAGTTGCGGGAAGTCACACCACTGACAAAATCTACTATCGTGGAAGAGGCCTCATAGAAAATTATGGGACCATAAATGGTCCACAATTTTGAACCCGCAATTGTGGACCATTTGCGGTGCAAAACTACGGTCGTGTAAGACCAGCCTTACAGCTTCACATATTTTGCCCTCTTTGGGCAGAAACTTAGCAAACCCCATTACAGTCTATGGGATGTGTGGGTTTCCGAAGGTAACAATTTTTGTAAGCGGATTAGGTTTCCATTTGGGGTTTCCCAAGCAGACCCCCCAAATGGAAACCTGTTTCCTGTTACAAGGGACTTACGTCATAGATAACTAGCAGCGTGCCAGTAAATTTAGTTTGTAGATGCTGTTACTCTGCTTAATAAAATATACAAGAATCTACAATAATGATATAATATAATCTATGAAAGCGGAAATCGAAACAATTCTGTCTATGCAGTCCTTGAGCACTCCCTTATCTCAGCAGCCAAACTCAAGTATGGTTTGCATCTCTGTTTGTGTATATGTTATATATACTGTATAGGGGTGGACAAATCATTGGGGCAACCTGCAACTTCCCAGGGGTCCAGTAGATCAGGGGACCTAATATCTTAACAACTTTCTTTTGCCTGGTATCCTGCAGGTAAATGCCTAAATTGATGAACTTCATGGTTACAATTACAAGTGGATTGTTAGACATAAGGGGTTCTCTATATTGAGCTATTGGAAAACAAGGGTTTTATAACCATTAACTTTTAACAGGGGCCCTCAGCTGTCTATGTCCGTTCCTGCACTTGAATACAGTTGAAGGAACCCGTCAGGTTTTTCCTGTCATCTTGGAGAACTAAGCAGAGATCTTCTGTGGATGTAGGCTTGCTCCAATCCATCTGACTCTTCATGTCATTCGAGATAAACTGAATGATGTTGAGATCAGGGCTCTGCGGGGGCCGTATCCACTTCTAGGACTCCTCCTCCATGGGGTGGTCACACCAACTATTAATGGGGTTTACCTTTCTCTTTTACCATTCACTTTATATTTTTACTTGTTACAAATAAATTATTATCACTTCTATGCAGTATATTTCTCTGCACCTCCCTAATTTTTTTGCACTGTTCTGTGTCTGTATGTACATAGCAATAGTTGTACAGTATACACAGCCCATCACATATGCTACTAACAGAACATTCCTTTTTATTTTTTTGCGATAATCCCCTTCTTTGTCTGTCTCCCAGCAGGATACTAAATCTTAAGAAGACTTAATCCTCACTTTAAAATCACCTCTGTGATTAACTCTTCAATACCAAAGTTAAATTGCAAATAACAAGAATGGCAAGTGAAAATAAATTGATGCTACGGAACTGCAAATAAAACTTGCATACAAATAATGTGTTGATATACAAATGCCGTAATTCTTCGCAATCATTTGGCAAGTTATTATTCTGTCTGATTAGCTGAAGTAACAGTTGATAAATCCTAGGAATGCATTTGTTGTAAAAATGACACTCAGAGGGTGGGGGGTGGCTGTTTTCATCCCCTACAGTCCAGTGCGACCTCCACTCTTGTTGTTTGACATCTGGTGTTTTTAAATGTTTTTATGTGTTTGTGTTTTCCTGATACCAATATTTTTTACAATTAAAAACATTTTTGTAACAATAAATTTAGATTTAAAATCAAAAGAATTTTTTGTGTTATTTATACATTGATACTTAGTTGGTGCTTTGATTCAGTCATGGGGTCCACACAGTGGCGTAACTACCACCATAGCAGCGGTAGCAGCTGCCACAGGGCCCGGGACATTAGGGGCCCGGTGACAGCTGCTATCGCTGCTATCATTATTCTCGGAGGTCTTTTCGGACCCCCGAGTATAATGATCCGGGCCCCCTGTTGGTGGAATACTTTCCACCAACAGGGGGCCCCGAAGCTGCAGCAACGGCTGAGACACAGGAGCTGCAGCTCTGGCTCCTGTCAGCGCTTCAGGACGCTCCCCCTCTCTCCCCCCTCCCTTTCTCTGCTGTCCTCTGCCCACCAATGAGAAGAGGAGGCGGGGCTTATCCCTGTCGAGCTCCTGCCGTCCTGCACTGGAGGAAGAAAGGAAGAAGGAAAATGAAACTAAAGCTACACAGGTACGTACTGGGGTTACTTATTAATGTCAGGCATATGGGGTGATTACTTGTGTTTTAGTAACTCCATGTGCCTCATATTAATAGCAGTTAACTCCATCATCTCCCTCACATTAACCCCTGTGTGCCTCACCATAAGAGTTACTGATATGTGAGACATATGGGGGTAATAATAATGAAGATACTTTATTATTACCTCCATGTCTCTCACATATCTGTAACTCTTATGGTGAGGCACACAGGGGTTAATGTGAGGGAGATGATGGGGTTAACTGCTATTAATATGAGGCACATGGAGTTACTAAATTGTAATGCACATGACCAGATTTTTTATCCACAATTTGTCCTGGTATAGCGGTCAGCGGGTGACGTGACAGTATTTAGTCCTGTAGGGGCCACTAAGGGACATAATACTGTGTGCAGTGGCCACTATTGGGTATAATACTGTGTGCAGGGGCCACTATGGGACATAATACTGTGTGCAGGGGCCACTAAGGGACATAATACTGTGTGCAGGGGCCACTATGGAACATAATAGAGCGCACAGGAATGCGTAGGAGGGACTCGGTCGAGATCTTCGATGTCGGGGGGGGGGCCCATGTCAAAAGTTCGCCACGGGGCCCCGCCATTCCTAGTTACGCCACTGGGTCCGCAGCTCAAGACTCCCTTCTGACCAGGCCCATTCATCCAGGACTAATCAGGAGCAGGATCCTGCGACATACTCATACACAGAAAAAGTCAGCTAAAAACATTCCTATCCAAAAGAAAGCTAAAAATGAATCAAGTTAAAGGGATTCTACAATTAAAACTATTTTTTTTTTGTCGTTCACACGTCAGAATAGCTTGAAGAAAGGCTATTCGTCTCCTACCTTTAGATGTCGTTCGGTTAAAGACCCGTTTTTCGTCGTTATGCAAATGAGTTCTCTCGGAGCACTGGGGGCGGGCCTCAGCGCTAAAACAGCACTGGGGGCATCCCCAATGCTGCGAGAGAACTCTCTCCAGTGACGCCTCCATCTTCTTCAGAAACCGCCTCTTCACTTGTCTTCTTCCAGCTGGGGTCACACTTCGACGCCTGCGCAGTCGGCTCTGCCATCTGGCCGTAGGCAGAGCCGAGTGCACAGGCTGGGGGCCATTTTTTGGAGTCTGCTTACGCGCGCATGTGCAGTACGCTCCTGTAGTCCACAGAACTGACCATTTTCCGCCATTGAGATACCGACGGAGATTGCAGGGCCATCCACCGTAGGTCAATGGCCTTCCTGGTGTAGAATAGACACTACTGAAGAAAAATCCAGGTATGATGATGCCACGCCTCCTCATCCAATACACCGAATAAACAAACTTCGGGAGAAAACGGGACAGGTCGGTTTAGAACGTCTGCCAGGAGGTCTACCACCCCTCTCCAGAAGGCTTGAATGATGTCTAGTTATATTTAACTTTAGTTTATAATTTTGCCTTCCATTGACTATATATATTAGCATATTATTTTGCATAGTGGTCAGTGTGAAAACTGCAGGATCTTAAAATATATATTTTTTTTTAAATATGGAAAATATAACAGTCGAAAATTCTTTAAAAATATCATTAAAATTAAATTTTGAGTCTAACAATATTTTCGGATGATAAATACCTTAAATTTTTTATATTTCATGATCAAGGGTACAGCACAATAACCCTACGATAGACTTACCCGCGTTCCTAAATAATAACTGCATTGTGACAAATTTTTAGATCCTTATAACAGAAATGTACTAAATATTTTACTGACTTTTGCCATTGCCGGGATTCTACGATATGTAGCAAGATGGCTTTTCGTCACTATGGCCAGTAACTACTTAGCGATACGGCTCACAGGACTGTTCATGTCCATATTCATTTCCCTGTAACTGTGTGTAAAAATTAAGTGGCCAGACAGGTTCATTTATGAATGGCGTGTAGAAGATGAAATAGAATGGAGATTTTTCCAACTTGCGTATATACAAGGTTCAGATGGAACAGTAGTACTGCGCTATGTACATAAAGGCTAATTTACATCCAGCTATATATTTTCAGTGCTCCAGGGACCCAATCCAAGAGTATTTTAAACCCAGACAGATTGAGATGTTGCTGACTGAGTCCAGCAATTTATTCCAGCCATCTGTAGCTGTGTAAACACAAGGTTTCTTACCAAATGTTTTATAGATTTTTGGGTGCAACAAAGTAATGCTCTCGTAGCTGATAAAGGACATTAATCTCTTTACAAAATTGTACAATGAGTGATCAAAAGAAGGCTGATTGTGTCCTAACGACGACAGATTAGCAAAGTAAAAAAAAGCCTCATTCCCAATTAATATGATCAAGGCTCCATGCGGAATGCCTATTGCTTTATAAACAGTTCAGTGTTGTAGGAAATTATTAATTTGATGTGCTTGGCTTGAAGTTAAGGCTACAGGGTGATAGTGGTCACATAACATCCAAGTCGTGCAACCAAAAATTTGGCTCAAGTTAGCTGTGGTACAATTATTTTTGAAATTTATTTTTGCTATTTTAGAAGAAAAAAGATAAAACCTACCATACCAACCTATCACATTTTTTTTTGCAGATGTTGTGTTGCATTATGTCTTGCATCATAATTAGAGATGAGTGAGTAGTATTCGATCGAGTAGGTGTTCGATCGAATACTACGGTATTCGAAATACTCGTACTTGATCGAGTACCACTAGCTGTTTGAAGTTAAGGTTCGATGCAGACCAAGGGGTTGATTAGCAGAATGCTATACACTGCCAATCAACGCTGGTTCTTCTCTTACCTTTAGAAGTCTTCTCCGCGGCATCTTCCGGCTCTGAATTCACTCTGCCAGGCATCGGGCCTGGGCAGAGCCGACTGCGCATGTCCTCTTGTAGTACGTACATGCGCAGTCGGCTCTGCCCAGGCCCGATGCCTAGCAGAGTGAATTCAAGGCCGGAAGAGGACATGGGGACGCTGCGCAGGGAGAAGAATCCAGCCGGACCCTCTCTCATGGACTTGGTAAGTAGAATTTGATTGAATGTTGCCTACTCCTGAAATGTGCATTTCCCCCCATAGACTATAATGGGGTTCGAAACCCGTTCAAACAGTTGAACAGTGTGCGGCTGTTCGAATCGGATTTCAAACCCCCGAATATTTTAGTGTTTGCTCATCTCTAATCATAATGTGAACATAATGACCATCATCAGGTGCTATGTCCTATTGCAGCACTGCGATCTTCATTTTGTGTGATCATATTCACTGTGTAACCCTAGCACAATTTAGGAAAGCTCAATATGTAAAAAAAACACCTTACCCTAGTGAAAAAAAAGTGAGGAGAACAACCATGGAGCACCGAGCAATAAAATCGCCAATCATAGATACCCCTATAAAACGTTCTCCAGATAGCGTTGGATACGAGTCCATCAGCAGCTGCCTTCACGTCCCCGGTAGGGACGAATGAATACCAAGAGCAAATAGACCAAATTGTTGCTCCTCCAATGAGGTAGGGACCACCAAATAAGGCACCGCGCTAAGTCCGACTTGAAGAAACACGTAAAGCTTTTATTGAAGACACACCACAACAAGTTGGAGATAGTGAGGTGCCTTGTTTGGTGGTTCCCACCTCATTTGAGGTGCACCGATTTGGCCTATTTACTCTTAGTAAAAAAAAAAAAAAGAATAGGGAGGGGGAGAATTTGTTTATGGCGTTAACAAAAAGTTGAATATATAATGGAATACGTGTTTAAGTTGTCTTTTTAAAATATGGAGGACCTTTAACCATCTTCACCAATTCTAGTTCTTGGCATCTGTTATTAGACCCCGCTCCACTGACTCCAGCACAGTTTACATTTTTTCTCTAGCCCCTACTATTCTCGAGAAACAAGTGCAGTAAGCTTTGGTGCCTGATGTACTATTTAAGCTCTGTAATGTCAGGTGGGCGGTGTCAGGCAGGGGGCATGATTTTGATCTCCAATCAGAGACAGCCAGTGTCAGAGCTCAGAATCACACCCGTTCCCTGCCCCTGCCTGACACCACCCTCCTGACAGTACAGAGACTAAATATCATACCAAAACTAACAGCAATGATTGCTCTGGAATGGCAAGGGCTAGAGAAAAAAATCCAATTGTACTGGAATCAGTGAAGTAGCTGGACCTGTTGGAAGTGGTGAAAGGATTTCTTTAACGATGGGTTTACATTGGCAGGTTTGGATTTTGGATGTACATCCCAGACCAAACCCTGACTCCCTGCCTTTTTGCAGTTCTGCAGTTTTACTGTCTCCATACAGAAAATGTGATTATAGTACAGTCCAGTAGCACCAAGGCGAAGCAGCGACTTATAGCATCATGGACTAATCTAGCCTAATTTTTCCGAAATCTGTTTATTAAACCTGAAATTAATTTGCTATGCCTGACAAAAAACTGTGTGTGAAAAAACACTTATATTAACCTTGCCCCTTGGGTGCTCCCACTTGAAAAGACCATCTGTTCATACCAACCAGTAGATGGCTATATCATGTGATCAAGATACACAGTCCAGTCACATTAATGTGACCACCTGTCAATATCCAGAACAACCACCTTTGGCAGAGCAGACCACTGCGAGACGTGCAGGAAGAGAGGGGATGTTGTGATGATGTTCACTGGGATATTGAGCCATGCCAACTCCAGTGCCGTAGCCAGCTGCGCTAAGTTACGCGGTTGAGCATCCACAGTGCGAACAACCCGATCAAGGTGGCCCCACAGATTCTCAATTGGGTTCAAGTCCGGGGAATTTTCTAGCCAAGGGAGTACGGTAAACTCATCCTGGTGCTCCTCGAACCACACACGTACACTGCAAGCTTTATGACACGTCATATTGTCCTGCTGGTAGATGCCATCATCATTTCTCATGCAGGGGTGAACATGGTCCGCAAGGATAGATGTGTACTTGTGTTGATCCATCATGCCTTCCACAATGATGAGTGCACCCAGATGGCTGATGACACGTGCCTTCTACGATTGATTATTTAACGTTGACGTCAAAAGTAGGCGGTGGTCACATTAATATGACTGGACTGTGTATTTTGGAACCAATGTCTTTATTTATTGAAAGCTTGTATCAAATAAAAAGTCCTAATACATGTTTTACTTATCATGTGTACCTTACTCATCGTCTTCAAAAATATGCATATATCCTTATTTAGATAATGACTGCTCAGTAACTTAAAGATGTAGCAAAGTTAAACATTGCATGAAAAATAAAAAATAAAAAATGGTATAAAAAAGACTCTTGTAGATTTCTGCCGCTCTAGAAGAGTAGATTGTTACAGAATAAACATCTTCTAAGTTATATTATAGAAAATATCAGCTAAAAGAAAGCTCTATTTCATTCTTAGGAAATAAAGGAAAATGGTATTGCGGCAGTGTCATGCTCCTTTGAGTGGCATTCATCAATACCAAGTCATTGATCAATGTGGAAGGCAAAGTAATGATCGCCTATGAATTATTATAATGTTGAAGTGTGCTGTAATCTATATGGGAAATTGCTGGTTTGCTGACATAGCAAGTAATAGTGCTGTCATTATTTGTGCACTGCTTGACTTTGACTCGATTCATGAGACACATTTTACTGTTCGTTCCATCCAAGAGGAAGATTGTGATCAGATAACTCTTTAAAGAGAATTTACCGGATATTCCTATGTTTATGTATAAATGAAAAATATCCGATTTAATATAAATGACAATTAATTAAGAATATAATATCCAATAACAACTCCATTCACTTCTGTTCATTAGACAGTGGACACTCAATAAAACGGCACAGGGCTAAATACCCTCTTATAACAGTACAGCTCAATTAGCAAATAGAATATAGCAAATGGAATTTTAAAAATTACGTGATATTGTATTTTAAAGAAAGACAATTAAAAGAAAATGTAAAATTAGAAATACATAAAAAAATTCTAGAATATACTGTAGCACTTATTCCCTTTATACTCCTTATAGCCCTTGGTCCTTCTAACCTCATATTAAAGTTACAACTGAGAAATAAAAAAAATTCTCCATTTTTTTTTTTTTCAAGATGGCGCCACTTGGGAGGCAGTCTGTTACTGCAGCTCCAAGCTTAGAAGGATTTCATCTTGTCTTTATCTTTCCTTTTTCACTCTTTTGTCTATCACTAGAGATGAGCGAACACTAAAATGTTCGAGGTTCGAAATTCGATTCGAACAGCCGCTCACTGTTCGAGTGTTCGAATGGGTTTCGAACCCCATTATAGTCTATGGGGAACATAAACTCGTTAAGGGGGAAACCCAAATTCGTGTCTGGAGGGTCACCAAGTCCACTATGACACCCCAGGAAATGATACCAACACCCTGGAATGACACTGGGACAGCAGGGGAAGCATGTCTGGGGGCATAAAAGTCACTTTATTTCATGGAAATCCCTGTCAGTTTGCGATTTTCGCAAGCTAACTTTTCCCCATAGAAATGCATTGGCCAGTGCTGATTGGCCAGAGTACGGAACTCGACCAATCAGCGCTGGCTCTGCTGGAGGAGGCGGAGTCTAAGATCGCTCCACACCAGTCTCCATTCAGGTCCGACCTTAGACTCCGCCTCCTCCGGCAGAGCCAGCGCTGATTGGCCGAAGGCTGGCCAATGCATTCCTATGCGAATGCAGAGACTTAGCAGTGCTGAGTCAGTTTTGCTCAACTACACATCTGATGCACACTCGGCACTGCTACATCAGATGTAGCAATCTGATGTAGCAGAGCCGAGGGTGCACTAGAACCCCTGTGCAAACTCAGTTCACGCTAATAGAATGCATTGGCCAGCGCTGATTGGCCAATGCATTCTATTAGCCCGATGAAGTAGATCTGAATGTGTGTGCTAAGCACACACATTCAGCACTGCTTCATCACGCCAATACAATGCATTAGCCAGTGCTGATTGGCCAGAGTACGGAATTCGGCCAATCAGCGCTGGCTCTGCTGGAGGAGGCGGAGTCTAAGGTCGGACCTGAATGGAGACTGGTGTGGAGCGATCTTAGACTCCGCCTCCTCCAGCAGAGCCAGCGCTGATTGGCCGAATTCCGTACTCTGGCCAATCAGCGCTGGCCAATGCATTCTATTAGCCCGATGAAGTAGAGCTGAATGTGTGTGCTTAGCACACACATTCAGCTCTACTTCATCGGGCTAATAGAATGCATTGGCCAATCAGCGCTGGCCAATGCATTCTATTAGCTTGATGAAGCAGAGTGTGCACAAGGGTTCAAGTGCACCCTCGGCTCTGATGTAGCAGAGCCGAGGGTGCACAAGGGTTCAAGTGCACCCTCGGCTCTCCTACATCAGAGCCGAGGGTGCGCTTGAACCCTTGTGCAGCCTCAGCTCTGCTACATCAGAGCCGAGGGTGCGCTTGAACCCTTGTGCACACTCTGCTTCATCAAGCTAATAGAATGCATTGGCCAGCACTGATTGGCCAGAGTACGGAATTCGGCCAATCAGCGCTGGCCAATGCATCCCTATGGGAAAAAGTTTATCTCACAAAAATCACAATTACACACCCGATAGAGCCCCAAAAAGTTATTTTTAATAACATTCCCCCCTAAATAAAGGTTATCCCTAGCTATCCCTGCCTGTACAGCTATCCCTGTCTCATAGTCACAAAGTTCACATTCTCATATGACCCGGATTTGAAATCCACTATTCGTCTAAAATGGAGGTCACCTGATTTCGGCAGCCAATGACTTTTTCCAATTTTTTTCAATGCCCCCAGTGTCGTAGTTCCTGTCCCACCTCCCCTGCGCTGTTATTGGTGCAAAAAAGGTGCCAGGGAAGGTGGGAGGGGAATCGAATTTTGGCGCACTTTACCACGCGGTGTTCGATTCGATTCGAACATGGCGAACACCCTGATATCCGATCGAACATGTGTTCGATAGAACACTGTTCGCTCATCTCTATCTATCACTTCATTACTCCACTACAAGGATCATTGCACCAAGCATAACTACCTATTATGGACAATTAAAGGGTTATCTTATGATATCTTATTGGAGTTCATCCATACTGTAACATCTCTGCCTGTTTTGGTCACTGCTCCGCCCTCTGCTCGCGTGCTGCAGCGGAGGAGGCGGGTGCAGTTTGGTTCTTGGCTTAAAGTTTTTGGTCGCACTATGAGAACTCGGCTCTAGTTCTGTGATTGTATTTGCACCACACTCGTCTTCTGCCCTTGTTGCCTCTGTCCATTAAGTGGTTAATTTTGTCTTGCCTGTGATTGACAGCCTGCCTTCCTGTCAACTCCAGGGGCGGGTTCTTCCTCCCTATTTAGTCTTGGCTCTCATTCACACCAGTGCTTTCTATTGCCTTGTGCATACCTGCTCCTTATTGTCACTATTTTTGCTTGCATTCTTATCCTTGACCTCTGACTATTCTTTGGACTCCGATTTGGCACTGCATCGCTCAACTGTTACTGACCCTTGGCTAGCTGACCTCCTTTTGTTGTTGTCCGTCTTGTCTACATTTTGTGTCTCACCTATACAGTAACGGACTGTCTTCGCGGTTGCCGCCTATTACGTAGGATAGGGCGTGGCAATAGAAAGGGTCAGTTGGGAGCTTCAGCTTAGGGCTCACTGTCTCTTGTGTCCCGTCCCAGGGTTCAACAGCTACTGGGGAATTGCTGTCCTAGCACTTCCCTAACGCATACCCTATCTTCCTCCTCCTCCCAGTCTTACAACAGGCTGTAAGTTAACTGGCTCGAGCCGGGATGTTTCTGCTATCGTCTGACTCTCTGAGACTTTATCTTTCTAATCTCTCCTCACAAAATGGATACCTTTTCTTTTGACCTGTGCTTTTTATACTGCCTACAA